>NC_140778.1:113689998-114289998 GCF_044657685.1 Stegodyphus dumicola
AAACGATGTTACCTAAGTTTATTAAACTTTGAATAGCGTAGTGCTCAACCCGAATACTATATAGCCCTAGAAACCCGAATTTAAATTTGGATGAAGTAGCTTTTGTTTATTGCTAGTCGAAGATCTCTACTGTTTGTCTAATATCTAGCATTGTGGCGAGAATAAGTACTATATCAATGAATTCTAAAAATGCCAAGACTTTGTACGTTCTGCAGGAACAATGGGGGTATTCAGGAACAACCTCTTCAAGAACCGTACATCTACAATAATAATGCAGTAAGTGCGTGTATCATCGGTTGGCGGTGAAGTTTTGTATGAGTCATCTACAAAGTGTAAAATATTTTTGTTTCAAATTTAATCAGTGGACTCAGAGACACAAAAGAAATGATAATTTTATTGTAGGAGCTTTTCGGTGGCAAGGAAAAATAGGCATATGTGCATTTCGTGTAAACTTAAAATGCGTAAATGTATTTCAGGAAACATGAACAGCAAGTGGTTATTATAATTTGAATTGACAGAAGAATGGGATGTAGCTCTTTTTCAAATGAGACAGTCGAAAACATCAGAATTCCGTTTGATTGACCATTGTGGAAAAGGCGAGAAAGCAATTCGGCTGGAATTCTGTGAAAACATGTTCACCTGTATTCACATGATACGATGGGTTCCAGTTACGTATCACGTGTCTGGTACGCCAACCTCATTTTGGTCTTGCGATCTTAGAAAATAACTAATTTAACAGGTGTTCTTTTATTTTGCCTGGAAATAAAGAACTTTTTCAAGCGAACTCAACCAAAGAATTTAATAGACCTTGGGTTCTAGGTCAACATAATTTACTGAATGAATGAATCGAAAGAAGTGTTCTTGTTTTCAAAGTTTTACCGCAAGCATATTTTCTATTTAGTTATTTAAAATATTAAACATTTTATTAACTGGATATTTTTGTTTGACCACGGCAATACATAATGTTACATTTTCTTAATTATACACAACATTCAACATTGGGCAGAAATTGTTTATACACATTTTACTACATTTCTAGACATTTTATAATTTGAAGCAATAAATTATGATAACGAAATTGGTGCAAATTTCATATAAAATTTTATATATATATATTCGCAGATATCGGCTGAATATCGGTCAGAAAATCTAATGTAGAGATTACTGTTTTTCTATTAAAAAATTTAAATTCTTTAAAAACAATTCTATAGTTGTCAGTAATTTATCAATGACTAATTTTCATTTGTTAATTTCTTACTATTTCTGTGTTTCTTTTAGACTTACACGCAAAATTTTCTCAGGATAGAATTAGGTAGCATATGGGCGAGAGAGGGTAATAATGTTGATTATTCTAAGATATCTATTTATTCTAAAATATATTTCGTTTCTTCAAATATCGGCAAAGGAATTAAATTAATTCTGGGTAAAAATAATTTAAATTTGTAAATTAGTCTTTTATTTTAAAGATGATTTATAAAGTATTTAAAAAATAAGAAATAATTTCTGTCTCCTAAATTTGATATTAAGTAAATAAAAATTCATTCAGTATGAAAATATGGGCTCTTGAACTTTCATAAATTAGCAGAACACATTTGCCAAATGGAACAGTCTACCCTGTGTTAAAGATAAGATGCAATTGAAAGAATCAGGCTGGGGAACAAACACAGGGAACTTATATGATTTCATCTTTGACGAAACTTTCCTTAATAATACAAATTATGATTTTCTTTATTTAAAATACTTAAATTTATATTAATTTACTTACGAGTATTACTTATTTCAAGACGTCAATATGACGAACAAAATGTACTAATTTAAAGAACGCTGCTGGTGAATGTGAGGAGAAAACAGATAACAGAGTAGCTTGTAAGAAATAAAATTTCATCACAAACGTAATTTCGAAAGTACTTTTATAATAATTCACAATTATATAAACGTAATTTTGAAAGTATTTTTAAAATAATTACAAATTTATTATTATTCCCTAGACAATTTCATTTTAATTTTTTAATTTAGAATTAATTATTGAATTACTTAAATTTATTAAAGTTGTCTATAAATAATGCATAAGCGTACATCAATTATCTCAAAGCATACATCAAATTACCATCCAAATTACCTTATGGTGCACAATTGGTGATTTAAAGTCTAATAGTCGTAGTTTATTACAATCCTGTTACTGTTTCTAAAATTATACAATTTACTATTAATCTTATGTCCTATGACAGTTTCTAAAAATTATACAATATACTATTGATCTTATGCTCTTTGCCAGTTTGGGATTTCATCATGATTTACCTAGTATTCGCAAAATTTGAAATAAGTTTCGCTTTCCTAATTTCGCATCAAGAAATATCAAACTTCATTCAATATGACAACACGTGCTCTTTAACTACTTTAAGTTAGCAGCATAAATTTGCGAAGTGGAACAGTCTACTCTGTGAAAAAAAATAAATTCACAGCACGAAATCGGTTTTAAGAGCAGTATTTTACATTTATCCTAAATACCAGATTTTAAGTGTGTAGTATCGTGTGGTCCCCAACTTGTCAGCAACTGTGGTAGTGGCTGCTACTAAGTGTAAACTTACAGAGACAGGTAAGAAGGGTTTAGAGCCCTTTTTATTCAACTTTAAAAATACTAGCTGCGTCCACGTGACGCTCACAAACTACGCCGACCCGGCGGTTTAACTGAAACAGAACGTAAAACTGAACAATAATGACTGGATGAATAAAATAGCGAGATCACTATCCACAAGTCTCTGAGATCTTAAACTAAGCTAACTGCGTTCTAAAATACCGCTGAGATTCAGCGAGCATACCAATTAAGCAGTTGAAAGATTCAGCAAAAACTGCCGAGATAGGTACACAGGCCGAAACGCCACACAGGTTCTTAAATTTCTACGCCTTAAGGGAGGGATGCCTTCACGTTCGCGATTCAAGAAGCACACCTACAATTTCGTTTTCCTTCTATTTAAACTCAACTTACTTCTGCTAAAGTTGAATATTCTACAATTTACATACTCTAGCATGGCAATTCTAGGGGAAAGTAAAGGCTTGACAGGAAAGTTTGGTTTGGTTTGGTTTATTTGATTATGGCAAAGCACTCGAGGGCTATCTGCCTTAAGGGAGGGATGCCTTCCTGGACGACATTTTAAGGGGAACTGGCTCGTATACACGTTACATATGGAGAAAAATACGAAAACGGCCATGCAGCCAGCCCTTTCGCGGGATTCGAACCTCGAGCCGAAATACCAGTGTTCGACGAGGTTACCGCTCGGCCGCTGGTGGGCCCTTGACAGGAAAGATAGCTTAAAATAAATGTTAGTTAAAATAACTATAAACCCTACAAGTGTTTAATGTTTTTTTTTTTTTCAGTAATACAACACGTTAGGCTACCAATACGCATCGATGCCTTCTTACATATTACAGTATTTTGGAAAATTACGTATTTACTCAAAAACCACTAAAAACTGATTCAGGAATACAAGACACAGAATCAGGCATTTAAACGTAAAAAAATATAGTAATTTGAAATGACAAAACTTTGAACAAGATTCTTTGTTTAATTATCAAAATAATATTAAGATTCCTAACTCCTTTCAAAAAACAAGTAGATTTTTCTAACTAAGCAAGAACTAGATAAATTTCTAACTTTCTAATTACGGGAGTATGAGATATCCACATTCTGAAATCGCCATGAGCCGAGTAACCAAGAACGCCCTGAAGGAAAACCAACAGAGTGTTTTCAGTCCAAACCGCAAAATTATTCGACATTAAAAAAATTTATTAACTAAAATCTTTTAATATTTTAGTAAGAAATAAAGCGTTAATGTATACAAAAATTATTTTTTCCAA
Organism: Stegodyphus dumicola; assembly: GCF_044657685.1. NCBI lineage: Eukaryota > Metazoa > Arthropoda > Arachnida > Araneae > Eresidae > Stegodyphus > Stegodyphus dumicola. The sequence goes on from NC_140778.1 coordinate 113,693,854, forward strand.
AGCCTGATGAAGATAATCCAAATTGAGGAAATGAAGACAAACTTTTACATATTAAATGAAAAAAGACTCTGGAATAGATTTTCGCAATAACCCTAAAAAATCTGTTCGAATTCTTGCTAAAGAGAAAATGTAAAAATACCAAGGAAATGGATTTATTCCAATATAAAATTAGCAGAAATATTTATTCAATACTTTATGTAGTATGGTAGTAATAGCAAATTGGAACTACAATTAATCATGTCAACAAATAATCTAACTGCGGGAATATATTCCTCATCCCAATTATGGTTCAAAGAGATAATATATTCTTACAACGTCCTATTATTATCGGGATATGTAAATAACTTTCATCCAGCATTTCAAAACAGCAAGTGTATAATTACTATAAATGCTAATTGAATATAATAATTAATATCCCTTTGCAACGAAATAACTCTCCAGTTACAAATTGTGATGAACGAAGCACGTGCAAGCGAGAACAGTGGTTTTGAACCTGTCAAATAAATTTTCTTACTGCATATCAATTTATTTTCATTCTATATACAGAACTATGCGAAAGGAAAGCCATTTAAATTTCGAAAAAATAAATACATTACTGAGGGAGCTTTTGAGAAATTTTGAAATGAAAGATCTAAACATGGCATTATTACTGCTACCGGTGAAAAAATGATGAGTTTGCCAACCTTTGTTCCTGGCTACGATTACCAACTAAGCACTGCTAAAATAGAGGTGAAGACGAATGGAACATCCATTTGGTTTTCAGCTTTTCAGTACACGTGACATTTAAACCTCGTATTTAGGATTCTTAATATTATACAAGCATTACAACGTGAAACCGCACATACCTAAAAAGATAAAGTTATTCACATACATGTTCCAAAGCATTACATGTTGAAAATTTAAACGAAGCATCTTTTACATAACGGAAGGTCACAGAATGCAGTGTGCAAAATTGTATCGGAAATAATTATAAACTGCGGCAGGTAATATCGACAACGCTTCGATTTCAAACATGCTCTGAATGCATTAATTGGAACAGAGAACCCATGATTACTTCCCGAGAAGCAATTAAAAATTAAATAACATACTATATATAATAAATAAATTTAAAGATTTCGACAGATTAGGAAAAAACATTGTCATTTATAATCGATTAATGATTTCGATACAAATAAATTATGCAAGTACACAAGAATTATTTAATTCGGAGGGACATCATTATAATACTGAATGACTATTATACAGAATAAATGAATCCTAAATAAAAAACAAAAAAAAAAAAAAAAAAAAAAAAAAAAAACATACATTTTCAATTCTAAGTAATTTCTAGATTCTCGAATACTGAACGAATCCTTTGCAGAAATAGTTCTTAGCTCCAAATTTATAATTCGCTGATCTATATTCCTCCAACACCGAGACGATGGTCCGAAACAGCAAGTCCTTAATAGTTCCGCCAACACCAAGAAATGACTTAGCAACGTTTGACAGAAACACGTGCATGTAAAGAAGGACACCTCCCTTAGACGAAATGTGAACAATATCGATTACAGCGCCCCTATATCATGTAGAGATAAGTTCTCTTCGGGAAATCACAACGTGTACGGAAAGCTGGGGAACAAACCCAGAGAACGTATATTATTTCATCTTTGACAAAACGTTCCTCGATAATCTAAACTCTGATTTTCATAGATTTTTTTTTATGTAAAATAAATAATTTTATAATTAATTTGCTTTCGAGTATTACTGATTTGGTGAACATGAATGTGGGGAAAAAATGTACTAAATTAAAGAAGGCTGCTGATCAATGTAAGGCGAAAAGAGATAACACAGAAGTTCAGAAGAAATAAAATTTCATCAAAAACGTTATTTTGAAAGTATTTTTCTAATAATTACAAAATTATGATTCCCTAGAGAACTCAATTTGAGCGTAAAATTTTAATTTTTATTTTAGGATTAATTATTGAAATAATTTAATGTTTATACGAAATGGTCAATAAATAATACATAGGCGGTTATCAATTTAACTATTTAATTGACCGTCAGAATTACCTTTGTTGCAATATTCGTGACTGGAGACTCAGCGTAGGAGATTAAAATCCTGTTACAATTTCTAAATTTATACAATATACTATTCAACTTATGTTCTTTACACGCTTGGAATTTCATCTTTATTTACCTAGCATTCGCAAAATTTGAAATAAATTTTGCTTTCCTAATTTCGCATTAAGTAATATCAAAATTTATTCAGTATGACAACACCTGACCTTGAACTGCCATTAAATTAGCAGCATAAGTTTGCGAAGTGGAACATTCTACTCTGTGCAAAAGATAAATTCTTAGCACGAAATCAGTTTGAAGAGTAGCACTTTACATTTATCCTAAATTTCGATTTTAAATTCTTATTTTTTTTTTCAGTGATACAACACGTTAGCCTACCACTACACATCGATATCTTCTTACATATCACAGAATTTTGAAAAATTACGTATCAACACAAAAACATTTGAAAACTGATTCAGGAATAGAAGTCAAAGATTTATGAATTTGTACGGGAAAAAATATAATATTTTGAAAAAACTTTTAAGTGCTGTGGGCGGTCTGAGAGACCTCTGAGTAGTTACCATCCGTCGTTTCCACCTCTAAAAATGGAGAATGGTACCTATCCTTCCTCCTACCTTCCCAAACCCGTCTCATAAGGTCACATATCGAGTTCCACACTTCTAGCTTTATGGTTTTAGCTATCACGTTTTTTATTTTTTAAGTGATCTGAGAGACAGCTCACAGCAGATGCGTACAAGTTTCAGTGGATCATAGACGTTATTTATCAAATGCTTGTTTTTACTAAAAGTGATAAATATGGCTTCAAACATTACAATAAAAAGTCCCGTATATCTGACTCAGAACGAAATTGAGTATGTTGTCAACAATCTGTCTGTAAAATTATTATATTGCCTGCTTTAGTTCAATTTACATCACAGTTACGTAAGAGTCATATGACATAGATTTTTATGGATATGACGCAGTGCAAGTAGATGTTGCTATTTTTAGAATACAGAAGATAAATTAATTTACGCTTCTAATTTAAATTTTTACATATTCTTTATTTTTCTTACATAGTGAAAGAAAAAAAATATGAAAGCAAACTTCTAAATTTAATTTACTGTAACCTCTTTTATTTATTTATTTGTTTTTCCTTTGGGAAATTCATCTATCTGTCCTAAAAATAGCACTTTAGTCTAAACTGTGTCATTCAAATTAATCATGCGATCTTACATAACCCTTAATGCAAATGCCTCTTGACCAGGGGTGGGCAAATACTTTTAAGCCAGGGCCAAAATGAAATTTTCAAAATGTTTCCCGGGTCGTAGGACTATGCCGCGTACGCTGTGCACACGCGAATGCTTTGGGTGGAGTTTTTTTCCTGCCCGAGAAATTTTTTTGACAAAAACACTATAAGTATTATTTTAAACTTTAAAATTTAAAGCATTGGACAGAGAAATTTGACAGTTAATAAAAGATAATACTATTAATAAATTGTCTTACTTTGGTGTATATGCGAACAATTTCTGCCCAGTAAAATATGTCACGTAATTTTTAAAGAAATATGATCTGTTATATTAAATTAATGGTCATCAAATAAATCAGTTAATGAAAGATTTTATTTTGATATTTATTTATTTATATCTTAACGATACAAATTATTTTATTTTGATCATAGTTATTACATTTTTATATTTATATTACATTTTGTAAATATAATAGTGAAAAGAATTATAAAAGAAAAGACAAACATCAAACGCTAAAATAGAATAGTTTTAGTTAATGCGAAACGTTAAATCTGGAATGTTCATTTGATATTATTTCTTCAAAATTTGGATCCAAATCACTTGTAGCAATCCTTAATACCGAGTGTAGATTTTCGTCAGTAATTTGTGATCAATATTTATTTTTCGTGTAAATCATTAACGAAAACGTTCTTTCACAAATAAAAAAATAAAACTAGGTTAATGGTAATGTTGAATGCTAATGTTTATTTGGTAAGGTTGAACCAAATAAAACTAGGTATTTTTTAACATAGTTCAAAAAGTGTTTGAAATGTTCTGTATTCAAAGCACCGTAGAAAACACTCAACTCGTTTGAGTGAAAATTTTCTTTTAGGAAATTATTTGAAAGTAAGTCAACTAGTTCTAGTTGAATTTCAACAGGAGCTTCTTGCACGTCAGATTTGAATGGTTGACTAATTAACGATAAAGGTTTTTCAATAGCTTTGGAACCTTGAAATCTTCTCTGGAATTCAGAATGCAAGTCTTGTGTTATTGCACTATATTTAAGGAAATCGGTATTTTTCAATGATTCTCGTCGTGATTGTAATGAAGGGAAATGATTTAGGAATTTCTTATTAAAGTTTTTAGCAAATAAATTGAGTTTTATCATAAACGCTTTGACGTTTGAATGCATATTGAAAGCCAATTGGTTTTTCCCTTGTAGATTTATATATAGTTCATTCAAATATTTTACAATATCTACTGCAAACGAGAAATCGTTTAGCCATGCCTCATTCACAATTCAGTAAAATCATGTAGTTTTCTTTATCGACAAGAAGATACTATTTCATGAAGTAAATATTGAAAAATGTCCGAAACTTTACCGATGCTAAGCCATCGCACTTCAGTGTAATAAGGAATTTCGTAAAAGTCACTTTCAATTTCTTTCAAAAATTCAACAAATTGTCGGTGATTTAAGGTACGTCCCCGGAAATAATTCACAACTTTGTCACAACAGTAACAACGTGATTCAATTTCAAGACTTTTCTACATACCGCTTCTTGATGAATAATGCAGTGTTAAAATAATATATCCTGTTCTGGCTTCAGCTCTTTTACTTTGTCGCAGATTCGTTTTAGTAAACCCACATTTGTCCCTGTTAAACTAGGACAGCCATTCGTAGTGATGCCTACTATTTTGTTCCAAGTTAAATTTACTTTAACTAAACACTCTTCAACAGCGATAAAGAAGTCTTCACCTGTAGTTTTATCTTTCATTGGATGCACACTCAGAAGTTCCTCGCTAATTTCACATTTTGTTAATACCTCGGATAAATATTAATAATTGACTTGTGTCAGTAATATCGCAGGATTCATCTAAAGCCAGAGAACAATATGGAAAATCAGCAATTTTTGTTCTTAGCTGGTCAAGTAAATTTTCTGCAATATTTTCGATCCGTCGCACTATTGTTATTCTCGAAAGGCTTACATTTTCAAAAATATGTTTCTTTTCAGGACAACATATCGCCGACACTTGCATCATGCATTGTTTAACAAATTCTGCTTCAGTAAAAGGTTTACAGAACTTAGCAATTTTGTTTGCAACAGCATAACTTGATTTTGTGGTAGATTTCTCGATATTACTTTGTTTGGTACAAATATTTTGTTCCTTATTCAAGTTCTTTTGTCATGTTTTCTGCTGCACTTCGAAGTTCTTTTAAAGGAAGTGATGCATATTTTGGATGTTTTGAATTAAAATGCCTGTTTAAATTGTATTCCTTGAAAACAGCAATTGTTTTCTGGCAAACTAAACAAATTGCATTCTTAACAATGTCTGTAAAAAGGTATTTTATCGTCCATGCTTCATTGAAATTTCTGCACTCCAAACAAACTTTTCTTTTTTTAGATTGACTCATTTTACAAATGCCTACAAACAAATAATTTAATTATTACAATAAAATAATATATATATATATATTATTATTATTAAGAAATAAGACATATATATGTAAGAGATTAAATGAGATATATTTTAAGAGGATGTTACGGCATATAAGAGATTAAAAAAATTGCATGCAGGATTTTTCAATGGGCCGGATAAAGTAAGCAAAAGGGCCGGATCCGGCCCGTGGGACGGCTTTTACCCACCTCTGCTCTGGACCAATCTCCAAATTGCAAACCAAAACATTTCTCTTCGCGTGCTTCCATCCTTCAAAACGACGCACTTCAGCTTTTGCTCTCTGCTCTGCTGAGATGTAATTTCGCTGACTTGCTTTCTATCTCAACAATATCAAAAATGTAAATCTTCTGTGGAAAGGCAACACTAGAGTGCCAAGTGATTGTGGCCACAAATTATCAATTGCAAATAAAAATGGAATTAAATCTGCCTCGACTGCCAAGTTCTTTAGATACTATGCAATCAAAATTCTTCTATATGGATCTAAGCAAGCATCGACACTGCTCTGGCTTTTCCTTTCGCTCTTATTATTTCACACACACACACACACATATATATATGTGAGTGCATTCATATACAGTAGTACATAGGTACCTCTTGTGAGTAATGATATACACCAGGGTACCTGGGTTCAGGGACCCTACTCTTTGTAGGACATGCCACATTTCGAATTGTAGGATACAAGAATGAGTGAGATATAAAAGTTGGATTAGATACAGTGACAGTAATGCAAGGTATGATTTTATAATTAATATTTTTTAATGTATAATACTACATGTGAACTGATAGGTATTAGTAGCAATGGGAAATCTAGGAATATGAGTATTGTCAAATAGTGAATCACTCGACGCCACAAGAAAAATGTAGACTCGAAGGCAAAACAAAAATGTAGACTTCGAAAATGCTCCAATGGTCATTCGAATTAGTGACTGAAGAGTCTCTAAATAAGAGTGAGTGCGAAACTAACGGTGCATTTACAGATATTATAAAGCAAAGTTATTAATAGTTATTAAGAATACAGAATAATGAAACGGTAAGATATATTATAAACAAAAGAAATCAAATTTAAAGTATTACTTTTCATTACTTAGCATTGCTACGAGTACTAAATATATCTTCAAAGACTGAGCATATAATAAATAGCGTGTCACTAGAACTATCAGTTGACTGTAAATCTGGCAGTTTTTCTGATATCTTTCCTAAAACACTGTAGAGACATTAGGTATTTTTTGGAAGCAGGAATTATGAAAAATGAGCAACGCCTTTTTCATAACTCCTCGCCGGGAATCGAACCCCGGACCTCTGGAATACGCGGCCAGCGTGCAGACCATTACAATACGAAGGCACGCTAAGAAGGTGAGAGAAACACCTTATATACCCCCTCTTAAAGGGTGACTGGGGTTTTAGGGTCCCTATCTCCAAATCCTGGGTGTGAAGAATTATCATTCAATATCCTTTTTAGTTCAGGCACCAGTGTGTCATTAGGTTATTTTTTATTTTTATTTATTTATTTTTTGAAAGCAGGACAGATGAAAAATGAGCAATGCCTTCGCCAAGTATCGAACCAAGGACCTCTGGAATACGCGCCCAGCGTGCAGACCACCACACCACGAAAACACGCTAAGAAGGCGGGAGAAACACCTTAGTACAGTTATAATAGAAAGCCATTTAAATAAGTTGGCTAATTCTTAAAAGAACTTTACAATATCAACAATGGTACTTAAGAGTGGTTCTATTGGCTGTTTAGCAGATTTATGTTATTCTGGTACTCTAAACATTTTTGAAATAGTTGGCATACGTCATGCCCATACTAATTGTATCAGGTGTTACAGAAATTTTGGTTTCAATGCTATCAGCCAATTTGGCATGAGTATTTACAGAATTATTCATGAGTATTTACAGAACTATTTTGATCATCATATATACATTTTACTATTTTTTTGGCATGGTCAGAACAGGAAATATCAGACACCCGCGAAATCGTGTCAATGCCTAGGCGGCAATTAGTAGCCAACCGCTACTTTAACCGTCTCTGTTGGTAAATTGCCCTAAGGCGTGGGTATTTAAGTTTTTAATTAAGGCGATTTACGCCGCGCGAACAAGGAGAAACTTGTCAGTTTTTGTGAAATGTACGTGGAGTAGCATCTGGAATTGCCGTTCGAGCTGTGACAGTGTTCGCCAGGCGGAGGGAGATGATTGGCTGGAGCCTGTCACGTGGGTGGTCACCCACCCAAGTTCAGACTCCGAACAAAGCAGCTTACGCGTGCAATGAGAAATATTGGACATATTAATAATTATCAAGTTTTGAAACAGGTTATCCAGATTAAACTAATGTCGTGATCTAAATGAAGACAAAGGGCACAACTGAGTGCAACAGATTAGTTAAACAAAATATTCAAATTCATCCTTGCTGTAAAACACAGATTGGACAGTGGTAGTCACCCTCCCGTGAGCTGTCCACAGCCCGTGAGCTGTCCACAGCATCTTGAAATAGTAGATATCACAATTCAGTGAAGTCTTGGTCTGAGAAATTATAAACACAAAAGTTTTTGCACAACACTGAGGCACATAAGTTACTGAAACTATACACTATGTCCATATAGGGACTGCGGTATTTGAGCGAAGTAGCAAATGGTGAAAAACACTTTACACTAGCAATAAGTAATCATAGCTTTTAAGATCCAGGTCACCCGCGATGAGGACACCTCTATTTAAGGAACAATTCTGTTGTTCCCGGTCCTTTAAATAGGGACCTTAGTGTATTTACCTCTTATTAAAGAATACTCTATTTAAGAGACACTGTAACCTGGTCTTTTCTTATCTTCCTGTGACGCATTGTCACCCCCTCTTACCTGCCTCCGACCTCACTTTGATTTGTCCGGTTTATCACCGTCATGCGCCCATGTGGCATTGAGCCGGACACGGCACGTAGTTCTAGCGACATCCTGGCAATATGTGTATGAATGAATGAACGAGATACTGAAAATCAGTTTAAAAAATAAGACAGAAGTAGAGAAATAAACAGAAATTCTCTTTGTTAGTAATGGTCTTGAGGTTTCAAAAGCAAGTTTGTGCTCAGTGAAAGATACTTTCGTGACAAGAGAACAATGAAGTGTAAAGTTAATCCTCTCTTTTGAAAACTGCTTTTTAATGGGGATAATGGGGAACAAGTGCATGGAAAAAAAAAAAAAAGAAAGGTGGTAAAATCAAAAGGATATTTATCATATACGCAATTCAAAATCCAGTCATTCTTGCTACAGTTCTCAGTAATGGGAAGAAAAGAGTGTTAGCCAATTGTAATCAATGAAAGACAGAGACTAATAGGATAGATATGGTGGTGGGGCGAATGGACCATCTGGCCAAGGACAAGGATCTCATAATGTGAATGGAATGAAAACTTTTATGATTTTTATTTCTTCCTAGGACTAGAGGTTTTGTACTTGTGCTTTGCGTTTTTTTTATAAATGTTATTTATCATGGCATCAGAGAGGGAAAAATTAACATTAAAACAAAAAGTTGATTTAATTTATATAACAGAAACTACAAAGTTTATTTTGAAAGATTTAGGGCAAAAATCTGGAAGAGGTAAAAACCAAGTAAGTGATGCGCTAAATGATAGAGAAGAAATAAAATTACTATGAATTACTTATTTAAACTAACATTCTAAGATTGTAAAATTTTGGAGAAAAAAAAAAAACTGACACATGTGAAAGTAATACATTAGAGTTCATCCGGTTCTGTTCCGTAAGAGAAAACAATATTCCTGTAAGTGGAGTATTATTGTAAAAATAGGCAAAAGAAGTTGCCGAAAGTCTAAAACTACAGAACTTCAAAGTATCCAAAGGGTGGTTAGACAGATTTAAGAAAAGACATAACATTACTTTTGGTACTATTTGTGGTGAAGAAAAATCAGTAGATGTGCAACATTTGTCAGACTGGATAAAAAGCTAAATGAAATTTATGGAGGATATGAAACTAAAAACATTTAGAATATGGATTACTAATTCAAATGAACATTCTTCAAGATTGTAAAATTTAGGAAAAAAATCTGATGTGTACACCACATGACTTCCTTGTACGGAACATAAAATTATACGCATTTTTTTCTTGAATTTCATTTAAATTGATTGGATTGAATTAAATCTACTTCGTCGACAGCGCATAAACCACAATAAAATAAATGCACTCTTTAAAATTCACAATATTTGTTTACTATAACGACACTCTGAATGCACAAAATTTATATCATTTGAAGAATTATCTTATCGTTGCCACATGTTCTATTCAAATACTATAATAAAGCTAGAACGATGTATGAAAGAAATTAAGCAAACAAAACAGAAAAGAAACAGTTTCTCAAAGACGATTTAGTATTTCAGTTTAGTATTCAATTAATTCAGTTCTCACTTCGCGAGAAGGCAAAAATACATAAAAACTAAAAATATCTGTATTAAAAATTACGAAGTAAATCTTAAACACTTATTTCCTCGAAAAAATTCCAGAAAGGATTAAGCATGATTTAATTCGCAATAATAAATGCAGGCGTTATTTTTGTTGTTGCGAAGCTTAGTCTCTCTAGATTGGCAACAAATCTACAATTCTGTTGTTTCAAATGTAAACAAAATGTCCGCCATGTTATTTAAAACTTAACCGCACTTAAACAGCTTTTAAATTCTTGATAATTGTACAAATATTGCATACAGATTTACTAAAGGCATAAAACCCTTAACCGGAAGATAAAAATAACATAATTCAATTATTTTTAAAGCAAAAAATGTACAATTTACAAACATATAAGAATAAAGAAATTGAGATCACTGAGCCGTTAAACAGAGTGGATATATTTATATACGTTTGGCGCGGCCGATTGAAACCAAAATACGAGGTGCACATCTACATGTTATAGTAGTCTTATATACGAAATTTAAACCTTCTGAGGCTACTCGTTTTTGAGTTATGCGAGATACGTACGTACCCACGTACGTACATACGTTCGTACAGACGCCCCGAAAAATTCTCTTCAGAATTCATTTTAAAGTAGTTTTTTAGTTTTTTTGGAGGAAAAGAGTCTTTCTTCTGTCCTTACGCACAGATATCACGCAAAAACATCGTTAAATTGCATTCGAAAGCGGTCAAAGTGAATATTTTCGTTGAAATATGCTGCCTGAAGCTTTTCGTGATTACAATACTTCCTTTTTACTTCGTACAAGGAAGTAAAAAACCTGAAACATGTGAAAGTAATACATTAGTGTTCATCTGGTTCTGTTCCGTAAGAGATAACAATATTCCTGTAAGTGGAGTATTATTGTAAAAATAGGCAAATGAAGTTTTAGAAGTCTAAAACTACAGAAATTCAAAGTATCCAAAGGGTGGTTAGACAAATTTAAGCAAAGACATAACATTACTTTTGATACTATTTGTGGTGAAGAAAAATCAGTAGATGTGCGACATTTCTCAGACTGAATAAAAAGCTAAATGGAATTTGTGGAGGATATGAAGCTAAAAACATCTACAGTGCAAATGAACCTGGATTATTTTATCGAATTTTGCCGAATAAATCTCATTGCTTATAAGAAGAAAAGTTATGTAGTGGTAAAAGCTCCAAGGAATGTCTCATTATATTTCTTTCTTGTAACATGGAAGGAGAATTTGAGCAAACACTTGTATCTGGAAAAGCCAAAAAACCAAGATGCTTCAAAGACATCAATTCAAATCATTATCTATCCATTGGAGACACAATAAAAATTATGGATGATGCAAAGCGTAACGTTAGAATGGTTGATTTTTATTAATAAAACAGTGTCTAAAAAGATAGGAAGATTTTGCTACTTCTTGACAATTCGTCAGCCCACCCACCAAATGTAAAACTGAAATCAGTAAACTTAGTGTTTTTTCCACACAATGCAACATCAGTATTATAACCTGTGGACCAAAATATAAATAAAAGCTTCAAGGTTCATAACAGAATACTGTTTTTACCATCATGTTCTTTGTCAAGTTGTTTGCAGAAATAGCGATCAGCTTGCAAAACATGACAACGTAATGAATGCCATTCAGTGGATGACAAAAGCTGTTCAGTTCTTATCAAAAAGTTCTGTTCAGCACTGTTTTAATAAAGCAGGCTTTGAAATTCCGAGTGTCCTTAATGAAAATACTACTTATGAAAATGAACTGTTTGATCTTGAGCAGAATCTGTGGCAGTGCTCAAATGCCAGTGTCTTTAGAAATCGATGAACAGTTGTATACTGAAGACACCAATGAAGATATAATTTTTTTTTTATTTCAACTGTAATAGATGATGTGAGCCTGAACAAAAATATCTTGGAGAGCAATGAGGAAGATAAAGAAAAACCAGATAAAATGTGTGACATAAAAAACAATACACGTATCTTAAAATACTCCTCTCAATTAAAACAATTCATGATTACCATTGGTGACAATGAAGGACTGAAGATCATCAGTGATATCCACAAGGAAAAAAGGGGTTGCAATTCACATACTTTCAAACAAACTCGAGTATGGGATTATCTTAATAAATTTTTTGTGAGTACAAATCTCTATTGTTCATTTCCTACAATTGTGCAATAATAAAGCATTTTTAATTAAAAGTTTTCATTTTCATTAATTTTAAATTCAAATAAATACCTGTAGCTATGTTACTTATTTATATGCCATTTATTCAAAGCTTGATATAAGCTGAATTTTTAATTGAATTACACATATTTTTGTATGTACCCTCTGAAGAAGAGATACCTTTATTTAAGGGACATTATATTTGGTTCGCTGGGTGTCTCTTATTGGGCGGTAATATTTAGATTTAATTTAATATTTAATTGTTGAAACTATAATTAAGAAAAATTGCAGAACGATAATTTTGATATTATGATGGTGATTGCACACCCCAAAATTAAATTCTAGCTACGCCACTGATGTTAGGCCGCGGATGTAAGAGCGCGACAGGCTGAGTCATTAAAAACCAACGAAAGACTAAGCTCATCTTTCAAAGGAATAGAAAAACTTTTGTGGAGAAACCTTTCGTCTCCGATAGATTATGAAGTAAAAAATTGAAGTGAATTCTATAAATTTAAATTATTTTCGCTTGTAATGAACTAACGCGTGTAACTTCTCGAGGTCACGTTTAATCTGTGCTACCAAAAAGCTGGAAAGCACTCTTTAACAGAACTGATTTAGAAATGACGGGCGTATAATAATAACCCGGCAACGCAGGCACCAAACATTTTGCCGCCCTTTGCAATCGCTACGGGTCCTAAATTCTGTCGCTCGGCACTGTCCTAAATTCTAAAAATTTTGAAACTCCTAAATTCTGCTGCCCAGTGCTTCTCTTACATCATAAACATTTTTCCATCCTAAATGTTCTTGCGAAATGATGCTCAACATTCGCTCTTCTTCAAACAATTCATGATCATTTTGCTCCAAGAAAACTGTTTTTCAAGTTAACAGCGTAAACCGCAACCGCTATTTCTAGTGATATATTAGTTTTAATAGTACAGGGGTGTTACTGAAACATTTTGCCATTAATATCCCCTTAAAAATTTTCAAAACCTTTCAATGTCTAATGAGCACGACTTGTAGTTCACCCTGTACAATCGAGTGTCCAGGCTTTTGCAGTGTTTCTAGAACCCAACCTGCATGTTCTCGTGAATAAACACAAATTAGCAAAATATGGTCTCTCGTACTTCTGGGATTTCCGGGCAATGCAGATACTTTAAAATAGCACTTGGGAATTTACCATAGCGAAAATACTCAAGCATCATTTCATTTGGTAAGAAATCGAACATGAATCAAAATCCGTATCTTAATTTACTTAGAAACTAACGAGACAACATGGGGGAATTTTCAATCTAAACTTGGTATCCAAATTTAAAGTGCATTTTAAAAATTAAGATCTTCCCCTTAAATTTACTTTTATTTAATTTACGTTTTAAGGAATATTTAAGCAATGCAACGTCTATTATCTGAGTTAATTGGAAACATAACCACGAGGGTCTGGAGAATCGAAAATTCTATAGGTGAAAATTAATTTAAAATCTTTTTAACTTTTTTCAACGAGATTTTCTGGAATTGTTTATTACAAATTATAAAATTAGTACGTAATTACTACATTTAAAATTAAAAAAAACTCTTTTAATAGAAAATATAATTTGTTTCGTACACTTAAGCAAGTAATCCATATGAGATATGTTCATGAAACACATTCATAAAAAGCAAAGAAATAAACAAAAACTTTCTAAATACACATTTTGAATGACATGAAAGTTTGTGAAATTTTATACATTCTTTTTAATTTATAAGGCACTAATTTTTTATAGAAAAAAAAAAATGTATGCGCCTTAATTATTTCTGGCTGCTCCTTCAATGTTGAATGTATCTGCATTCTTCACGTACTTACGGTAGTGGTTGCCAGCTCAATGTCATAAATTTTGTTTTCAGGATCCTATTTTCTATTATCAATATTAAACACAAGGAATTTCGGTAGGTCATATTTTATGAAATTTACATATTTATTTCAAACTAACACGTAACAATCAAACAACGAACAAGTTCACGGAACTGTGTTAAAAATTATAAATTAATCCAAAAAAAAAAAAATTGAATAGGATTGGATAGTCTAAAGAAATTGAACTGGGAGAATCTGAAAGTTTCCAAACTCCATTGTTTGCACCCTTAAGAAACTCTATCTGCTATTTTCCCTGAGGGTTCTCACCTTGCCCCTATTGAAGCCGGTCCTTGAAATTGCATTTAACTGAAGAAATCGAGGAATAATGGTATATTGCAAAGGACCTATTTGTTCCCTTGCAACACGAGTATTGCTAACATTCGAACAATTATTGATAACATTCGAACAATTAACACCCTGGAAAACAGAATTTTTTCAAGGAAAACAAAATCTTAGAACAGGGCAATTGAGAAATTGGCGAAACATATATTTTGCGATTAGTCAGCAAAAAGGCATTAAGGACACAGCTATATGTCTACTCGGTTCTCTTAATAATGGTTTCTTATGCAATAAGGTTACGAATGAGAGGAATACAACCCGACCTACCTGGTCTAAAAACAGACCTTATGATCTTATTTGGGTCACATCTAAGTTCACCACAAAATAAGGAATCCCACCACATAACCAAATTCAAGGTAAACTCATAAATGTATTTTCTCCCTCCTTTCTGCATTCCTTTGTGGTGTAATGGTAGCACACTCGGCGCGTATTCGAAAGGTCCAGGTTCGAGTCCTGGCGACGACACTGCTCATTTTTAATATCTCCTACTTCAGAAAAGCCTAAAAAGTATACATTGGTGACCTAACTTAAAGATAGAGAAGGAGGATTCTTCATCACCAAGTCTTGGCGATTGGTCCTCTAATCCTGAGTTGCCCTTTAAGAACTATGTGTTTTCTCCCTCCACTCTGCATACCTTCCTGGTGTAATGACAGAACACTCTGCGCGTAATCGAGAGGTCCAGGTTTGAGTCTCGGGGAGGGTGAAGAGTCATTACGATTTTCGATGTAGGAAACAAGAAAAATGAGTAGTTTTCTCGCCTGGACTGGAACCTTGACCTTTCAAATACGCGCCGAGTGTGCTCACCGTTACACCACGAAGACATGCAGAAACGAGGAAGAGAATACCTTTAACGTATTGCTCATTTTTCACATCTCCTTCTTTTAAAATGACCTAATATCTCTTCAATGCAATATCTATAAATATATCGTGTATATTTTTCGTGATACAAACATCTGAAATTCTCTCTTTATAATTATTTCAAATCGTTACAAACAAGTTGAATAAATTCCTTAAAAACACACACTCCAGGTCTGTGCAATTACGTTGTCTCTAATATGTTAATTTTATAATCTATTTGTTTCACTGATGGTATTTGATGCTAATTAGGTGTCATTCTCAAGGCATATGTAGTCTAAATGTTGTACTCGGTTAAATGTGTGGATTGGTACGGTTGTAACTTATATAATAAAATTGAATTTATTATAAAATGGCGTCGTGGAAGACAATGAAGGTGTTAGACTGTACTTAAAATATTAAAATATCTAATTAATAGCCTTACGAAATCTGAATGTCAAAGAGTTAGTTCTCAAAATCATGTGGTTGAAATGCAGGCATTTTGAAAGAACCTAGTAGAATCTTTTTCAGTACACACAAAGCGCTTTTCCTATACAGCTCCGAGCCGTATGCAAATCAATGTCTAGCGTTTGAAATCACATAAAGTATTATTAGCCCAAAGGAGAAATTTGCCCAAAGTTCTATTAATTTCGTTTTGGCATGATTCCCTATAGACGGCGAATCATTTTTAACTTGTTATCACCAAATATTAGAGTCCTGTTGTGGGATTCTCCACTGTGTAATTCTAAGTTACAGTTGGATGTGAAAAATCTTAAGAACTGATAAGCGAATAATCGCTTGAGTTCGTGTGGCAGGAAAAAACAAGATAGAAGGGTAAAATGACCCTTTATTATTCCAATCAAATGTAACAGAACTCCGTCTTGGAGTTGTACAATAAAGCCGACACTTGGGCTTGAACTTAAGAAACTAAGAATTAAACTGAACTAATCTTAACTACAGAGATATAGCCGAAGCTATCATAATTCTAACAGAGTTCGCCTCTTAACGCTAATTGACTGTGAATCTATCAAGGGCCTAAAGTACAGCAGAGCTTAAGAGAGAGCAGCCTAAAAAGGCGGACGCGTGCAGCCAGAATATCTGGTATCTCTCTCACTAAGACTGTCGAACTTCGCGGTTATATACCGCTGTTCTTCATTAACATACAGACGTGATTCTAAAACTATGTTCTTGCCGGAAGTGGCAAGTTGAAATTAAGAATCGGTAGGAAAGGAAGTTTAACTCAAAATTATCTGTTAATAAAATTAACATAATCCTTACACTGTATTATCTTTAAAGAAATTAAATAATGTAGAACCAACATAAATGTATGCACGTTTTCCCCATTGTGATAAAACAACTGTACCTAGATCCATCCAATTTTGAATAATGTCTCCACTCGAATATGGGCATCCCGAAGCCCAAATTTGGAATTTATTTTATTATCCATTTCATATTTTTAAAGCATTTATGAATTTTTGATTAAGAAACTCAACAATTTCAATGCGAACAACGACAACACTGTACCCCCTCCCCCCTTAAAAACATTATTTTGTCCCCAGCCCGCGAGACTGTGTATCGAAAATTCTAAAGATATGCTGTTTTAAATATTTTGTGATATTACTGTTGAATTGAATTTTATGGTTCAAGCTCGAGGAACATGATACTGAATAAACAAAAGTAATATACAAATTTTAAAAAATAAAAAACGCCTCTTGGGTCGTAATATAAAATCTGAAAACTTTCAGATTCTTTTTGAAATACTTTTGTATTTTATTTGTTTTGATTACTGCCTTAATTTGATTTAGCAGGTATGCCGATACATATGTTTTAGAAGGAAAAAACTGATTTCTTATTATTTGTTCGTATGCTACGATTAAGTCCTTCTTATTTCTTGATTCAAGCCATACATTTATTAATTCTTGCTTTCTTCCTATGTACTCTAAATCTCAGATATTATGAGCGATGAAATAAATACGGTAGAGACATTAGGATTTTTTGAAAGCAGGAAAGATGATAAATAGCAACCGCTTTCGCCGGGAATCGAACCACGGACATCTAGAATTCTTACCCAGCTTGCAGAACCACTACACCACGAAGGCACGCTAGGAAAATGGGAGAATACCTGATAATACAACTATACGCTTTCTAGAGAAAATTGCTCAAATTAACCTAAACTGTTTGGAGTTGTATTAATCAGCTTTAAAGTATTTAACACGTGATTATTCATTGAATGACCAGGTCTTAAATGTATTCAAACTGATTTGTATATATTTAACACGTACATTAATATTGTTAGATTAACAAATATATTACAAATATGTAATATATTTGTAAATATTTAACACATGGTCATTCATATAAGAAATTTCGGAAAAAATCATTTCCGAAAAAATCCGATTTTATAGTAAAATATGTCCTTCAAAATTCCAGTAACAATATATCACATAAATACTGCTTGTAAAAAAAGGTCTGTTATCCTTTATTTATTTCTTCGGGTACATAACTGTTTTTTAATAACACTTGTGTCGATAGATATTTATGCATCTATATTTAGCTAATTCTTTGATACCATCCCTTTTTGTGCTTATATCATCTTATTGCTAAGTATTGTGTTGACGATAATGTAAAAGAAATACGCCGAAGTAAAACAAAGTAATTTGTGTTTGGCAAATTTGCTTTGCTAATTTTATGATTTTGATGTATTTTCGTCTGTATTTTGTGCCCTAGAGCTGTGAAATTTAACATTGATATAGCAATGATTATCGCTGACTATTTGTTCATATTAACAGAACCGTCATAATTATTGATTAGTTATGTACAGTATGTTCCAAAATGCTAATCATTATCATTTCCACGTGCATTAGTGGTATTTGTATTGTTTTAATTGTGTATGGAATGCACTTTATTGACCTTCATCTTTTGAATTTCTACACCTGACAGTGAAAGACATGCACTCGGGCTGTTTTGAAAAGATAGATTCCCGAGTATGGACAAAGAATATGAAAGGGAATCCAATACAAATTCTTTGTTATGGCTATGTAGCTGATAAGGACCCATATGATTAGGTGCTCCACTGTTTACACAAAAGCATTTCATTTTTCTAGTGGGGGAATTTTCAGTTATTTTCTTCAACAATAGCATGTATGGGCTGGGCTTAATACAATTCGCAGTTTCCCCAAATAAACGAAATCTCTTTCTATTGGTTAGCAAATCCACTGACATATAGATTCTGAGGTGATTTCATCTGGATGTTTCATTTGGCTTCTATCTCTAGCTGTGTTTGTTGACTGTCTTTGTGTGAGTTTGAAGGCTTACTCTCAACTGGTAAGTTCATCTCCATCTTATAAACATTTAATTTTTCTATATTAATCTAATATAAGACTTGATGCTCAGTTAATTTAATTTTTTTGCTAAATTATAATTTAATGTAATTTTTATATGTAAAGTGAACAAGCATGACTTCACGGAATAATTTGTGACTGCAGCTTTTAAGTATGCAGAAACTTTGTATATTCCCATAAATCAGTATTTCTGAAGATATTAATTTTCTTGTCTGCTATAATGAGATAAGTATTGCAGTATTGTAAAGTTATAGCATATTAGCTTCGTTTTAGATACGTGTATTTAAATGTGGTAAGAATTTAAAAATAAATTTTGACCGAGATAATTTGTAGTATTTTATAAAGTCATATCAAAGAATTATTTTAATCGGAATTTCTCGTTAACTTCTTTGTAAAGCCATATTAGTAGGGAAAGTATGTTTGTAAACACGTGGAGTTTCCGGAAGTCATGTTATCTGTAGGTTTTTGTTCTGAAAAGAGGACACTGAATCGTAGTTTTAGTGCTCAAAACATATTTAACCCAAAAGGCATTATGAATTCTTAAATTCACTAAATTTAATAAATTTTTAAAATTATTGTTATAAAATTCCTTAGAAAGTTTGAGAGATTATATTGATTAGATGGGGCAAGAAATAAGCTTATTCAGTAATCTACCTTTCCAATGTAGTTTCACAATTAAAATTTTAACATGGCTTAAAACGGATTAAATATAAATTTTTTTTTTGTGTTCTTCGCTTTTAAAATGCTTTTTAAGTTAATAATATTAATATTCGATTAACTTCTAAATTCTTAAATTGCTTCTCATGAGTCGTAAATTATTGTCATTATTAGGCCAAAGTGACAATTTGCTCCGAAGGACTATTAATTTCGTTTTGGCATTGTGCCTGTTGTACTATAAAACGGTGTTTAACTTTTCAAATTACTGCTCACCAAATATTATCGCTCTGCATTACACTTAAATTAAATAATAACGCATCTATATATGTTTCCCACATTGTGAAAAAACAACGATCCCTAGAGATATCAAATTTCGAAGAGCGTAGTTCTCGAGCCGAATATGGGCATCTGGAAGCCCAAATTTGGAATTTTTTTTATTATCTATTTAATATTTTGTAAAACTTTAAATCATTTTTGATTAAGAAACTCAACCTTTTCAAAGCGGGCAATGGCAACATTGTACGGGGGAGTGAATTATCTCCAACGTGCACGGGACTGTGTATTGGAAATTCTAAAGATATGCTCTTTTTAAATATTTTGTGATGGATCAAATTCGATTAAATTTTAGGTGTGAATAACATTATATTTAAAAAGTAAAGTTAACACGCGAAACGTTAGAAAAAACGCTTCTTTGGTCGTAACATAAAATCTAAAGCACTTCAAATCCTTTAATTATTATTATTATTATTTTAATTTTTAATAAAATTGGTATGTCTATTTAATGAAAATCTCAGGAAGTGTACTTTCTTTTTTTTCGAGAAATATTAAATGATAGTATATTCTTTTTAGGTATGAGTCATTTTGTTCAGCCTGTTTTTATTAGAACTGTAATGAATTCTAAATTCTGTCACAAAAGTGATAAATTTATTTATTTGCTTATTTTCTAAGATATTAAGATAACCTGTAACAATGTGGGCATGATTTTTATTAAGAGAGATTTACAACATCCTGAAATGCTAATTTTAAGTGTCTTAATAGTGATATTTAGACTAACTAATTTTTTCTTATATTTCGAATAGATAAAGATTTTTAACTGTAAAATACTATTAATTTGGCTAATTTTAATAGGTAAATACTTTTACTTTGGTTAATTATTTTGAAGATTTAGTGTGTAATTGATAAGTATAAAGCATATTTTCCAGTGGTTAATAGAGGTATCAGTTTTAAACAATAGTAATTTATAATGAAAAGTACGTGATGGGAATCCAAATTAAAATTTCGCTAGTACATGACCAGCAGAGCCAAATACTGGAAATTCTAAATTAAGGAAATGTTCTTGTTGAAAGTATTATTCTTCACAAGCTGAGCTAGCTGTGGCTAAGTCACTTGAAAATGCTTAGCAAGATGATTTTGGGCCAATAGTACATTTTTTTCCTTATTCCTACTTAAATAGTATTATATTTTGAGCCGTTCTGCGGACAGTCGATTAAGAGCTTGTTGTCCGAATTGCTGGAATTAATATAGAACAAACTTTTATAAAGTTTCTCTGGAACAAGTTATTAAACTAATGTATTAAAATTTTACAATTTTTTTATGAATGTGTCAAAAACTTAAATAGATACAATTTTTCTGTAACTGTAATTTGGGACACGCTGCAAATTTTAAGTTATGCCCTAAAAATCCCTTAACTAAGAACAAAGGAATTCAAGATAAAAACCACGTGGCAGAACCATTTCCGACCATCTGAAGAATCAGACAAAAATTCGCAGTAAAAATGTTCTTGATTCGAGATAAGAACTTGAAAAAGGCTTTCCTATGCCTAGAAAATACCTTTTAAATTCAGACAATATTTTTAGCACATGTATGGATTTATTAAAAAATTTAAAAGAAATAAATAACATGCTTTCGGTTTACTACAAGCCCATAATCCATTTCACAAACCAATCGTACTATTTTCTATATTTCAGAAATTTTCGGTCAAAATATACTTGGAAGTGCAAATTAGTTTTAGATATTACCTTTTTTTCTATTTTTCTCAGCTTTTCGATGGCAAAGTATTCTGTATATTTTGGTATGTTTTCGCATTTTTAATTGCATGTTTTGAAATTTCGTTTGTGGTGTAAATGACTTATTATATATTCTGGAATTTTTCGTACTCATTCTATGAATATTGCTATGACTGTTAACCTTCATTTTTATAGTAAGTACCTAGCTCGATAACTGGCCATTTCTCCTTCTGGAGGTATTGAAAACTTTCGAGTGGCCTTAAACTTATTTAAAATTCTGAACATCCTTTACATATTTAATATGTTAATGTGAAGTTATTGTTGACATTCGCGATTCAAGGAATATTTCTCGATTAAGATTAGATCTCGAGTCCTAAGAACCCCGATGCTGCACCGTTATCTGTTGAGCCTTTTTGTAAAACAACCGATTAAGGAATTTTCGCCAGAATTCCTACAATTGATGAAAAAGAAATTTTATGTAATTTATGCGGGAAAATATTATTAAACTAATGAGTGACGTTTTTACAAAATTTTTTGTAAGTCTAATGTTTGTTATTCTGGTCGTGACATATTTGAAATCTTCCTGTGGGTAAGCAACAAACTTGTGTTTATAGTTAAAATACTATGTGTATAGATAAAATGTTACATATGGAGATTAATAATTTGGACCTTCTTTTTTCGTTTTCCTTAATTTAGTTTTCTGTTTATATAATTACACGTTTTTTATAGTTGGGTCCTTCTTATAGTGCAAAACAGAAATGAACTATTTTAAAATAACATGTTTGTCAATAATTCCTATAAATATCATCGATGAAAGTACATATAAGTATGTCTGTATTATATAATGCAGTCGTCTTCAAAGTGTGTTCCCCGGAACACTGGAAATGTTCCGCAAGTCAAAATAAAAATTCAGCAAATGACATATGCCAAAGTGAATGGCGTGTCACTGGAAAAGGAATTACATTTAGACGATAGCATTAAAAATTCTATAATAGAGCACCTTTTTCAGCTGAAGAAAACTATAAGAGAAAATTTCCCTGAGTAGAAAACAAAGTATCATTGGATAAAACACCCGTTCGAGTACTATGATAAATTAAAAAACTTGCCAATGAAGGAACAAGAATATATTAACAGATTCGACTCTACATTTTAATACCATTCGGAACAAATTGCAAAATGAAAAATTTTTCTTCACGTATTTGGCAACAATAACAAAATTCAGAAACAAATTAAATGCAGAATATAAAATGCGGCTGCCAGATAACATCAATAAAACTAGACTCGCATTTAAATACAAGTAAAACCCTATTCACTAACTATTGATGCAAGGGTATGTGACATATGGAGCACAAAATTAATAATATTAATAAGAAGATTATATTAATTTTATGTTAAAATGTTTTAATAAAATGTAATAATCTTAATTGTCTCTACTTAAAGTACATGAAATATAGTGATATACTTTAAGTATTATTTTAAGATATATTTTTCCAAGGGTAATATGGATATTTTACGATATATTTTTCGAAGGGTA
Organism: Stegodyphus dumicola; assembly: GCF_044657685.1. NCBI lineage: Eukaryota > Metazoa > Arthropoda > Arachnida > Araneae > Eresidae > Stegodyphus > Stegodyphus dumicola. The sequence continues at coordinate 113,716,743 of NC_140778.1, forward strand.
ATATGGGTATTTTAAGATATATTTTTCGATGGCTAATTTAGGCATTTTAATATACATATATTTCTAAGGTTATACATAACGGGGCTCCCCGAACAAACCGTATAGTTTCTAAAAGGGGTCTTTGAATCCACAAAGTTTGAAGGCCACCGCTTAAGGAATCTGGATGATACTCTTTAAAATCCTTTGGAAAACTAATATAATTCGTAACAGACTTTTATAACGGCATTTTAATGAACGTCGGATATGGAATAATTTCTTACATATATTTATATAATTATGTATTGTACAACAATTATGTGCATGCATTGCACAACAAAAGATATATTGCGCATGATTTTCTGCCTAATTCGTATTTCTATAACTTTGGGCAGATCGCCATCGCGTGCTTTGCCATAATCAAACAAACGAAACCTTATTTCTTAGACACGATTAGTTATTTCGTCCTAGCTTATGCCCACGAGGAGCTGAGCCGTAAAGTCGCTGGACACTGCTAGTTCGGTCCGAGGCCCGAATCCCGCGAACAAGCTGGCTGCACGGGCGCTTTCGTGGTTTGCCCATGTGTAGCTTGTATACGAGCCAATAACTCTTAGAAAGTCCTCCACGAAGGTATCCCCCCTTAAGCAGATAACCCGCGAGGCTTTGTCGCAATAACAAAAAAAAAAAAAAAAAAGAAAAAAGAAAATCATCCTGTCGTAAACTTTAATGATAATTCTCATTCTTTTTTTTAAATTCAGTTTTATTATACGTTCATTAACGCATATTCATTTCTTCTTTATCTAGTCTACCCCAGTTTTCCATATCAACCATAGAGAGATGGACAGAAAAAGAAAAGCTGAGAATCGCTACACATATTACAGTTCTTCTTACAAGAAAGTAAGTGATTTTATGCCATTCATTTCATAGTTATTATTTAAATGTTTGCCACTGAAAGTTTGAATAATTAATTTTAATTAATGAATTAATTTTGAAGCATAGTTTGAATAATTATTTAAGCTCAAGCTTTGAAGTTTTGGAATTGCATTCTCGATTTTATCTGAAATGTATCATAAATTATACTTAAGTCACTTAAAATAAATTGATTTGTATAATACTATTTATTTAACACTGCCTATGACATCATAACAAGAAAGGAGTATCCCCCTCCCTGTTCTTTTTTTTCCTAGATGACCATATTTTCACATTAAGGCAACGCTAGATTCTTTTCGTTATGCGTTTTGCATATTAGACCTGATGGAAATTTCAAAATCTGATTGGAACCAGCCACTTGAAAATTTCAGATTACATTATAAACTTCAAAGAAAACTCCACAAAATGCATAAAGTTAAGAAATTGAAATACATAAAAATATTATACAAATAATACGTAATAATAAATATAACAATTGCCGCTAACTTGCCGAAATAATCCTTTAATGTTGAATAAAATTAAATGTCAATTCTGAAATGATTTTTATATAACAAAGAAACAAAGCTTCTAAGCTTCCTCAGTGTATCATTTCTTTTTTGAACTTAAAAAAAATCAAAGGAAAAAATATCAAAATATTAAAACCTTTACTACCGTTACAACATAATTGTATATATATATATATATATATATATATATATATTATGTAGTATCTATCTATATATATATATATATATAAAGAGACTTTCAGTCTGCAATTAATACATTTTATGCTGTCCAGAGATATTGCATTACCGACTTCTCGAGGCCATCCTGTTGTTTTGATATAATGATAATTTTGTTCCTTTTTGGTTAAAGCTATATTTCTACTAAGGAATCATAAATTATTATTCATATACCAATATCATTATGCCAAAATAATTACGGAGTTAGGTTAATCGATTAGTAATCACACTGTAGTATTCAAATAGCTATAAAAGTTGTGAGTGTTATGCATGGAATAAGAAGAACATTCCTGTATCTGATAGATAACTAGACCATATTCTTCATTTTTGAACGAAATCATAATTCAATCGGAACTCGAGAATAAATGATTACGACATTTTCCTGTGTAACTGATTTGCCATATTAGCAAAAAACTTATCCTAATGATTACTTTAATTACTTTCCTAATTATTTTTATTTATTACTTAATTTAACCTTAATTGCTTATTATTTACTAATTTTATTTATTAATTACGCATAGTTCCATTAATTTCTATTTTATTTATTTTGGGTCACGGTTTTTAATGAACATTCGACTGAGGTCGAAATGTGTCCCGCCTTTTTTTCAATTCACCTCTCCGTAAAAGTATTTCTACCGTGTTGTATAAGCTGAGATAGGTAATTTCCGTTCTGTAACCTCACTTTTTTTTTTTTTTTTTTTTTTCTGTGCAGTGCGCGTGGGATCGCTCGTTTGAGCTCGGTAATTTTTTTTTTTTTTTTTTTTTTTTTTATGTTTTGTACTTCAAGTAAGTTTTTACTATCGTTTCTATTATTTCAGTATGACTTCCATTTTAAGTGTACTTGTTAAGTACAAAGGTTTTTTAGACAGTAAAATTAGTTGGACTTATTCTAATAATATGCCAAATTTGGGAAAGCAGGGGTTTCCAAATAGGAATTTTATTACTACCTTTATCGTTTATCATCAATAAATGCCTGTAACAACAATAAATGCCTGTTTTTGAGAATATGTGGGTTAGTTAAGGGGGTTTTGAATTGCCTAAAGTGTGAAGCATGGAGGTAGGAAAGGGAGGAGGGGCCATTCCGCGCTAGAAGTGAAGCACTGCTTTGAAGCTTGGGTCACCAGACGAGGTGTTATTTGTTTACATTCAGAAGCTCGCTTGACAAGATTCTGATAGTATTTCGACACACGACAGTTCCATAGAAATCGAAAAAAGGACACTCTCGCAGGAAAGAAACATTCATAGTGTGATGGATAATAGCAATTTGTATAGTTTAGTGACATTTACGCAAAAATTACATCTTGGTTATTTTTCGATAACTAACAACAGCGATTTTGATTATGAATTTGTTTTATAAAATTCTAAGCTGTTGCACTACAAAAATATAGGTTTTAAGAAAATTGCTAAAAGAGATCTGCCAAAATTTATTTTCTAGAAGATTTGAAAAGTTTGAAACTTGATGGCTAAATGTAAATATAAAATTATGTATGTTAAAATATTTGTAATAAGGCACATAGGTCAGATTAAGTTTTTATTAAATAGAGTAACGCATGCAACGGCTATCTGCCTAAAGAGAGAGATGCCATCGTGGAGGAATTTTGAAGAAAAACTGACCTTTGAGTGGGTATTAAAAATAATACTTATAATTTTCATTCAAATTATATTCATATATATTTTTTATGTAAAACTTTCGGGTGTATGCTAAATTAATGTAAATTACTTTACACAAAAAATATAGTGAATGTACAGAAATTAAAGATTTGCACATGCCGGAAATGATAAATAGGAAATATGTATGGGTATTTATGCATGTGCTTGCAAAAAGCATGTATCTGCCTTTGACAAAATACTTAAATATTCATTAAATTATTTATAATGTATTTGAAATGAAGAATTTATTCACTTATAAACAACTGTGAAGAAATCTAATGATTAAATGTATCTAATTTGTAATGATTATAAATGTTATCTAAATATATAATAACCTTAATATTGAATTGTAAACATAAATTGAAATCCTGTTGACAAATACGTTATAAAACTATTTAAGCAAGAATTGTTCGTATTGGAAAGCAATCTCTTAAAAGGTATTGTAAAGCAAATGCTATGAGATGCGCACTTAAGAACGTAATAAAGAGTTTTGGAATATGTATTGTTGAAATGAAGGGTAAAAAAAAAAATCTGATAAGTATAATTAAAAGAATTATTCCCTTTACATTTTATAATAACTCAGTTACAAGTTTTAAATAATACTTAAAAAAAAAAAAACTTATTTTATTCCCTTTCAGAAATGTTCAGAGAAAGTCAAATACTATTTAATACCTATTTAATTATTAGGAATTAGCGAAATACTTATTTAAAGTATTTCGCTAATTCCTAATAATTCTCTAATTTAAAATGAACCGAATAGAGCATTAATTACAAATTGACTGACATTTTTCGATTTAAAAGAAGCCAAAAAATCATGTCATATTTAAGAAAGTATTTTAGGAAGAAGCTCTATAAATAGAAAAGAAATAATGCATAATTTTAATATTAATAATACAATAAACTTTTATCTTAATTTTTGTACCTTAACCGAATAAAATCGAATTACCTTATTTTTTTTTCTAATGTAATTAACGAAAACTTGTGAAAATATTTCATTCAAATTAAACCATTCTGAGAAAACTGTCCTGTGAAAAGTATAGCATTTAATTCCGTTCAGAATGAAATGTTGTTTAAAAATATGTTGTTTTCACATACTTAGGACTCTGAAGTGTTGTAGAAAAAAAGTATATACATTTATATGTATATTTGCGACGTAATTACAAAATATTTACACCCGAACGCGTCAAATCCCATAGAACCCAATGGTAAATGACCCAATGTTTTGGTCACCACGTAAGGATCGCCGGTGCTTCAGAGCAGGGTACGGAGAAACTTGTTTAGGGCGACTCCTTCTTACTTCCTACCTCCATGGTGTGAAGGAACAGGGGCGTAGCTAGAGGGGAGCAAGGGGGGCATCTGTCCCCGGGCGCAGAATCCAAGGGGCGCCAAATTGATGTTACGACATTTTAGAATTAAATGTTTTCCATCCCTGGCAAGCAGAAGCGGGCGCCAAATCTTCAGTTGTCCCTGGGCGCTGAAAACCCTAGCTACGATTCTGTGAAGAAATTTTGAAGCTTGGTTCTAAAAAGACCATTTGGGATGGTTTTGCATGGATATGCAGGAAAGTTAAGAAGGGGTAGGTCTGAGGGTCTCAAAAGTCTTATATGTAAGGACGTTTCGTGTAATAAGTTTAAGCTGGAGGAGGTATTTTATTTAATGTTTGAAATAAGGGCACCTGTACGTGCAATATCGCTGACGATTTTGACTTTTCGTCAGTTAATGAAATGATAATTAATCACGTTGAGTTGATGCCTGAGAAAACAGGAGGTGTAGGTAAGATTGCTGAAACTGATGAATCTAAGTTTGATAAAAGACATTGGGTAAGACATGATAGAGGACATTGGATGGCGGGTCAGTGGGTTTTTGGCGGGAGGGGGGAGAGAGGATGGGAAAATCGTTTAGTGTTTGCAGTATCCAATAGCACTCAGAGAAACATTTTTAAATGTCATTAAAAATAGATAGGAGCAGATGTTTTAATTTATAAGGATTGCTGGAAGGCATACGATGTAATTTCACGTCAAGAATTGGATGACATATAAAAGTTAATCATTCAATTCATTTTAAGGATTCTGAAACACAATGTCTCACAAGCATAATTGAAAGCACTTGCAGACATGCGAAAAGTTCTTTGACATCTTATAATTAGCAAAATGACTTCTTCTATTTAGCTGTTTATATATATATCATGCAAGGAGAAGATTATACATTCGTTTAATGCAGAAAAAAAGGGTTACTGAACTGAAATCAGCTAATGGACTAATGCTAATTAGTAGCCTCTTTGGATGACTAATTATAGCTAATCCCTTATAATTCAATATAGTTAATCCCTTTTAATTCATTATAGCTAATCCCTTGAGATGCTAAGGGGAAGGAATGCCTTCATGGAGAACTTTTGAAGGGAAAACTGGCTTGTATAATTCTGACACTTCGGAAAAACCATGCAGCCAGCCCATTTGCAGGTTTCCAACCTCAGATTGACCAGTGTTCAGCAATACTTTATAGCTCGGTCGCTAAAAAGACTAGAAGACTAGATGTATTGTGATTGGGAAGTTTTATGGCACCTTCCCTCTTTTTTTTTTTTTTTTTTTTTTTTTTTTTTTCCTCAATTGGTAACACAGTTCGTGTTAGAAAGCAGTAGAATGTCATATTCTCATGGTTTTTCCTTATTTTAAAAATGCTTATTTTACTACGTGTTTTGCTTTTTTGGTATTTCAAACAATGTTAAGTTAATGTCTTGAAATCAGATTCAAAGTTTAAAGATATAGACAATTGCCCACTAGTGATATATCGAATGACCTACATTATAAGTTATCTTTCGCTTACTGATTTTCAGTTTGCTGTGCTTAAAGAAATGTATTGTGCAATTCCCTGCTGATTACCTATTTATACATTAGTTTATTAATGGTTTTTATCTGTTCCTAGTAAAAATTCACAAAATTGTATAAAATAAACTAAAGATGAATTCCCGGTCTCAAGATTTAAATTAGTTTGTTTATGATTAATTTATCACAAGTCTTGAATTAAGTATGAGTTTCTTTTCATGTACTCATGTGTGAATTTCTTGATAACACTATCACAAAATACTTTTATAGGTAAAGAAGTCTGATGTTCAGTGTTACTTTGAAAGCAAACCGGGTGGTTGCAAAAATCTTTACTGTGCTTTCTTTCACCAAAAAGCTAGGCCGGGAGATAAAGGTAAGTTAATAATTTTATTTGCTCGTTTCTATATTTATCTTCAATATAGGTACATCCAACTGAATATATCAATCATTTTTAATTTTCGTAATGAACAGATATAAATAAAATTAGCAGAATTGTACTTTCATATAAAGACTGAATGTCTTATAAATTTGGACACATTTTAAAAAATCTTATATAATCAGTAAATTGGTGCATTTCATTTCAATGTGATTTGCATCTGAAAAGTTTATATGAAGGCATGCGTTTTTTAAAGCATAACTTGAACTTTCTTTATGTTTTTTGCTAATATAATATATAGCAGTTTATCATTAACAATTATGTAAATATTGATACTTTTCTGTTATCAAAAGCGGATTCAGAAGTGTATATATATATATATATATCTTCAATGCATTTGTACACATGTGTATGTATGTGTGCGTATAGATGTATATTGGCATACGCAGATACAAAGCCTAAAGTAATACAGGGTGGTACATGCACATATACACATCAACAATGAACACATCCATACATCCATAAATTTCTGGACCCGTTCTGATAACAGAACATGTAAATATCTTACCTTATTTTTTCCTCAAATACCTATCTACGCTTCGATCTGAAATATAAAAGCCGAAAACAGATTTGTTTAATTAATAAATAAATATAACTGAACTTGACATCTGTAGAATATCCGAGTGGTTAATACCGCTGAATAGTGGGAATTCAATTCGGAATCAATCCCAGGCAGGCAGACCTACAGCTATCCAGGCCCAGGACGAGAAATCCTCATTATTGAAATGATCACCATACAAAATGTCAACAGAAATATACAATTAGTATGTACTTAATTGAAATTAAATAATTAAAATGATTTGGAAAACAAAAAATCTTAAGACTAAAGACTAGAGAAAACAAGAACTGGCATCTAGTAAACAAACATATATTACAAAAATGGTATTATTCTGCCATTTTTCACTATTTTAAAGATTATTTTTACTTGTTCTTTCCATAAAAAGCTAAAATTACTTTTTGCGAGCTATGAATTCTTAAAATATTTTTATAGCTTCATCAAAATTAATGTTTTCAGTGCAAAGAGGAAAAATTGTTAAGTCTTACATCGCAAATCGTTAAATCTTACATCGAACATAGGCTTTAATCAACTTAAAGCTTCTCTTGAAAGAAGCAGCTGAAACAAACACTGTCAAAAACGTCTTTAATACCCAATATGAGCCTTGAAAATCCACCTCCACAATAAATTTGAATGTTTTCAGCCCAGACCACCTTTTTAAATTTGTCGTTTTTTCATATTCCCGTGTAAAGGTACATGTTCTTAAAAACGTAACTGTTCTTCAATGCCCCTCTCTGTTCAGAGATGTGGGCATTCCGCTCCCTTTCTCTGTATGCTCCTGCACAAAGGCATCTCTTCCCTTAGATAACTCTTGTGAGATTTGTAGCATTCAGATAACTAATCTAAACTCTCCTTTGCCGAGAACTAAAACAATTAGTGGAAACTTTGAATTTCCTTACAGATACAAATTTTCAGTTTAGTAATTTTGCATAAAAGTTTTAATTTTGTTAAAAGTGTGTTAAATGTTATGATAAAAAAGGATTATGCTAATAAATAGTAAACTCTATGAAGAATATATAGTAAATTGGTTCATAACAACAAACGTTTGTAGACCAGTTCTAAAGACAGCAAATATTTCTTGGAGGATAAACTAATACTATTATTGAATGTCGGTTTCCTAATTTTAGCACAGTTTTACATAAGTGCTAACTACACCTCTTGCTAACTACATCTCTTGCTTGTAGTTGATTTTAGAGAGTTAAAATTAAAACAATATTTTATAGATAAATAGTTAGAGTTAAAATTAAAACATGTAATGCAACACAATAATACAGTTAAAACTCTTATTGCAGAGTTTTCATTATTGTGAGAGTTTGTATTATTGTGTTGCATTACAATTTTGATATAATTGCTATCATGAATGTGTAAAAATTCATCTGAAAATGGTTAAGTCCTATTAGATTTAAAATGGTTTAAAATCAGTGAAATGCTTCGTTATAATTAGTTGTGATTTCTACATCCTAAGTTGGAAATTTAAAAACGTTTTTTTCATCAGTGATGTGATTGAATCATCTCGTTTCTATTAAATCATCCCGCAATATTTTAGTTATAATACCGTGTATTCTAATTTTTAATTATAAGTTATTTAAAAATAAAAATTACCTTTGAGACCAATACCGTTGAATTCGGGATTTGTATCTAACATCTGAGTACCTTAAAAATCAATTCTTTGAAATCTTGCCCCTTAAAAATAAAAAATAAAATAAAATCGAGATAAGAGGTTCATAAAACGACTTCAAATATTTTATCAGCCAGAATTATCTTAGAACAGTAAATTTAAAAAAAATGGAAGGAAAAGAAACATGATGGTGTCAAAGCACTCTTTAAAGCCATTACAGTTTATGAAGGCGCGAACATCTATTCATGACAGTACGAGGGTTTTCATAAACGTTCGAATACTTTTATGCAAATTCATTGTTTTTCATAAGGGTTCTATGGATTTTTTTCTTCCCTGCTGAATTAGAAAATCAAAACAGAGAAATAAGTCTTGACTAATTCTGGTTCCGTATTAATATGTCTGCTGCCTCATAAAGGTTCATTTTTTCAAATTATAAATTTATCTTCAAAAGGGTGGGGGCAAATTTTGATGCAGAGATGCTCTGATAGAGGTTTCTGTCTTTCTGAACAGTGGTTGACATGCAACAAGGTTTGAGCACTTTTTTGATGGAGTGTCATTAAATGGAGCAGTTCCATTTATTTTGCAATCTTAGGTTTGCTGGATGCTTTGTAAATTTGTGCTTCAAAGCCTTTTTTCAGGATATACTAATAGTCTATATATTTATGAGTAGTTCAATAGCAAAAATAACTAAATGTTGATCACGAATGTGATTTGCAACAGAAAAATTCAAAATGTTTTGAATTCTTGATTTTTTTGTTTGCCGAGGTAGGTTTCAAGATAAACTCGGCTGACAATTTTAATAAATTTGAAAGAGATAAAATTATTACAATATAGTTCTGGTAATCCATGATCGTTTAATCTCTAATTGCTTTATGTGGTTTCAGTCTTGAATTTTACCAAACAAAATTCTTACATTCGGATCTAAAGAAAGTTTAATGCTGCATATACTGTACGAGTATTTGGTTATTTTGAATCAAGAGACGTGAAAAATATGCAATGCCTTCACTGGGACTCAAAACTTGACCTCTCGAATATGCACCAAATGTGCTACCGTTACGCCACAAAAGCATACTAGAAGGAGGGAAATAGTACCTTATAATAAAGTCTTGGTTATGCTACAGCATTAAATACATCATTGTTATTACATAGAAACAAACGTTTGTAATACTGCATTTGATTGTAAATTCTGTACAAATATTTATTGCTAAGGTTTAAATTCAATCAGAGCCCGCCGAAGTCTTAAATTCTTCATTTCTCAATTTTCATAACTCAAAGTCCCAGATAAGGTGAGATCAGGTGTTTTTGTTTATTATTGCATTATGTGTCATTAGTTTAAGTTGAACTAAAAAAATCTGTTTACACAGCATTTACACAGCACCATAGAAACAAGTTTGTTTCATCTTCTAGTAGGATTGCTTAAACCCCTCAAACCTGATTGAGATTCCTGTTGGTGGCAAAAGCTGGAAATAGTCTTGCTACTAAACATGACTGACTGCAATTATCTTTTGAGCATTATTTTAGTTATCTGTGTATCTGTATTTTATGTTGATCTCTTTTACTTCTTTGAGGATTATTATATCAAGATTTAGCAGTCTATGTATGATATACTTAATTGTTCATTTATTTTTCAGTTAAGTCGCCCAACGAAAAGATATCAGAATCTAGAGAAGAAGCTAAGGCTTCCTCTGTTAATGGGAAGAATTTATATCTTCAGATGAAGGATGAACAACCTGACAGCTGTAGCAAAACAGATCTTGGTGAAAGTGAGCTTTCTTCATATTTCTAAAATGCATGAGCACAAGAGCAATATTTTTCTCTAAAAGTACAGGTTAATACACAGTATGCATCGTAATACTGTAAAACAGAAATTTAGAGTAGATGGTCTATTTAATAGAATTTTGGCATTACATGTTTATTGGCTTTTAATATGCATGTGCTTAATTTGAAAATCAGTGTACTAATTTTGGAATAGGTATAATAACTGTGTCGCTTAAGACCTCGTCATTATTTTAAGACAACTAATTGTTGTCAGGAACTAAATCGATGTATCTCTCTAATTTCAAAATCCTTAATATTTGGATAAAAGTACTTAACGCAAAGGAAAGCATTTGAATTATAGAAAAATTATAAATAAAATTAACGGTTAGGATGTTAAGTAATAATATGTTTGTACTTAAAATCTGATGTTAAATTATATGTCTTCCACCTAAAATACCTAATTCAACTTGTGCTATAAAACATTTTATCATGAATTATGCCATTTTGTATATATTTAATTTTTATTTTAATGAACAGACAATTTAAATATTAAGTACTTTTATTTAAAATGTTAAAATGTACAAAAATAACATCACACAGTTTAAATTAAAAACAAGTTCCAAATATGAAATAAATTATACTAGAATACAAAATAACACATGTTCACCGTTCATTTTTAAACTAAAATTGAAGTAATATTTCCATTACTCAAATTCCAAAATGTAGTTTCGATAGCATGGCAAAAGTAAAACAAATAAAAGAAATATATAAACAAATTGATATGTAGTTTCCTTCATGCTAATGCTTATTGCATATTGCAAATTGCTGTAAATTCAGTATTCAGATGCAATCTGATTATTTACAAAAAGCATGTAATAATCTTATGAATAAATATAAGGGACAAAAATCAAGAGCATACATTAATCACAGCAATCTCCCCCAACTCGTAGAACATTCAACTTGCACAGCAGTTTCATGAGGACACAAAATCCATATATTCAAACTGAGACCAGCGTCGAGGAATAAGATCGCCATAAACAATTTTTCTTTTTTCATGCATTCAAAGAATATCCGAGAGCTTAGGTTAATTACTTGCTTTTTACCGTTTGTATTATTTCTTAATTTACTCTGGAAATGGATTCGAAATGAAATACCAAACATCTAAAAAACTATAGATGACTTAGGAAAAGAGTTGAAAAAAAATTTTGCATATGAAAGTTAGCTTTCCCAATACTGAATAGATAGTGAAGATACTGAACGGCTATTATGAAAGGTGCACTAATGATGAAGAGCATAATCATACCAAAAAAGATATGGCCGAATTTCAGTGGTGGAGAAAATGTTGTCTAACTGGATTAAGACTAATAAAGAAGCAGGCATCCTTGAAATTTTTTATTATCCAAGAGAACGGATAAGTTCATGTATAACGATTTACAAGAAATTGTTGACATTCAATAACCTAGTGGTTCGAGAATGTTAGCAACTGTATCCATTCTGAAAAACTACAAGGCCGTCTGGAAGGAAAACTTGTATGATCACGCTGTTGAAGAATGGCATTTCTTCTCACCAACATCAACTTCCACTGCTATCTCACTCCAAATCCAAATTTGCTATCATTAGAAGCCAGTGCAGTGTTTGTTCTCTAAAACATGAATTCTATAAGAACCTAAACAAAATCTTCTTTTTTAAGCATTCAAATTGATCGAAGCATTTCACGATAGTCGGCATAATGATATTCGTGGTTTAATCTATTAATCTAGAAAAACATATGAAGTCTAACTTTTTTTATTCTATTTTTATAATAAGTTTGAGATCATAAGTAATGAATAATTAAAAAAATTAATACTACTTAATCTAGCAGAGAAATGTTGTTTGCACAACTCAATTTGGAAATAATATTTCAAATTATCTAAAAAATTCATAAAAACTGGGTTTTGCTCAATAATAATTTGGGAGCCTTATAAACAATTTTGCAATATTGTACAATACGTATTTCATTTATTCTAATAATATTCTAGCTAATTTTTAAAGCAGTATTTGAGACAATTGTGTCTGTAAAATGAAAAAAGAAAGAAAGTGGCATTATGTTTGAGTTTCACTAAATATGTTGATTCGAATATATTCTTCCCCATTTCCTCATTTTGTCACGATGCTCGCTCATTCTAAAAACTAGGCAGATTTGTGTGGCAAGCTATTTAGTGTAATGTTAGAGAAATATTTTGTAACTGTATGATGAGTGTTTGAATTAACGTGGACTGCCTGCCATCTGGTTTATCACTTGGCTAATAGCTTCTTCCTTGCATAAGAGTTCCTTGCAAATCCTAAAGGTAAGCTTAATTGGTGGTAGGTGTAGATTATGAATAGCTATTAGTAGAAGCCTGTCTTTATTACAACTTGGTTAGATGCTGTACTTGTAAAAAGTTTTAAAGCTAAGTTTGTGTTGACAGCCATGTTCCAGGGACTGGCAACCCTGCACTTTACAGTTTTTAATGTAAGCCTCGCATATGGCGAGGTAGAATAAATTTAAAGCAGTATCTGTGTCTGTGTGTACTTGCTTATACAGCAAGTTTCATGATGAAAACTTCCTCGTTAGTAAACTGCATATGAGATGGTTAAGATTAGATCAAGTCCAAGATGCATGTTAGAAAACTGACTGTTTAAATCTGAATTTTAATTTGATATTTAGAAATAATGTATAGGTGTTTACCTGAAATTTATTATAAATTTGCAGGTGAAATAAATGCATAATTTCAAATCTAATACTTCTTCTATAATCGTGATTTGTGGTTACGGTAAATGATTGCACCTTGAATTAAAAATGTAATAACTAAATGCTAATAATTGAATCACTGATAATCTAAATATTTTTTAAAAATATGTTTTTGAAATGTAGTAAAAATGCAACTTTTTTATGAATTTATCGAGCAAATTGAATATATATATATATGGTAATTTTAAGGAAATAGATGTCGTTTTATGTGTTATTCATTCGCAAAATTATTTATATATTATATTTTTAGGGGAAGTTGAGAACGTGGATCCTGAGCTAGAGGAGCTCCGTCGTTTACAGGAGGTTTTAAAAAAAGATAATATATTTTCCAAACCTGGTAAAGAATTTGTTAGTATTTGAGTTGCCTTTTAGCTTTAATTTTTATTGGAAATATTCTTACACAAAATTTGATTTTTGACTTTTTTTCATAGTAGCACGGTCTTCCTTATTTTTTCATGTTTCTTATTCTACAAATCCATTTAAATTTAAATTTAGCATACATGATGTTTATATTTATTCTTCTGTTTATTGAATATAGATTGTGATTTATGTGAGAGGTCTGTATTTCAATGGTAATATGCTGTTTTTTAAACTGATATTCTTATATTTTATCAGAAAACTTATTTATGGTTCTATTCTTAGTTTGTTTTAAAGCGGAAAGAGTTAGAAAAACGACACCTAGAGTTCATGTCCCTATGAAATTAAGTAAGTTCTTGAATTTTCATTCTCTTGATTGATATGCAATTTCTTATTATCCACCTATTAATAACATACAGTGTCATATGCTTTCATAATAAATTTTTGGTAATAAATTTCTTTTTCATACATCTTTTTGCGATATAAACATATAAATTTAAAATTTCCATGATAGAAATTGTTTGCGTTCTTATTGATTGCTTAGTGAATGAGCCCATGTGCTAGTTTGTTCAAAAATCTTTAAATTTTAGCACCCTTCTGTGATTAAATATTTCATCTTTTTAACCTTTAATTCCAAACAAAGAAAAGATTGGGGTCACGTATATGTATGTGCATGTTGGAATAATGTAGTGAATAAATGTTGCGGATGAATGCAAATAATAATTTCTATTAATTTAAAATGAATTCAATTAATTACTGAACAGCGCTATACAATTACTATTCATAGTATTATGGCACTACAGTTTTTATTATGAATTAAGTATGCTAGTTCTCAATCTATGACTCACATTGAAACTATCGTTCCACTAGAAATAAAAAGCTAGAAATTAATTTTAAAATAAAAAATAAAATGAAATTCAACTGCTGGCATTCGCCGATGACATTGATATCATTAGGCGATCAAAACGAGCTGTGGTCAAAATGCAGGAAGAACGATGGGCCTAATCATTAACGAAGACAAAACAAATTTATTATTGCATCTAATAAAACTGGTAATTTTTCCACCTTGAATATAAACAGTTATTCCTTCGAAACCGTAAAACAATTTAAATATCTGGGCACATTGATCACAAGTTGGAATGATATAAAAATTGAAATAAAGAATAAAATATATATGGCTAATAGATGTTAGTATGGCCTTAAAAAACTACTTAAATCCAAACTAATCGGCGTAAAAACTGAATTAAATTTTTATAAAACTTTAATAACTGTTGGCATTTACGGAAGTGAATGTTGGATACTTAACAGAGCAGAGAAAGACCTGATTTCAACTTTTGGTAGAAAAATCCTAAGAAAGATCTTTGGACCGGTACAACAAAATGGCATGTGGAGGATTCTCTATACATGAATTATATGGAAAATATTGGAAATTTGTTGAAACTGATATTGTGAGAATCGTAAAGGCATCTCGTATCAGATAACTGGGTCATGTGTTTAGATATGATGATGCATTTCCAACCAAAAAGATAACATTTTCGAGAATTGAGGGAGTAAGACGAAAAGAAAGACCTCTCTAGATGGATAGATGATGTCGAGCAAGTTATAAGGTTAATTGGAGTTAATCTATGAAAGGACATTGCGCCGAATGGGGTGAATGTGGAAGAAACTTCTAGAGACAGCCTTGGCCTGTAACAGGCTGTAGAGCTTATGAAGGAGAAAAAAATATCAATTTAGGATATTTTTTACATTACTGCAGATGTTGTAGTCTTTGAACATGTCACAAGAGTTAACGAAATACAAACACTTTAGGTCACTTAATAGTGATTGATTTCATTTTGAGAAATATTGATTTTGCCTCATCAACAATTAAAAGGGATAATTCAATGTACAAATATTAAGAACTTTGCACTGCAGCCGTTACTTTCTATTAGTTCTTGGCTTATCAGCTATTTTATTATTTTAGAAAATTTGCTATTGTATCAAAATTGTTTTCTTTGCACACAGTTGCATTGTAAAACTTTACTATATTTATTGTGATAAAGTGACTTTGTAGAAAATCTGATCTCATTATTAATTCCTGTAAGCTTTTATGCATGTCTATTATTTACATGTACCTGTGTACGTTATTACACATCATTAATTCTATTATGCATGAATGAGATTTTTAATGCTATTATTGCTATTTATAAAAGTGTTTTGAATTCAAATTTATGAAAATTGTCATTAACATTATCCCTAACATTATTTTCAAAATGTGTAGAATGCGCTTTTCCTTCTCTGTATGCTATATCTCCATTTAATTGAATTTTCATTAAATTGATTTTAGATAATTTATCATGTAACACTCATTCCATTTCAGAAAATATTTACGTTTGTATTAATTCTCGTCACAGTTTTGAAGTTCTTACTTTCATTTCTTGCGGAATTTGCATGGAAGTTTAAAGTTGAGAGACTGAGAAAAATTATATTTATAATTTAATACACTATTCTACTAGAAATCATACCTCTTTCAGCATTATTAATAAATATATTTCTTTGTAAAGATATGTATGGCTAAAACTGAAATTATGAAAAATATTGTATTGCATTTAAATATGTTAATAAAGACTTGTATATTATGTATTCACATCCTTATAATCTTTCATTTCTGTTTTCAGGGCGACGAAATCCGTATAAATACGTACGTCTTTCGTAGCTGCGTTCGTAGTTTCGTAGCTGAGGGCTTTTATGTTTAAGATGATTCTGTTATGAAGTATAAGGGAAATAGGTCTAATGGAGAACCCGCCCAAAAAGGGGTAACGCGCCTAGCATCATACCTCAAAGGTGGTGTGGAAAATGGTGCAATTTTTAGATTATTTTTTGCATTTATATAGTTCATATAAAAAAAGATTATTTCCCCTTAGTATACTAGAGGAGATTAAAATGAAGATTGTGATACACCAAATAAAGTGCGCTATAAATAATAGTTGGACTGTGCTTCATATTAGTTTTACTGTGTAGGTATATTATTTTCCTTTTCCTAAATAAATCTTTTCACTTGCATTCTTGCATTCTTCTTAAGTACCTCATGTCTGTTGATTATTGTAAAGCATGCAAAAGCTACCGATCTTAAAAGAGGCAGTTGTTGGAAAGTTTTCTGACACAGAAAAGCGTACATTTGTGTTACATTGAGGAAATCTACAAAACCCTTTCATTGTATGAACTGAATCAGAAGCAAATTACGTACTTTCAGCAGTTTTATTCTCTTCTAATTGCTTTAACTGCACTGAAACTCAAACGTTACAGGAAGGAAAAATCTGCGAGGTGTCAGTCAGTTATTGATCGTAGAAATTGGCGAAAATGTCACATAGCTGCCAAGTTTTCTCGTTGTTTACACATCTCTCAATAAATTACTCAGTCTTTTAGTTTTTAAATTTGAGCCTTTACTGAGAAAAATCAGAAAAATAAATGAAATTTATTAAATTAATGGAACTTATGTTACACAAATGCCATTCCCCTACTTCGGGTTACTTTTGGAATAATTTTTCTTGTTAAATTTCATTTGATTTGATGTGTACTTTTTGCTTATTACATTTTATTGACCTTTCTCTTATTAAATTTCTTTCGAAGTGGATTGCTTTAATCTATTGTAGACTTTGGCAGATTTTATATGAAGTGTCAAGCAATGTTAGTTAATTGGTTAATATATGTATAAACTTTTATTTCCCTTCCATATATGATATCCCCATAGATATCACATTCTTTGGTTATTTTTATTTCATTTAAAAGTACTTTGAAAAATGAAACCTTTTTTTCCCTACTATGGATTTTTCTCAGTATAAAAGTGAAAGAAAGTTACAAAATGAAGTGAAAGGACACGGAATTTAGAATATTTAATTCAATACTATTTTTTGCATCAGAATTCTATTCCGAATATTTCAATAAAGTGAATCATGCATTTTTTAAGTGAATTTAAGCCTATTTGGAGTTCCTTTGGAAAATACTTCGCCATGCAGCATGAACCGCTCTTCTAGTTTCACCCATTTATCTGATTTTACGATCTGTATATTATCCATGACTATATCCAGCCAGGATGCAAGGAGATGCTTCTACAGACCCCAAAGCATTTTTTTTTTAACCTGAAGAAGTTCATGAACAGTTTTATTCTGTTTCTTCTTATTCATTCATCTTATTATTCTACAGGCTCCAATTAACACAGAAGCAGTGTTCCTTCTAGGGCTAACGAATTGCAATCCTTATTATTTTTTTTAAACACGAAAATATAGGCTGGGTCTTATCGCCTAGGTAGTAGTTAGGGCTTGTTTTTTTTAATTTACTAATTAACAATCTAAAACTTCATGCATATTTCTCTTAGACGTTTTTGACTTATAAAGTCTGAGTATAAATCAGAGAATAGTTTTTGAAGGTTCGGCATAAATTCAGATGATTTACTGAAATAAAGTCATTTCTGTGAAGTTATATTATATTATATCTGTGAAGTAAAAGTTAATAATCAAAAGATTAACATAACCTTTCTCAATCTTTCTGTTAACTAAGTCATCGTACTAAGAAAACGGAAGACTGATATGAGGAACACAGAATAGCCTGAAAAAAACAGAAATAGAAAAATCAATGACAACACTTAATACTCTACGGAAATTCTAAAATTATGCAATATTTAGTTAGTAGCGCAACCAACTTAGTGAAATTTTACGGTAGAAAGAGGTGATCGGGAATTTTCGAATTGAAAGTTGCAATGGAAATGGTTACCTAAAGAACTAGTATGTGGAAAGTTGCCAGAGTTTGGCGACTTCTACTAAGATGGTTGCAATAATACGCAAGTTTCCAATATGCTATGTTTAAATATTTTGTGAATTGACTCTTGAATTTTGTGCGGCATAAGTACGAAGAAAGCAATGTTTAATAATAAAGTTAAAAAAAGATTTAAAAAAAGTGTTGTTTAGCAGGAGTAAGTTTAAAAACAGAATGATAAACTACTAGCTGAGCGATATTACCTTAATAAACCCTCTAGTGCGAAGTTCAATTCCTTTCAGATTTTTTTAAAAAAACGTTCTAATATTTTTCCCGTGTCTGTCTGTGTTTGGAGGGGTATAACAATGGTATAATTAGTTTTATTTTTTGGAACAGATTCTTTTATAGTGTTCCTCTCTCCATCTTTAACACCAAAGAAATTTTTTAAATACGGAACTAGAGAACATATTTTAACAATATGATTGATTAAATATTAGCTTAAGATGTAGTTAAAATTAACTAAAATGAAAAAGGACAAAACAAAAAAAAAATTCTATAACTGATTAATAGCGAATTTTTATACTTTATACCGTGAACTTAAAAAAATATCTAGCCAAAATAGAAAGACATGTAAAAAGGATAGATATAAACAAATTTTACTAATTTGTGGTAAAATATGTCGGAGTGGTATAGGGCGTTGAATAACAGAATGCTTTTAGTTACCATATCAGGTTCAATGTTCCTTCTTACTTTCTTTGGGAACATGCACAGACCTGACTCGGAACAGGGAGCTTACTAAAGCTATGTTCAATAAATGTGGGAAGTAGACAAGATACACAGGAAGGGTATACGAAACCCTTTATTTTTCAATCTTTACAATAATTTCCGTACTTCGGAATACAGAGACCAACTACTTGTGCACTGTAAAAAAAAAATCTGTAAAGTTACTAAGAAAAGTCGTGGAAACTGGGATGCCATGGATTATTTGAGTAATCAAAACAGGAATTTTCTTAGTAACTTTACAGAGATTATACCTGTAATGGTTACAGATGTTTGACATGTAATGTTACAGGAAGTTATTCTGTAGGCATAACAAAGTTTTTGTATGTTGATTACCGAAGCTTATGCCTGTAAAGGTTACAGATCTTTGATCTGTAATGTTACAGGAAATTATCGTGTAAGTATAACATGTTTTTCAGATGTGATTTACCAATGTAAACATCTGTAAAGATTACAGGAAATAATAGTGTAAGTAGATCGTATATTTTGAATGTGAATTACTAAAGGGAATATTTGTAGATTACTAGTGTTCTGCTTGTAAGGTTATTGCAAGTGATTATGTAAGAACATGTATTTTCATGTGAAATTTTAAAGGATATATATGTAAAAGTTCCAGATAATTTACTTAAAAGTTCTTCCAAATAATTATGCATATAGAACATATTTGTCTTATACAAAATACAAAAATGATGTATTCCTAAATATTAAATATTTTGATTGTAATATTACTATAAATAATTACACATGTAGAACATATGTTTTATGTGAAATGTCTACAGCTACTGCTTGTAACAAAATATGCTGCATTTATTTATTTGTGGGGAAAAGGAAGTTATGTAACTTTAAATATTAAGTTTTTTTTTTTTTTTTTTAAGGAAAAATACCTTAGATTTTCTAAAAGATATACAACATTTTCTTTCAAAATATTTCCAATGTTAAAAAGAAGCTCAAATTTTATGTTTTTCTTACATCTGCATTACTTTCCTTTATTGAATTTTAAGACATCTCAAAGTTACATATGCATCACGAAATAGCTGGAAAAAATACTTGTGTATTAGACTTAATGGTTTTTTGGCAATAAATTAGTAATGTTCTAGAATTCTCCCGCTGAACACTGGTAGTTCGGTCCGAGGTTCAAATCCCGCGAATGGGCTGGTTGTATGGGTATTTTCATGGTTTTCTCCATGTGTAACATGTATATAAGTCAGTTTCCCTTCGAAAGTCCTCGACAAAGGCATTTCTCTACTTAGGCAGATAGTCCTAGTGTGCTTTGCCATACTTAAGTAAACTAAACCAAATCATTCTCCTTATACCCAACAGTGTAATCTAAAGAGACTGCAATTGGATATGATTACAGTAAAAAAATATTTTAATGAAATTGTTTCAATAAACAATTCTAAATATTTTTTCAAATTCTAAAAAAAATTACTTATGTAACTCAACAATGAACTTAAATTCAGTTATCACAAGTTATCCAAAATTATTTTCATGCTTAATTGCATTATTCATTTTAATTACAACATATAATTCTTTTAGGCATAAATGCTTTTTAATCTCTTCTGCTACTGACCATTAATTGAAATAATAGATTAATTAATCGGACAGTTGTACAGGTATTTTCCCAGATTTAAAACTTTATTAATAAATTACATTCTTCTCATTGAATACAAAATTGAAGAATTAGTTAGTCCTAAATTTAATTTTTCAAGTATTCCTTCTACTAAAACATTTATTGCCTACAGGCAGCCAGACAGTAAGCTGAACACTAGCATTTGGCTCTAGATTTAAATCCTAGAGAATGGGCTGCCTGTGTAAATGTTTGTGTAACATGAAGTTTTCCTTAAAATATTCCTTTCCTTGGACATATGGCCCTCTCTTGCTTTGTCATATTTCAAATAATCAATTCAAGCATTTAACGTAGGTATGACTTCACAACTTCGTCCCAAATTCTAACTGAAAAATTGAACAGAATCCCCTGATACTGTGTCTATAATACATGATGAATATAGAATGATCTTAAAAATTTAAGGAAGAAAATATAATGTATTTGGAAATGCCTTGATCCTATAATTATATTTTTCTCTGCTATGCCTAGAAAATTAAGAAAAGAATGTAAAAACTGAAGATAAAGAATTCAGCATTAATAATTGATATGATAGTAGTAATAAACTAAAAATTTTTTAATGAAAAATTGATAATGCATAATGGCTCCTTAAAATTTTAATTTTCTATCCTACTATTAATGGAACTAATTTATCACTATAATCAAAATGACTCAGATTTTCTTTCTTTAACTGATGTCAAAAATACGATGATTATTTCAAAATTCCTGTGGATGATTTAATTGTTCTCAAAATTTTCTATTCATTTATTAAATGGTTCAGATTAATGTTTTTGTTATCATTATTTCAAACGACTTTTTAAATCTTCGGGAAAAATGTTTAAATCTTCATTCAACAAAATTATATTTTTAGATAGATTTTTATGGAATAAAAAATTCTGTAAAATAATATTCATTCACACAAGATATTAACTTAGTATTTTCTCATTACTTTACAAGTATTTGATGAAGCCTTTTAGTGTAACATACATGTTACATAAGGAACCATTTCATTTTAACGCAATATTCCATAATCATATATTTTATTTAAAAAAATATCATATTTTGAAAATATTGGATATTGCAATGGATTTCGACTCTTTATTCCAATACACAGAATATAGAAACAAAAATAGGTTTATTTTTATTTGAAAACTATCCAAAAGGAAAATAAAATAAAAAATAGGTAAAATTTATATTATTGTTATTTTTAATTAACTAGTTGTGAAGGTGCAGTCCTCTTCTTCTTAGGATTCAAAGCATGGCTCCTAAATAAAGAAAAAATCACATTCGTTAGAAGTACATAACATATTCTAAATTTGTTATGTGACATTTTAATTTAGAATCTCTTCATAATAATTGCATGCACTTGCACATATTCCAAATGATTTAAATCTTTTTTTAAATTAAATAATTAAATTGCAAACAAGATTCCTTTTGGTCCTTTCATGAAATCATAAATTGCATGTATCATCCATTTTTGAAGCAAAAACAGTACAAATTTAAATAATTCATTTTGCAGAAAATAATTTGAGCTTTATTAGATATTTACTATATTTATTTGTAATATAAAATAAATCTGTAAAGTAGTTTTAATAATGATCAGATTTTTTTTAAGATTAATTTCTCTAGAAATTGAAATGTATTAAGGTAGCACTTCCCAATCTGTGTATCATACAGCTTGCCCTCATGGTCCTCCGAAGTTTCCAAAGGAGACAAAAAAATTTAGTTGAAAAATCTCAGAGTTTAAAAAAGTTACATATGACAATCATCTATCACCTTTTCTCGTAAGATAGACATTTTTTGAGATTTATTATTGGTTACCCTACTTACAGACTTCCCACTCAGTCTTAGCAGTAAAAGATGGATTTAAAGCACTATAACTGTGGTACTTACCACCATATATCCAAATATACTATCATATATCCAGTAAGACTGTGGTCTTACCATCATATATCCAAATATAGAAGAGCCATGCAAGAATTACAAATCATCCTTCTCATTAATAATCTTGAAATATTAGAAATATAACTTTTCTTCAATGAACTTAATTATGAAATATAACGGATTTTAATTATATATTAAAATATAAGTGTACTAGTAGTAATATATGCTAAAAACTTGTTTTCGAAGGGAACAGCAGCAAGGTCATTCACAAATTATGATAATTCACATAATCTCTATTCGAAAAATGTTTGAGAAATGCTGAAACAGGAGAATAATTAAATTATGGTTAATACTGGTAATTTCATCCATATGCTTTAAGCTTGATGATCAACATTAAAAAATTCTCAGAAAGTGTTAGATCAAAAACTACTTTTCCACATAATATGAACTTATACGTAACGGCATTTAATACTTAGCTCACTGGCAAAATATACAAAATTTTGAAATGCAAGTATATATATATAAGGCCAATAATATAGTTATCAACAATTAATGCATGAACTTCAATACTTACACAATTAACAAACACATGAACAATGATGTTACATGCATTCATCCTCTGAATTAACTAGTCAGTTTGGGTATTTTCTATCTTAGATGTCGCAAAAATTGATCGTGGATTTAATATTTTAAATGTTCCTCTCATAGACATTTTAATACTTGTATTTTTTACATAGAGTGTCATCTTTAGTTTTACAGATATTCATTTGTTCACTTATTACGATTAAGTTTTACAGACAGAACAGATGATACCTGATTACATTGAGTGGTATTTAAGACAAACTTACTTACTGGTACTTAACACAGTTGCTAGAAAAATATTACATAGTGAAAGACAGGGTACAAAGTCAGAATCTGAAAACTTATTGACTTACACTAAGCTATTTAATGCTTGAAATATTTATGATTAGATAATATCTTTTACATCATCAATATCTAACAGTGATATGATATACTTTAAGTATACAGTAAAACCATTCTATAACTTTTCCATAATTTTGTACAATTTTGATATTTAATGGAGGTGGTTACTTCACAAAGCATGATTCTCAGTGATAATTAATATCAATGTTTGTATCACCAGAATACTTGAAATAATCACTTAAAGAGGTATAGTTGCTAAGGAAGGTTTTTCTATACTTCAAACAATGGTTTACATATTTTAAAAAGTACGTTTTTCTGACACTGTTATTTAAAAAGTGTATAAATCCTTCTACTCTTAAGCATAAAAATTTGAAATTTTTATGCTTAAGAGTCATTCATTTAGTTGTAACTTACAGGAAGATATCTTAAATGCCTAAAATGTTTTAATTTATGAAAAACAGCAGTTAGAGTATATTGAAGGGTGCTCCCTGTATTATCAAGGGAGCGCAAGTTTGTGCAATTCTCTGATGTTTTCTTAAGTGAAAATAGGTCGATGTGTACATGGATAAAGTCAAGGGAGTGCGCGATGCCAAGTTTGTACAATTCACAGATTTTTTTTTAAGTGAAAATAGGTCTATGTGTACATGGATATGTGCAATCTGTCTTCGTGTAGCGGCGGTTTTTGGCACACAAATCGTCGCTACACAAGCCAAAATAACATAGTCAAAGAATTGCACAAACTCGGTATCCATGTACTGCCAAAAATCGCCAAATTTTGCCAAGGGGCACCCATAAATATGCTTTTACCAAAACAAGCTTTAAGGCATACTTTCAATTACATTTTAAATTCCAGTGATTTTCCAACACTAGTTTAAATACTCTAAGCATATGTTTGCATAAGTTACATAACTTTTGCATCAGCAAAATTTATAACTTAGCAAATATGAACTATGAAAAAAAATATTTGAGCTTACCTTGACCCTTGGATTTACTAAATCTATGACACTTTTAACGCCAAAGAAATTCGATGACCGAAATTACGCGATGATTTATTTAATCTGGTTTTAAAATGGGTCATTTTAAGTTTGGCTATATCAACAACATATTACTCAGTATTGTTGGATAGTGAATTTGTAATACTTTTTCATTCTTGAAATATATACACATGACAGAATTGGAATAAAAATTTTAGGTTTTTCAGATGAACTCATAGATTGAACTAATTTGTTGAATTTTATCAAGTAGTTCTTAAAAATACAACCAACGATTAATTAAAACTAATTGCAATTCAAATGGATACTCTTTGTCAAAAAGGAGCAGTAGAACTTATTTTAAACATTCAGTAATAAATAGTTTTCTGAATATATTTTTTAGCGTAACGGCAGTTTCAAACATAATAAAGAGAACAACATTCATTCTAATGAGGATAATTTTGAAAATAATTCACATTAAAATATATCTGAAAGAGATTTTTAAATGAAAAGATGACACAAAATAATTATTTTCAAAAAATACATGTTATCTCAGATATAGAAGAAATTTGGCATTGAGCTGAGTATTGAAATTAATATATGCAACTGACGTATCATTACTAATATTTCCATGATTTGATATTGAATGCTATAACTATTAAATATTAGCAAATGCATTTTATAATGAACTTTGCACCAAAATTTATAGTAAATTTATATGTAAATTTACATTGTAAGTACTAGAATGAATGTTGTACCATTTTATTAATAATTTACTTTTCAACAAGCATAAAGGAAAAAATAGAATTTTTTTTCTTTAATGTTCCTAGTATGTTACATCATAGTTAAAAATATGTCAAAGTCACGGCATTTCGATTGCCTTTTGTAAATGTTGGTTATAATGTAACTTAATAGATGCTTTATAAGTTGGTAAAGACTGTCCTGGATTAAAACTATTTTTAACACAAAAAATAATATACATTGAATACTTTTACAAATATGTAATTGCTATCCGACTATATAATCTTTTAAGGCGAACTTATCGCATGTATTACTGAAATGATATTCCATTTTTAATGTATGTTAAGTTATTTTGTCGAATTTTTTAAATATATTACATTTATTTTTTCTTTTTCGTTGAGATTAATAATAACATACATAGTGTAATAATGCTCTGAAAAATATTCTAAAGCAGTTCACGCTGGGATTAATGATAACATGTATGGAATAATAATGTTACATCTGTCAACAAAATGAAAAATATGAATATTCTAACGCGATATGTTTTAAAAGATACATAAATATTTAACATGAGAAATTATTAGACTATAGATAGAACATTAATATTAAGCTTATTTGTTTTTAAACTAACATATTAACAAATTTGTTTCTGTTTATAAATATGAGCAGTTTAACTGCAGACACCTGCAGATGTAACGAATAAAAGTTGTTATTTTACTAAATGGAACACAAGCTCTGTGATTTAAACTCTAACAATAATTCAACACAGGTTTATTTAGGAGCATTAGAATTATAAGCTAAACATTAAAAGAATGTTGTATCATAAATTATAATACGACGTTTAGCTTAAGAGAGCTTCTCCTGACGCCTGCGCCGTTCGCGTTTATCCGCGCGGTGATGAATGATTACGTAACTGTTTATTACGTATGTATGTATATGTATACCATTCTTACTTCTTCGCCCTTTTTCTCTGCTGTATGCAACTATGTTTAAGTTAATCTCTGTCATTAAAAATGTTCATTGATATTACAATCTATTTAGGCTTATTTATTTCTTCAATGGTTATGGGCCCAGGAACGTTTCAACTGTGCTTAATTAGCAAAATACTTATTTTAAAATGAACATTTTGAAGTTTTCGAGCATTGAACTCTTAAGCCTAATTCAGTGCAAGAACTGTTACGTCTAATCAACGGTAAGAACTGATCAGCGTTCAGTTAAGCCTATTTTTATAGCGCTCAATCTTGTTTTTTTTTTTGGCTGTGAGAGACTGTATTACATTATGTCGCATTTGACTACTATAGAAAAGCTCAGAAAAGATAATTTTGACAGTTGGAAATTACAAATAGAAGCAGTATTGATTAAAAACGACCATTGGGATTATGTAACCGGTAAAGTGCTAAAACCTGCTGAAGGAACCGAAGACGAAAAGAAATGGCTCCAAGCTGATCAAAAAGCTCGCGCAGATATAATTCTTGCTATTAATCCTAGTGAACTGTGTCATATAAAGCATTGTGTGACATCAAATGCTGTGTGGAATAAACTCAAAGCCGTATATGAATCGAAAGGACCTGCGAAGAAGGCTACATTATTAAAACAGCTTTTATTTAGAAAAATGGTGGAAAGCGAAACGATGTCTGAACATTTGAATAATTTCTTCGAAATAGTTGATAAGCTTAAACAAATGGAAATTGACATAGCTGATGATTTATTATCGATTCTTCTGCTCTATAGTATTCCAGAAAATTTTGAAAATTTTAGATGCGCCATCGAATCAAGAGATCAGTTACCTAGTCCCGAATCTTTGAAAATCAAAATGTTAGAAGAATGGGAAGCAAGAAAAGGGAAAA
Organism: Stegodyphus dumicola; assembly: GCF_044657685.1. Lineage (NCBI taxonomy): Eukaryota > Metazoa > Arthropoda > Arachnida > Araneae > Eresidae > Stegodyphus > Stegodyphus dumicola. The sequence continues at coordinate 113,743,819 of NC_140778.1, forward strand.
CGTCTCAAGATTCACAGAATGCATACTATACTGATTATAAAAGAAGAAATCAAGAACAGAAGAAAAATGAAAAATGGAAGGTAAATTCAAACAAAAATTTTCCAGCTGAAAGAAATTTTCGAAACTTGAAGTGTAATTACTGCTCGAAAATTGGGCACAAGGCATCTGAATGCAGAAAGAAAATAGCTGATAGAAAATATGCACAATCAAATAGGGGAAATCAAGGTTCTATGATGGCTTCTAATTATGAAGAGCAGATTAGTTTAGCAGTAAACAATGCTTATCAGAAGACCTCCTCATGGTGCTTAGACAGTGGCTGTACATCTCACATGTGCAATGACAGAAGGTTATTTTCAGAATTTCACCCTCGAACGAATTCAACCATAAAGTTAGCAGTTAACAAAACAGCAAAAATTACAGGAATTGGAACTGTCCTTATAACAGTACCTAACGGAAATAAGACAATTAAACTTACGCTCAAAAATGTGTTATGTGTTCCGGAATTAAAATGTAATTTGCTGTCAACATCTAAAGCTACTACAAATAATCGTTCAGTGATTTTTACAGAACGACATGCTAGAATAATAGAACCAAATGGATCTATACTAGTGCAGGCTATTCGTCATGGTGATCTTTATTATATACATCCAAGCACTGAAACAGCTGCAATAGCACAGGTAAGTGATTTTGTAAAGTGGCATCTTAAATTAGGTCATTTAAATGAGTCTGATTTGAAAAGACTTAAGTCTGATAACATGGTTAGAAATTTAAATTTTAATAACACTGAATCTCTAAAAGACTGCAAAGTCTGTATCAGAGGTAAACAAACTGTGCAACCTTTTCAAAAAGAATCAAAATTTCAAAGTGATGAATTACTGTACTTGATTCACTCAGATTTGTGTGGACCTATGAGAGTCCCATCCCATGCTGGTTCGCGTTATTTTGTTACTTTCATAGATGACAAATCGCGTTATGTCGAAGTCAGTTTTCTTAAAACTAAAGATGAAGGGAAAAATGCATTCATTAAATACAAAGCTGCGGTCGAAAATCGTCTAGGAAAGAAAATAAAAATCCTTCGGACTGATAACGGTCTCGAATATCGCGGAGAAGAATTTAATAAATATATTCAAGAATGCGGGATTAAACGAGAATTCTCTGCACCAATGACTCCTCAACAGAATTCGAGAGCTGAACGCATGAACCGCACTTTAACTGAAATGGCCAGATGTTTGTTACTACAAAGTAATCTTCCTCAATCCTTTTGGGCTGAAGCCTTGAACTGTGCTGTTTATATTCGTAATCGTTGCCCAAATCGAAGCCTGGGAGTAAACAAAACACCTTATGAGTTATTTTTTGGCATCAAGCCAACTGTATCTCACTTCAAAGTATTCGGACAAAAATGTTTTGTACTTAATAAAAGGTCTAAAGGGAAATTCGATCCTCGATCAGAAGAACATATATTTGTAGGATACTCAAATGAATCGAAAGCATACAGGCTGTGGAATAAAAATTCCAGAAAAATCGTTATAAGCCGAGATGTTTGATTCATTGATGAATTTGAAAACTCGACTAATTATGATAAAGATTTAGAAGTTTTATTTCCCGAAAATATTCCTGATAAAAAGAAGGAAGAACCTCTGAATGTAAAGCAAATATCGGCTGATGAAATAACAGAAGACCCCTCAAATATGGCAGAAGCATCTGCTGAATCATCTGATAATGAAGATTCTGATTCCGAAGCACTACCTGAAATGCAGATTAAAAGGGGGGCAGGTCGTCCAAAGAAAGTCAAGACTGGGAAGCCAGGAAGACCAAAAAAGGAGTACCACAATATAAACATAGAAAAGGAAGAAGCACAAATTGCTGAAGAAGATACAAATCCGACATTAGAAGAAGCATTAAATGGAAGTTATGCTGAGGAATGGCATAAGGCTATGCAAATTGAGTATGAAGCACTTGTTAAAAATGGTGCATGGAAATTAGTAAAGCGACCACACAACAAAAAGGTAATAGGATGTCGCTGGGTTCTTAGAACGAAATATAATGCAGATGGAACAGTTCAAAAGAGAAAAGCTCGATTGGTTGCTAGAGGATTTGCACAGGAACCTGGAATTGATTTTAATGAAACCTTTGCTCCGGTAGCCAGAGCAAGTTCTATAAGAACTGTGATTGCATACAGTGCTGAACAAGACCTCATGTTATATCAATTAGATTTTGTTATGGCTTATGTTAACGGTGATTTAAAAGAAGAAATTTTCATGGAACAAGCTAAAGGTTTTGAAGACCAAAATAATCCTGATTATGTTTATGCTTTGCAAAAGTCTCTTTATGGTTTGAAACAAAGTGGAAGACAGTGGTATGAAAAATTAGACAAAAATCTCAAAAACTTTGGATTACAACCATTACAATCAGATAAGTGTGTATACAGGATGAAAACATCTCAAGGTGAGTTAATTCTAATTTTATATGTTGATGACTTAATAATAGCAACAAATAGCTGTGATTTATATGCTGAACTTAAAGGTTATCTTTCTAAAGAATTTCATGTTAAAGATTTAGGCAAACTTCATTATTGTCTTGGAATAGAATTTAATCAAGATGTAAATAATAATTCTATTAGTTTATCTCAGCAGAAATATGTTGATAATATTCTACGAAGGTTTAATATGCAAGATGCAAAACCAGTAGCAACTCCTTTAGATCCTAGTATAAAATTAAGTAAAATGTGTCCTTCTGAAACTGAAAAGGAAGAAATGAACAATGTACCTTATCGCCGTCTAATTGGTTCGCTTATGTATCTTTCTGTGTTTATTAGGCCGGATATTACATATGCCGTCAGTCACCTGAGCCAATTTAATAACAATCCTGGAAAATTACACTGGTTGGCTGCAAAGCGCGTTCTTCGATACTTAAAAGGAACTAAAAATTATTGTTTAAAATTCCGAAAGACTGGAAAAGCACTTATTGGATATACCGATGCCGACTGGGCGTCTGATGTTAATACTAGAAAATCGTATACAGGTTACCTATTCAAGCTAGCTGGAAATCCGATAACATGGGAATCACGAAAGCAACAAACTGTTGCATTATCAAGTACTGAAGCAGAGTACATCAGTCTTTCAGAAAGTGCCAAAGAAGCAGTTTATTTACGTCGTTTTCTTAAAGAATTAAATTTTACTGCTGATTATCCAACCGTTATATATTGTGATAATCAAGGTGCACAAAAGCTTATGAAAAATGCTGTTTATCACTCACGCACTAAACACATAGATATTAGACATCATTTCATTCGTGAAATTTATGAAAGAAATGAAATAGACGTTAAATATGTGCCATCAGAGAAAATGCCTGCTGATGTACTGACAAAAACATTGACTGCTTCGAAACATTCTAAGTGCTGTAAATTTATTGGAATAACTGTAAATGATTAATGTTTATTTTTTTTCAGCCGCCAAACGTCGAAAGGGGGATTGTTGTATCATAAATTATAATACGACGTTTAGCTTAAGAGAGCTTCTCCTGACGCATGCGCCGTTCGCGTTTATCCGCGCGGTGATGAATGATGACGTAACTGTTTATTACGTATGTATGTATATGTATACCATTCTTACTTCTTCGCCCTTTTTCTCTGCTGTATGCAACTATGTTTAAGTTAATCTCTGTCATTAAAAATGTTCATTGATATTACAATCTATTTAGGCTTATTTATTTCTTCAAAGAATTTAATTATAGATAGTGTAAAGAACATAACAAATACATTACATAAAATTAGTAAAATACACGTCAAACACTATTTCGAACTTACCTCGACCATAGCAAAAATAATGGCTAACATGGCGACTATCGTTGAACTCTCCCGCTAAGACGCTGTTTTTCCACCTTCTTCCTGATTGGTTCTTCTCTCTCAGCCGTTTTAAGCCACGTGATCACACGCTACGGACAAAATCCAAGCAAAACTTCTTGAAAAACTCCTGTAGAGTTTACAGTTTCGTTTGGTTCTGTGTTCGTTACAGGTATTTCCTTCGTAATTGTTCGCATTTCTGTAACTATACAAGACTTTTGTCTGTAAACTTCGAGGTTTTTTTTTACAGTGTGGTCTGAACGTAAGAATATAAAAATATTTAACTATAACTTAACTTTCGAATAATAAACGTGGAAGATTGGCCGTATATTAACAGGAAGCCGTATGTAGTACAGAGAACTGTTAACACTACAATACGTTTAAAATTATCAAGAGGATTAAACCTCTGGCCTGGAAGGCAACCAACAACTGAGTAAAACTGCTAAGGTAAGCGGCCTGCTTCTACTAACTCCTTCCTCTCTCTCGCCTGGCAAAAAGCCACAACTTAAGTACTTGGCGTTCGCCAGAAAAATTTGCATAAATAAGTTAAAGCTTTTAATTCTGGCCGGAAGTAGAAAATAAGAAGTGATAGTAAAGATTTAAAATAAAAATAAACGTTAGTAAAACTTAAGATCCTTACAACCATGCATTTCCATGTCGTGCACAAAGCTTTCATAAAACACCTTTCCAATCAGCGGGATAAAGTATCAGCAATAGCTGCTAAGAATTTTCTAAGTATCGTGAACTTGTACATATCGGGTTTATTTTTAACAGCAAAAAGTAACTGGAAAAAAATCAAAATGTATCAGTATAAATAATATATTTTATGGAGCTCAGGGCCTCAAAGCAAAGATTCTCAGCTAAGGCTAAAAATTCTCTGCATGGAAGAATTTGTCAAAAGAATGTCTAGTGCTATTCCGATTTTTGTAATCTGTGAGATAAAATAATGTGTAATTTCTGAAAAGGAAGGAAACTAAAATGAACAACATGAAGGAGGTAACAATAAAAGAGGGGAAAAAGGTGAGGTAAAATAAGCGACCACATTCTTTACAAAAATATAGTATGCCTTTCTTTGTATCTTTGTCTCGACCGTGTACAATGGGTACTATAGACAATTCATTTAGTAACCTGGACAGAGAAAAAATTTGGTTGTGCTCAACAATAACAAAGAATAGTGTGAATGGGCTGCGTATGCTAAATGTGCATTGAAAACTTATTCTAGAATAGAAATAGAAAAGGAAATTCTTGAACTGTTTAGATAGAAGAAACATTTTAATAAGATAAAGACTAAATAAAAAAAAAACCTGATGCGGACAACACATGTCTTCCTTGTACGAAATATTAAATAACACGCATTTTTTTCCTGCATTTCATTCAAACGTAATTTCTCAAAATACATAAGATATATGTTTCGCATTTTCTCCCTTCGTAGCAAGGCAAAAATTTCTAAAACCTCAAAATATGTGTATTAAAAACTAGAAAATATAGAAAAGCCTCAAACACCAAATACAGTTACAACGATTTAAATTTTTTTTTACAGTTAAAATTAGAGTTTCTAGAAAATACAAGCACTAGAAGTAGCTGGAAGGAAGGCAGATTTTTCGGTGTACAAAACTAAGTTTACTTGATACTTACTTGAACCAAAAGTTACTACTAATTTAAATTAAAAGTTTAAATTGTTGATAATCTTACACCTATTGCAGGCAGATTAACCTGAGGCATAAAAACCTTAATCGGAAGATAGGAATAACGTAATTCAATTCTTTTGAAAGTAAAATATGCACAATTTACTAACTATTAGGAAAAAAAATATCTGATGTGTACACCACATCACTTCCTTATATGGAATATTAAATTGCACGCATTTTTTTTCCTGCATTTCATTTAAACTTATTTTCTCGAATTTCATTATAGATATATTTTTAATTCAATTAATTCAGTTCTCACTTCGCGACAAGGCAAAAATATGTAAAACCTCAAAATATTTTATTAAAAATTGAAAAATATAACAAAAACAGTTAAAACAATGTACAGAACTTTTACAATTAAAATTGGAATTTCTACTCAAAAACAAGCGTGTGCAAGAAGGCAGATTTTTTTATGTGCGAAACTGAAAGTTTACTTTTGGTCTCACTCGGCAAATAGACACTGAAGGAGAAAAAAATGTCTTAATTTGTTGTGGACGCATGTTGAGTGAGTATATAATGTAATTTAATAACTTAAGTTATAAATCCAGAATGGATTAAGCATGATTGAATTCGCAGTAGTAAACGAAGATGTTATCTTTGTTGTTGCGAAGTTTAGTTCTTCCAGATTGGCAACAAATCCACTATTCTGCTAAGTTTTAAATGTAAATAAATATTTCTGCTATATTAAACAAAAATTAGGATTACCCGCACTTAAAAAAATTTTAATTTTTGATAATTCTACAGTTATTGCATGCAGTTTAACTAAAAGCAAAAAATTCTTAATCGGAAGATAAGAACAACATAACATAATGCAATCATTTTTAAAGCAAAAAAGTGCAATTTACTAATATAAAACAATACAAAATTTTGAGCCCACCAAACCGAGAAACAGATTGCATATATATATATATATATATATATATATATATATATATGCAATATATATATATATATATATATATATATATATATAGGTATGTATGTAATGTTGTATGATCATAAATTCATTTAGTGCGAAATTAAATTATTCTATGACTTGCGCAATTGCTGCTACGTGCGAGCGATTGCAACCGAAAACGGAAGTGCACAACTACATCTTCCCAAACCGATAAAGAAATCACTTATAGTCTTTGGAGTGCGGCAGGACACCACGGCTGAGGAGGTAACTACAGCCTTTGAGTAGCTTATTCCTCAAGAGTCCCGAGATATTGCTTTCCCTAGAAGACCTCTGCCCAGAACGGACGGTTACAGTAACTGGTTGGTAGAAATCGCCTCGGAACATTTTGTCAGAATTCTGAACTGCAAGAGGATATTCATAGGCCTTAATTCTTGCACTTTCAAAGAATACTTCCAGGTTCAGCGCTGTTATAACTGCCAAGAATTCGGGCACTTGGGAAGAAACTGCAAGTCAACTCCAAATTGTGCAAGGTGCAGCAAAGGACATCTCACAAAAGAGTGTACAACAGACACAGAAAGTTGTGTTAACTGTCAAATGTCTAACCAGGCAAAAGGAACTTCTCCCGACTTCCATCACCCAGCCAACTTTTCGAAATGTCCTTGTTACCGAGAAGAATTGGAACGTCTCAGCTTGAACAGAACCCTCCCAATGTAAATTCGCATAGTTTGACTCAAGATTTAAGTAAAATAAGCTTTTTACAATGCAATCTCCAAAGAGCACGCGCCGCGACACTCAATGTAGCACAGATATTAACAAAGTCTTCAATCTTCATTTCTCTACTACAAGAACCGTACACCTCGAATGGCATCATTCCGGGTTTACCATCAACGCACATTGTTTTTCTCTCCAAATCTAACTTAGGGCCCACCAGCGGCCGAGCGGTAAAGACGCTGAACACTGGTAGTTTGGTCCGAGGTTCGAATCCCGAGAACGGGCCGGCTGCATGGGCGTTTTCGTGGTTTTCCCCATGTGTAACGTGTATACGAGCCAGTTTCCCTTAGAAAGTCCTCCACGAAGGCGCCCCTCCCTTTAGGCAGATAGCCCTCGTGTGCTTTGCCATAATTAAATAATCCAAATCTAACTTGGCGGCAACAGTCTACTATGGTCCTATGGCTCCGTTGTTGATAGACCAGATAGAGAATACGGTAACAATCATGCTGGAGGACAAAAATAATAAGTACGTAGTAACCAATGCTTATTCCCCCCCCCCCAGTCTCCCAATAGAGGGGCTGTTACAGGAAATAGACCCAGCAATCTTGAGGCTCACAAAATACTCTATCGTGGCTGGGGACTTCAATGCAACCAGTCCACTATGGGGAGCTTACAGAGAGGATAATAAAGCACTGTCATAGAATTTGCCACAGCGCACAGGCTTACAGTTGTAAACACACTGGATTCCTTTCCTACCTTTAGAACATCTAGAGCAGTAGGTTGGCCAGATGTAACTTTAGCATCCTTCCCAATTGTACAGTATATGAACAACTGGGTTGTTTCTGACCTCCGTTCTTTTAGTGACCATCAGATAATCCAATATGAACTGGTAAATTCAGTGTCTTTCGAAACAAAACAAAGATTTAAGACTTGCTTTGGGGGACACAAGATATTTCTAGAAAAGCTCAGGCCGTATGTCGTAATTAACCAAGAAAATTTAAATAATTGTACCACACCAGTCCAACTAGATGAGGCGGATGATACTCTAGTAAAGAATATCACTCAGGCAGCAAGTGCTTCCTACAAAAGGAAAGCCATTCAAGTTGACAAACCATTGTTCCACCAGGACAATGGTTTGTCAACTTGAATGGCTTGAGGAATGGAATCCCAGTCTCACAGCTCATAGAAGCAAAGTACGGGCCTTGAGGAGGCTGGCACAGGCAGAACAAGAAGAAGAATTAAGATTCGTAAAAATGTTAAAGTAAAGGAAAGAACGTGCTCTCTACAAAAAGCGTATACAGAAAGCGAAAACTGAATCTTGGAAAAAACATTGTTCCAATCTAAAAGAGACTTATGGCCCAGTGCAAAATATCGCAACAGATAGAGTCTTTCGCCCAACTCAGCTGGTCGCAAAACTGGCACCAAGTGCCTCTAGCATATCAGATGTCCTCCTGTCAGTGCTCACCACTATCTTTCCCAAGGATGATGTAAGGGATGACTTTGATGAGCATGGGCAAACAAGATATAACTTTCGAAACTTTCTTTGGACCAGCAAAAAGCATGATCATCAGCTCCCTTCCATTCAGGAAATTACTAGAATAGTCAAAGGCCCCGTAAACAAGAAAGCTCCGGGACCGGATGGCATCGATAATACTATGATCAAATATATTCATCATGAGTTCCCTCAACTTTTTCTTTCGTTATGTAGGGCTTGTTGGAAAATAGGACCCTTTCCTAGGGCCATGAAGTGGGCAGAAGTAGCATTGTTCCACAAGCAAGGTAAAGATCCATCGGATCCGGAACATATAGACCAGTTAGTCTTCTCCCTTCCATTAGCAAGGTACTAGAGAAGGTCATCTTAGCGCGGCTCAACCACTTTCTTAAGATTAAAAATTACATCAACAAAAGTCAGTTTGGTTTCTGTGAGGGGAAGTCTACGGAGGGGGCACTTAAGGACCTTCTGGAGAATATCGAAGCCAACAGGAACAATGACAGATACACAATAGTAGTGGCAATGGATATCAAAGGGGCATTCGATTCGTTATGGTGGCCAGACGTAATTAAATGCCTGGATAATCCACAAATCCCTATTGAAATAATCAAGCTCTTGCGAAGTTATCTGCAAGATAGAGGAGTACAGGTTACTACGAATAAAGGGATTATCAATTACCAACTGCAAAGAGGATGCCCCAAGGTTCCTGCTTGGGACCCACGTTATGGAATTTGGTGGCTAACACAGCCTTTACTCTGTTTCATAATAATCCAAATGTGAATATACAAGCCTTCGCAGATGATTTTCTTTTAGTCATTACTAGCAGGAAAGACGTGGTACAAAAGGCGCAAAAGGCAGTCGACGACTTCGCAGCCTGGGCCGAGAGTCACAAACTGATCATCTCTGCAACGAAGACCCAATTGCTCTACATAGGTAGGAAAGGTATTCCAAAAAGAAATCCGTTTATTAAAATGAACGGTATACCGATCAAATGCGCGTCCAATCTGAAGTACTTGGGACTGACTTTTAATAATAAATTATCTTGGGTTCCACACCTGAAGGAGGTGAAACAGAAAATAAACAGCCTTACAAATGACATGCTCAAAACAGCCAGTATACAGTGGGGAACGCCAGCCAATATTCTGAGAAGTTGGTATCGTACTATATCCGAGAGGATTATCTTGTATGGTGCAGCAATTTGGGGGAAAAATATCTCCTCATATATGAGTAAATTATTGCTCACAATACAAAGAATGCAATTATTACTGATATGCAGAGGATACAGAACCACTTCTACAGCAGCACCTCAAGTGCTTGCTGGTATACCACCATTAGACTTACAAGCAGAACGGGAATCCCTATTGGCAAGAGTGCTCAGACTAGATGAGAATGCAACATTATGGAATCAGAACTATTATCACACAGACTATGAAAAGCACAAACCAGTTCTTTTAGGGCACCCCGCAGACATAGACTTGTCCGATACCATCCAACTTGTGTAGGCATCTTCAAAAAAGAACAGCTTCAGCCTCTACACGAATGGATCCAAAACAGAGCGAGGCGCCGGTAGTGCATTTTGCGCTTTACAAGAGGAGACTATTAATAAAACATCGAAAAGAAGACTAGATATTAGAAATACAGTCTTTCAGACAGAGGTTGCAGCACTAAAAGCAGCAGTTAAATTTGCAGTTTATTCACTTAGATTCAGAGCAACAATATTCAGTGACTCGGCCTCTAGCCTGGCAGCGATTAGAGGAAATAGAAGCAGGAGCTCTTATGTACAAGAGCTCAAAAAATTCTTTTGCATTGCCCTCCCTCCTTACGTCCACACTTGGTCTGGGTCCCAGCTCATGTGGGCATCACAGGCAATGAAAAGGCAGATGAGCTTGCCAAATCGGCAGCAAATGATAAAAACCTGAGAGAATATCCTGTGAAACTCCCAACATCTTATCTCAAGAGAAGTACTCTTGAAAATTTATTATGCCAGTGGCAGGAAAGGTGGGACTCAGCACCCACGGGTAGAAGAACCTACTCTTTTTTTCCAAAAGTGGGAACTGTAGCAAAAGTCACGAACGGTGCACAGACCCACTTTTTTTCTGGACATGGATCATTCCCTACCTATTTAAAGAGGTTCCACTTAAGCGGAACAGAATTCTGTGAATGTGGAGAGGTAGGTGATCCAAATCACTATCTCTTCCATTGTGGATCCACCAAACCTTATCACCTGAGGGGACCAAGTGATTTATTTTGAGCACAATGGGCAGAAACAATCTGCAAGAATAGTATTGCTAAACGCAAATTGAATGAGGTATTAAAGTACTGTGCACAGAGTCATGCAGGCATAAACAGAGCGAACACTTCAGAATAATTGACAATTACTGCACACATCTGTACCTTGTACGCTCACAATTAAAGGATCATCTTAGGGTAAAGACTTCCTTGTGAATGACATAACATTAGCTTTCTTATCATTGCAGAACCTTGAACTGTTCAATGTTTGTGTGATTTAACCAGATTGGTGCATAGATTCTTAATTTTTCATTGTACACATCTTTGTGACTTTTAGTTTACCCTACAATTAATAAGTCTCATAACTGAAAGAATCATTAAAACGTATTGTAAAAATTACTAGTTATATAACTGAATCATTGCTGAATTGTTTCTATTTCATCATTGGCAGAATTATATTTATTTATTTACTCAGCATAGATGGAGGCATAACCTATTGCTACCAAAAAAAAGAAAAGAATTTTTTTTTTTTTTTTAAGTTAGAGTACAGAATATAAATTGGACTATGCTTTATGCTTGAAATATCAATGTTTAAATCATGTTGCTGGTAGTTCCACTGTATTTGCTAACTAGGAATGGTTTTGAAAAGTGTATTGTAACCTAACCTTAGCATTTTTCATTTATAGTATCATCTTTGGGTACCTGCATCAATAATGAATAACAGTGTATGGTTTGATTAACATTGTATATTATTTCTTAATTTTGCAATAATATGGCTAACTAGTACAGTGTGAATTGTAATCAAGATATAGAGCTACTGTATTTACAGTAATTGTTCAGTAAATCTGTATAAGTAGTAGTATGAGGTTATGCGACTTTAATGCTAATATATTTTGTACATATATATAATAGAATCACAATGTAATGTACCCAATGTAAAATGCAATTCTAGCCGAGTTTGTACTTTTGTAGCTTATAGTACTAGAGTGTAAAGTTTTGTAGCTTATAGTACTAGAGTGTAAAGTTAGCCATTGTATTGTACTCTAAATTGTGCGATAGAAAAATGATCTAATATTATCGTATTATATTTATAACCAGGTTTACTATGTCTTGCATTTATATAGGATATTCTATGTCTTGCATTAATATATTCTTCTAAGTCTTGCATTAATATATTCTTCTATGTCTTGCATTTATATATGATATTGTTACAATGTATAGTACTCAGTGTAAAATGTAGTGTGGTCTAGTGTAAAACATTGAAGTAGTATTGTAGTGTAAAGGAATTATAGCAACATTGCCCATGTTAAAGTAGTGTAGTATAGTTAGCAGCATAGTAGTTAAAATAGAACTTCAGTTAACAACCAAGCAGTTATAGATACTAAAAACCTATGTAAAATAATGAGTGATTATCAAACCTACGATTTTGAAATAATAAATGCTGTCGAATCAGCGAGTCATGATTAGACAGCATCTGTCAAGTGGAAACAAATACAGTAAAGTTTACTATAGTTAAGGGCGGCAGTCCACTTGAGCAGCGTTCAGCAGTCCTATATACAAAATTCCAACCTCTGAGGCTATTTCTTTTTGAGTTATGCGATATACATACGTACATACGCCACGGAAAAACTGTTCTGAATCCATTTTAAATGAGTTTTATAATTCGTTTGAGGATAAAAGACTCCTTTATTCTGTCCTTACATACAGATGTCAAGCAAAAACATCATTATATTGCATTCGATAGAGGTAAAAATGGATATTTTCGTTGATATATGGTACCCAGAATTTTTCGTGATTACAATACTTCCTACAAGGAAGTAAAAAAACTGAGCTTGCGGAGCGGAGTAACAGAGTGGGTACATACATACATATAACATTTATATACTCTTCGTGCGGCTGATTGTAAACAAATACATGTTATAGCAGTCCTGTGTGCAAACTTTTCCCGTATACATTTTGCTTTTATTCATTTATTTTCTTGTTTTCGGATAGCAGTAACGTATGTGAACGTTCTCTACCTAAAGAGGACAATTTTCTGTGGCAAACTGCTTCGTATTCATGTTATCTAAAGAGGTTATCACACTTGGCTGCTGTCCCGGCTAGACAAAATTTTTCTAAGAAACGAGATTCTGGAGGCGCTATTTTAACCGGAAGGATTACTAGAAAAAAGAGCCCGCCCGAAGAGAAGCCCCGCCTAGCTACGGAAACGATGTTGCGGCTACGTGGGAGTTTTTCAAACCTCACTGAAAATGTCTCGGCTGGATCAAGGAAGTTCGTGTTACGGAGTTCTTAGGCATAAACGCCTTTACGTCCACATCGTCTGAAGAATAAAATGTCATCATCAAAGAGGGAATTTTCTAATATGGTAAAAATTTTGTTAAGCCGAAAAAAGCTTTTAGGAATAAGTGTGTTCACACTGAAAACAAATATAAACACTCAGAAGGTCTAATTTTGCGCCAAAATAAGGGCCAGAATAAATTAGATAGCGGCAGTCATCTTAGACAAAATTTTTGCTAAAGACTAGAAAATAAAAGCAAGTGTTTCCTTGACACTTCATCTATCTTTGCGAACGTCAACTTCGCGGACGGGAAGGGACGGGGGGAACGCGCTTAAGCGTCGAAAAGGTTGCTGTGTCAGTTTGTCAGTTGATCAAGGATCAAGGATCAAGGAAATTAATTTACGGAGTGCGCTACGCTAGGCCTTTAACTCCACGTCATCAGAGATAAAATAATTACATCAGAAGAGGGGTTCATCTAATAAGGTAAAATTTTGAAGCCTAATTATAAAAATAAAAGCTTTTCAGATAATGACTTCCTCATGAGAAAAAAGGAAAACTCTTAGAAAGTCTTTAAATTAAATTTCGTGTTTAAAGAGGGCCAGGAATAAATTTTGAGAGAGGAGTCAACATTCAAAAAGTTTTGAAAAGAATAAAAAGGTGCAATACATTTCCTTCATTCTTGATATCAACAGGAAAATAAAATTCTTAGGGCAAGCAATCCGGGGAGTTGGGTAAAAAGGGCTGGGGGCGAAACCCGTTGGGCGAGTTCTAGTAGCAGTTCAGTGTGATACAGCTGAAGGAGGAGAAGAAAATTTTTGGTCGCTATTTAGTGCGACGTTAAAAGGTCCCCTTAGGGGGTCGAAAGCAACCCGTTTAGCGGGTGGAAAAGAAGCTTTTAAGAAGCTATTGAGAAATTAAGTGCAGTGGTGTGCGGCTGCGGAGATAAGTTGTCCCTTGTTAAAGAAACGTTAGAGGACTCTTCTTAAAGAGTTAAAGACCAGGGTTCCTCCGGTCAATGCTCTTACGCATTGATAACGCGGGGCGGTTGAGGTATAGGAACGAGAGATAAGCATCCACTTGGGCGTCTGTATTCCAATACCGACGCCGTTTAAAAGGTAGTTGAGCATAATCAGTTTGTAAGATTGCTCAGGGTCGCTTTTTAGAAGAGGCAATCGCAGGATCATATACCGGCAGGGTATGTTATACTGGATTTCCAACAAGATGGATGTTTTTGAAAAATCTTTCCGAAAGTCGCTGTATAAAGCGATTAATGGGCATAATTTTGAGGTCGTTATGAATGTCATCGTTGCTTATGAACCAAGGAGCGTTTAATATCTGCCGTAAAAATTTTGATTTAAAATTTGGACGTGTTTACGGTTAGTCAGAGCAGCTGAGCCCCAGATGGAACTCGCGTAAGTGAGAATAGGCCTTATGATAGATTTATAAAGCAAGATCTTGTTATCAAGTGACAGGTCGCTATTTTTAGGGAAAAGGGGCGCAGGTTGGCTCTGACAGCTTCCGCATTCGCAATAATTTTTTGAATGTGAAGTTGCCAAGTTAATTTTGAGTCAAGTAAAACACCAAGGTATTTGTAAGCAGTAACCCGGGGAATAGGTTCACCGAAGAAAATTCGATTATCTAAACGAGGGATGTTTCTTCGGATGAATAAAGTGGCAGCACATTTAGCGACATTAATTTTGATTTTATACAGTCCGAGCCAGAGTTCTAAGGCTGAAAGCTAACTCTGTAATGTAGAGATTACCGTGGTGATGTTGGTATGTTGAGTTAGGATGGCCGTATCGTCTGAATATAAAGCTAAATCGATACTGGGTGCCTTAGGCACGTCGTTGATAGAGATATTGAAGAGCAGAGGTGAGACAAGACTGCCCTGAGGACATCCAGCATGGATCGGGCAGGGAGAGGAGAGTTCGTGGTTAACACGTACGCGGAAGCTTCGTCCGGCTAAGTACGAGCTAATAATTTTAATGATGTGAGCCGGAAACCCAAGTCGCATGAGCTTTTAAATATGTCCGTCATGCCAAATCCTGTCAAAGGCTTTAGCTATGTCAAGATAGACAATTGCAGTATTTTCTCGCTTACGAAAGCCTTCATGAATGAATTCCGCTACACGTAGTAACTGGTGTACCGTGGAGTGTTTAGGTCGGAAGCCGAATTGTTCCGGAATGATTAAGTTTTGATCTAGACAGAATTCATTCAGGCGATTAAGTAAGACATATTCATATACTTTTGAGAGTGAGGAAAGCAGACTAATTGGTCTGTAGTTGACGGGTAAGTTTAGATTTTGCACCGGTTTTGGAATGGGGAAGACCGTTGCAATTTTCAAGCGGTCGGGGAAGTAGCTTCTCCTTAGCATAAAATTAATAAGGACCGTAATCCAAACAATAAACATTACAGGGAAATTTTTAATCATGCAATTAGAGATAGAATCCATGCCTGGAGCCTTGTTGGGTTTCAGTCTATTGATGTATTCCATCACCTCTTTAGGATCAGTGGGCCTAAGTTCAGGCGTGAAAGGCTTTGTTAAAAACTCTTCAACACGTGAATGTATGCGCCCTTGAGTAACCGGGCGGTTACAGTAGGCTTCGTTATTAGGAGTGAATTGAGTAGCAAGGCTATCGGCTAAGACTTCTGCCTTTTCAGTGTAAGCCATCCGTGCGTCATCGGCCGTTTGGAGCGGCGGAATGTGTCTGGATTGTTTGCGTATTCGAGCGGCAGCCCGCCAAATCGAATTGTCTTCAGTCGTTACGGACTCAGTGTAGTGTTTCCACTCCGTCTGTTTGAAGAGACGGGTTTCAGTCCTTATCTCGTTCTGTATTTTGCGAAATTGGGTGCGGTTACTGGGATCACGCGACCAAAGTTTTCGCAAAAAGTTCCGCTGCTTAATTTTGGATTTAGTCTCAGGTGGGAGTCTGACACCCGGATAGAAAATTGGTTTTGAAGCCGCAGCTCTCGCTTCTTTGAGAATGGACTCCAAATTTAGTAAAACACCTGTCAAAATCCGAATTGCTGGTAATTATTATAGGGGGTAGCAGTACGTTCCAAAATAAATCTAAAATCGTCCCAATTTGTAGAGACTTGCTCCTGTAATTTTGAGTAACGGTTTTGGATATCTAGGGTGATCAAACCTGAATACTGATCAGAGTCAAGGTCTTGAATCACTTTTATTTCGTGTCTAAAATTGACATTATAAAAGGCAGCCAGATCAAGAACTGCAGGGGACCCTCTAACAGGGTACTAAGTCGGGAGGGTAGGAACTATGATCTGTATATGGTTTCTCTGGCACCATGATTTTAGACTAATGCCATACCTTTCCCTGTTAGGGCAAAACCATGCGGTATGACGTGAATTTAGGTCACCAGCAATAATTAGGTGATTTGATAATGATAAAAGTTTATCAAAATCACAGACAGTAAAAGTACCTCTTCCACGTGCAGTTGATAGTGGAGGCAGGTACGCCGAGATGACAGTTAGTGAGGGAGAATTTTGGAGGAAAATTTTGATAATTGTCGCTTCCAAAATACTTAAATCAGGAGGGCGTATCATGTGATGCTTAATCGAACGCTTCACGTAGATACAGGTACCACCACTTGCACGCCTGGCTAATGACACCCTGTCAGTCGAGCACATGTCAAAATTCCCAATTTTGGGAGTTCTCCCTGGGGTAAGATGAGTCTCTTGGACTAATAACACGTCAAGATCGTGCACTACAATAAAATCTTTGACCTCATCGATCTTGTTGATGAGGCCGTTTGCATTCCATGTGCACATGGTAAGTTCTCTGTTGGTAATTGAACTTTGTCTTAAACAGTTGAATTTAAGGCCGTGGTAAAAGGTTACAGCTCTGAAAAACTTAAGACACGGGTCTAAAATAGCAGAAAAATCCTAATATGAAAGCATAATATAGCTTTCATAAATTAGGAAGGCCCTCGTAAGAGCGTCTGCCTGCCTAAGCTTTGGCAGGGCCCTTTGGAAGGCTTGTAGTAGAATATGCCTATCTACCGCAGAATCGCGGGAGATTTCAATTAGGCATTTTAAAGTAGAGGAGAAAACATCCTCGGAGTCTCCACTTTCTACTTGAGTAACCGGGGGAGCTATTTAAGGCACATTCGCCATAGCTGCCGGATTTGGACCCTGATTTTTGGGTCGAGGCTCTGTAGGTCCTTTACCTAGGGTCGCTGCCTAAGACAGCGAGCTTGTTCTTTTAGGTGCAGTCACAGTGGCTGGTTGTACAGCTTTCGCTGGGGTGTTTGTAGTTCCCTGAGGGGGGGGCTGCAGGAGCAGCTGCCCTAGGAGCATTCTTTTTTGAGCTCTTTTTGTTATTACCTGGGTAACGAGGACGAGATTTAAAGGACGCTGGGTGACTACCTCCACAGTTGCAGCAGCAAGCAGGTTGATCGTCATTTAATGTGCAATCTTTTGCCCAGTGCGGGCCAGCGCATCTCACACAACGTATGTTAAGGGTGCAAGTTTCAGAGGAATGAAAAAATCCTTGGCACCTAAAGCATTGAGTAGGGTCTTTACGGCCTCTGTAAGCCTCAAATTTGACCTCAGCGCCCTACATATCGGTGACACTGTACAGTTGGTCTATGAAGGGATGAGGTCGGACTTGTATGTAAACAAGTGGCATAGGGTGTCTAGTGCGCGGTTTAGTCAACCGGACGGCCTGCCGCATCCATCGTGTAACCTCCCTAAATTCTAGTTCTGTTTGAACAAATAATTTAAGAAAAGGTCCAGTGAGAATGCACTTGATATTAGGGGCAATTTCTCGCAGGAAAGTCATCTGCGTTCTCCACTGTTTGCTGCTCTTAACGTGAATAGCCGGAATGGAGGGTTGCTGTGGTTGGGGGGGAGGAGCGCTTTCTGACTGCGCCATATTAGTTTCTCCTCCTGAAGTTTCCCCGTTAACAGGGGGGGGTGATTATAGAGCTTACCTTGGCGGGACTGCGACCGCTGTCCAAGAGGCTTTCTTTAATTCTTTCATATTTGATTTTAGAGGCAATGTTTTTTGAATTTGCAATTACTTCAGTGGGGTTACTATCATCAATTGTAATGATTTCTGGGGTTTTTTCCTGTTTGCGTGATGTGGGGGTAATAAAGCCCTCCGAATCTACGCTCGCAGTCTTTCTTTTTCTGCTGGACGGAGGGAGCAGTTGCGTTTCCGCCCGCTGTTCAGTGCGGTCTTTAAGGCCAAATGATTGACACCTCTTAAGGGGGTACTAAAAGCAAGTAAAAGGCCCTTTTTAGAAGGGCTGAAAGAGCTATTTTGAAGTAGAGAAATAGTCAATTGACTCTAGATTTAACAATTAAGTCCATTCGCCTGCTACTGAAGCTTCTTAAAGAAGCAGGAGGGGTTCATCCGGTCAGTGACTTAAGCATTCAAGACTCGAGAGGCGGGAAGGGGAAGGAACGAGAAGTAATTATTCACATGTATGTCAGTGTGAGCATACCTTGCCCGTTTAATGCGATTAAATGTTTGGTCGTTTCAATGAGCCCGTACCAAAATTAAAAAAAATCACTTCCTTCAAATCAGCGAAGCAATCATTCCGTCGGACGGATTATTCCATGGCATATATATGTCGTGGGCATGTTAAAATTTAACTTCTGAATTTTTTAAAACTAATTTTCTTCGCTGATCATAAACCATAGCTTGAATAAACTAATTTTATCTGAAAACGTTTTCGATACTTTTTTGTGCATCATTCCTCAGTTAAGTAATAACTGAAATAAAAAAGGCGTTAGGAAGTTGAATATTCCACCAAGAAAATTTAGCTTATTTTTTCTTTTGAAATGAAAAAAGCATATAAAATCTTTTATGTAGTTTGAACAGTATGATTAGGGGCACTCGGATTTAAAGAAGAAGGACTTAAATCTCCCCACAAAATCCTAACTCAAGACTATATCACAATACCAGCAAGAGTAGAATGTTTACTTCCTGTATCCATAGTCGAAAATAGAATTTTCCGCTTCGGCATCATAGAATATCCCAAGCAATGTAACAGCCTGAAAGGAGTACCAGTAGCCTGAACACTCATCGATCTATCGAGATGCGTTATCACTGTGAGACTTGCCAAATTCACAAGGCGAGAGTTATAAAGAAAGGGGAATTGGTTGCAGAATGTAGTCCAGTAACCAGCGTTAAACGAAACAGCAACACTCGGAACTTCGTGTCTTCAGAGAGCATTACAACCGAGTTATTGCAGAATGCGCAATGAAGCGATAAGGAAAGGAGTGCTGTCGAACATGTCGTTCAAAATTTACAGACGTTTTTCTCCCTTTCGTCTTCTGACTTGGCTCGAACCACTTAGAAACAACCTGAAAATCGACACCGGGGATCACGCACCAGCTGCGCAATATCCGAGACGTCTGCCGATTGCTAAACGGGAAGAGGTAGGAAAAGGTCTAAAGAATATGCAAGAAGGCAATAGCATCCAGTTTTCAGCAGTCGCAGGGCATCGTCCATCATCCTGGTGAAAATGCAAGAGGGTTCAACAAGATTTTGCGCTGACTATCGTCAGTGGAACGAGGTTAAGAAGAAAGATAGTTACCCTCTTCCTAGAATGGATGACATTCCGGACATTCGTTCTGGATAGTAGTGGTTTTCAACACTTGATTTAAAGAGTGGGTATTTGGCAGGTCGAGATACATCCTGATGGGTGAGAAAAGACTGCATTTACCAAGGGACAAGGACTTTGGCAGTTTGGACTCTGCAATTCGCCAGCAACGATCGAACGCCTCATGGAGACTGTTTTGAAAGGTCTATCCTACTGTGTACAGATTCAGAAAATATTTCAGCAGTTAAAGCCTAGAAACGCCTTTAAAAATGTGCATCAGTAAGAAGCTTCCTGGGGTTTTGCACCTACCATAGGAAATTTGTGATTAACATAGAGAATGTGCGGATGCATTTAACAACTTGAAGAAAACGTTAACATCGGCTGCCAGTCTTGAATTATTCTCAGCTCGATAGACCATTTATTCTCGACACAGATGCGAGGAAGGAAAGAGTCGGTTGTGTTTTGTCCCAAGAAATAAACGGCCAAGAACGTCCAGTGATCTACTGGAGGAAGTAACTTTCTGAACCGCACAGGAAATATTGGCTCTCCATTGTTAAAAATTTAATAATTTTTACATAAATGCATAATGTGTTAATTTTCTTTCATAAATTATAAATCTGGAAATGGATTAAATGATTTCCGATAGAATAAAAAAAAAATTTCAGAAGCAAAATATTTTTCTTCCTGAAGGGGGATTCTCATGTGTAAGTAATTAAATTTTAATGAGGAGTGCTTTTTTCTCTAGCGAGAAACCGGGTTCCGTGTATTAGAATGAACTAAGTTTTGTATGCCAAGGTACACATTGTACCCACTTTTTACATTTTCTCATTTTTTTAAGAAACTTGTATTTTAATTAATGTCTATTTAGTCCAAACGGGACGTTAGTTATAATGACATACGGTAACCTGTGTTGAAACTGTTGTAGTTGTCAGAATACATAGTCACAAGAAGAACAAATGACATTGCAAAAGACAGGCAAATACAGCTAAAGCGTAAATGAAATATGTGATAGATTGTCACTACAATTTGACGAGTCTACGGATAAAAAAAGCTTTTCGCAGTTAGAGTTATGGGGAGAAAGGTATTTACTAATATCACTGTAAACAAGAAATACTGAAAATATTATTCATGAAAGATCGAACAAGAGTTAAAGTTATCTATAATATATTTATATCATAAGCAAAATGTCGATAGATAGGCCTCAGCACAAGCTGCCGGATGTGAAGTGGAGCCAGCAATGGTTCGTAATATTAATATATTTATTGCCCTGTGCAAGTAAGATTTTCAAACTTTATATTGAATCACTGTTTCAACAGAAAGATTTACACCTGGCACGTCGTGAAAATTTTAAACTTAGTTCGAGCAGCCCCCTTGCAACACTACATTCTCCAGGCGAGAAGATCCAGTTCTTATTCTACATAGTGAATTACTTTGGCAAAGTTCTTGCAAAAATCGGAAGTTGAGCTAATGAACTTTCCCTGGATGGCAGATTTAGAATTTTTGAAAAGGCATAATTGAGAAACTGAATAATGTAACAAATAAATAAATGCATACCCTGCTAAAAATGCCCCGTAGAAACCCATAAAATTTGTTTACGGGGAATTAGCCTATGGGTACCCATACAGCTCTGCGATTACCCGTACGCCAAATCCCTGTAGAAACCCACAGACAGAAACCCGTACAACTTTACGGGTACCCGTAGGCCAAATCCCCGTAAAAACCCATAGAAAGAAACCCCTACGGTTGTACGGGTACCCGTAGGCCAAATACCCTGTAAAACCCCATAAAAAGAAACCCGTACAGTTATACGGTTACCCGTAGGCCAAATACCTGTAAAAACCCATAAAAAGAAACCCGTACGGTTGTATGAGTACCCATAGGCAAAATACCGATAGAAACTATAGAACCGTAAGAAACCAAAAACCGTAAAACCCGATAGAAAGAATCCTGCACGGCTGTACTGTACGGGTAACTGTAGGTCAAATACCCGTAAAAAACCTGTAAACAGAAACCTGTATCACTGTACGGATGCGAGTAGGCCAAATCTCTGTAGAAACCTGTAGATCTGTAGGCACTATAAACAAAATCCATAGCCAAAAATCAGAACTTTATATGCATATCCATTGGCCAAATTTCCATTAAAAAAATGGATATTCCGTAGGTCTATGCCTTGTAAAAACCAGTAGACAAAAGCATGTACACCTATACAGGCACCCATACGCCAAATCCTGTAAAAACCGCTACACAAAAATCCACAGACCAATAAAGGTAACTCTTGGAAAAATCGCTGCACAAAACAATAAACTAAAACCAATAGAATTATATAGAATTATACCATAGTGGAGTATCCATACATAGAACGGGTATCCATATACAGAATCCCTATAAAAAAACAATACACGAAAATATAACTGTAAATCAAATTTCCATAAAAACATAATTTAGCAGAAGTCCATAATTAGCACTGATGAAATGTACAGAACTAAATGGCGGAGAAAGCATGTAAAGTAATTTTAAATAAAATTCAATGCGAATAAATAAAAATTTTAAAATATCTAGAAGCCTACGAGCCCTTGCCCTTCTTAATGCACGTCAATATCTATAAACATATTACAAAATATTTGTATAAATTCTCTTTACAAAATTTTAAACTACCTTTATATAATTTTGAAAATAAAATGAATAGAAAGATAATAACCAAAGTCATGATTCACAACCATCGAATGATATATGTACATATATGTATGTAAGAAAAATAAGGAATATGCAACAGATTAAATTAGCAGCGTAAAATTAATTTTCCTTCTCTATTCTAAAAACAGTAATCTTTCTGCACTGCATCATTTCGAGATTAATTCATGTCATATGACTCTTACATAATTTGATGTTGTAAGGATTCGCAAATGTTTCCTATTTTCGTTACACTTTTTCTTATATTACTTTATCTCTCCAATGAATCCCTTAAATACATTACCTGCTTAGTTGATAAAGACCTCGTTGATATAGACTCACTTAACCCTCTTTGTACATGACCGTTACCCAGTCAGCCTGTACTGTACGTGATACCAAAGAAAGTGAGAAAATTTAACAAAATTTTTTAATTTTATACCGCATAATGGAATTTTCCTAAGAAGTAAACATGTGATCGATTTTCAGTGTTGCTCACTTGAATTCCTTCCTGGAGGACTTTCTGAGAGCCACTGGCTCGTACGCAGGCTACATATGGGGGAAACCTCGAAAACGCTCATGCAGCCAGCCCATTCGCCGGAATTTGTATCAAAGACCGAACTATCAGCGTTCACCGACGTTTCCCCTCGGCCACTGGTGGCCCCACTTCATGTATAGAAATTAACGTTCAAATATAGAACGTAAACTTATAAGGTATTTCTCCCGCTTTCTTAGCACGCCTTCGTGGTGTAATGGCCAGCAAACGCGGAGCGCATTCCAAAGGTCGGAGGCTCCAGTCCGGCGAGAGCATTGCTCATTTTTCGAGACTCCCGCTTCGAAATAATCTTATGTCTCTACAAACTTACCCAAAGTTCTTGAACAAGAATGTAATTAATTTACTTCAGTGCAACGTAAATGAAGAGGGAGCTTATTTTTATAGTAAAGCATGGGATTGCTCATAGTTGAGAAAGATATGTTGCCATCTTATACAAATTGTTCTTTAAATCTTTTTATTTCTCAGTACTTCGGTGAATATTTTACATTTTTAGCGTTCTAAATTTAATTTTAGAACTAGAAATGCGTACACACGAACAACATGATGTACACTGTTGTGGCATTTAATAGAATTTCAGGATTACGACCAAGAATAGTGTGCAAGCGTCTTTGTTTCAAGTCTCGTTCGTCAAAAAGATTTACAGATATTAAAAGATTCATATGTTGTAACCATCCAAGAGCTTAGAAATAGGAAATAAAAACATATTAAGAAGAAAACAGAATGTTTTTTTCCGCAGTGTAGTATCGCTATATGTATTGGAAAAAAAAGCAAATGATAGGATATCAGCAGTCGAGCGGTAAAAGCTTCTGAACACTGGCTGTTCGGTACGGAGTTCGAGTACTGGCGAACGCGCTGAATGCCTGCATGAAAGTTTTCATGGTTTTCTCTATGTGTAACGTGGATGCGGTTTTACCTCAATGACCTCCACGGAGAAGCAATCCTTTTCCTTGTAGTGCCTAAGGGCGGGAAAAAAATATGCAAATGATTTCCGTTGCTCTCAAAACCGAAAGATTTGCATAAATAAGTTCGACCTACTTCTGTTTTAATCTTTTACAAAATCACATGTATTTACCGTATATTCCAGCGTATAACTTGCACTTTTAATACAAAAAATAAGATCGAAATTTATGGGGACACGTTATACACCACATATAAAATGCATAACTTATTGGTTGCTTAAGTTTGTTAAAAAGTTTTTTATAATTTGTTTTTACTTATCGGAGTATCTAATCTGAATGAAAAATTTCTTCTCTTTTATTTAAATATTCACTTAAGCGCTTCCAGTTTCGAGGTTTTTCTCAAGTTGAATTAAGAACTAACTACGCTGAAGAACCCATTGAGAAATTATTCATTATGTTCAGTGTATTTGAGGACATATTTTGAGGTAAAATTACCAATAGTATACGAGATTAATTCCGTACCCTGTATAGTTATTCTTAGTTTTTAACATTATTGTTAACTTGTAGGATTTTGATGTGTTGTATGCATTGTATTCTTATCTATCCTTTCGGTATATGCCTTAAGTATTTTTCGCACCTCCTTTGATGTTGAATGTGTCTGCATTCTTCAGGTACTTAACTGTAGTGGTCTTCAGCTGAACTTCATAATTATTTTAGGAGCTATTGTCTCTTATCTAAGTTAAACAGAAGATTTCAGTATAGGTCAAATTTTTATGAAATTTATATATTTCTTTTTAGCTTTTATAACAATCTCACGGAGCGCTGTTAGGAAGTATAAGTTGTTTGATGGAGGTTTGAATAGGGAGATTTTGAATAGGGAGAGTCTGAAAGAATTAGAATCCTATTCATACTCCTTGGTTAGTTTTCCGATTGGGAACTCCATTGTTTGCACCATTAATAAGAACCTGTCTCTGCTATTTTCCGTCAGGGTCCTAACTTTGCCACTATTGATAACTGGTCCTTGATATTGCTTCCAACTGAAGAAATAGAGAAATAAAGGTATATTGCAAAGGACCTATTTGTTCCCTCGCAACACAAGTATTGATAACATTCGAACAATTAACTTCCTGGAAAATAGAATTTTTTCAAGATAAAGAATCTCTTTGAACAGGGCAATTTAGAATGCAATAAGGTTAGAATTGATACGAATACGACCCGATCCAGCTGGTCTAAAAATAGACCTTATGATCTTGTTTGAGTCGTCTATACGTTCACCACAAAACCAAACTCAAGGTAAACTGAAAAAGGTATTTTCTCCCTCCTTTCTGCATACCTTCCTGGTGTAATGTTAGCACATTCTGCGCGTAATCGAGAGGTCCAAATTCGAATCCTGGGGAGGGTGTAGAGTCATTAGGATTATCAAAGTAGGAAACACGAAAAATGAGTAGTACCCTCGCCTAGACTCGCACCTGGACCTCCGGAATACGCGCCGAGTGTGCTAACCGTTCCACCACGAAGACATGCAGAAAGGAGGAAGAAAATACCTTATAAGAGCATTGCTCATTTTTCACATCTGATGCTTTAAAATGACCTAATATCTCTTCAATGCAATATCTATAAATATATCGTTTATATTTTCGTGACACAAACATCTGAAATTCTCTCTTTATAATTATTTCAAATCGTTACAAACAAGTTGAATGAATTCCTTAAAAACACATACTCCAGGTCGGTGCAATTACGTTGTCTCTAATATGTGAGTTTTATGCTATATTTGTTTCACTGATGATATTTCTTTGCTAATTAGGTGTCATTATCACGGCATATGTAGTCTAAATGCTGTACTGTGTTAAATGTGTGACTTATGCTTGCTTAGTATGGTTGTAACTTATATAGTAAAATTGAGTTTATTATTAAATGGCGTCGTGGAACACAATGAAGGTGTTAAAATGTACATAAACTATTAAAATATCTGATTATTACCCTTACGAAATCTATATGTCAAAGAGTTACTTCTCAAATTCATGTGGTTGAAGTGCAGGTATTTTGAAAGAAACTAGTACTGTCGATGAATCTTTTCCACTACACACAAAGAGCTTTTCCTATACAGCTTCGAGCCATATGCAAATCAATGTCTAGCGTTTGAAATCACATAAAGCATTATTATCCCAAAGGTGCAATTTCCCCAGAAGGGCTAATAATTTCGTTTTGGCATTTTGCGTTGATTCACTATAAACGGCGAATCACATTTTAAATGGTTTCCACTAAATGTTAGAGCCCTGTATTATATTTAAAGAAAGGAAATAATGAAGAATCTGCATAAATGCATATGCGTTTCTCGCATTGACATAAAACAAGGATAGCTAAAGTCATCCGCTTTTTAATAACGTACGTCTTCACCCGAATATGGGCATATAAAAGCCAAAATTTTGGAATTTGTTTTATTAACTATTTCATGAATTGTAAAGCATTTGCGAGTTTTTGATTAAGAAACTCAACGATTTCAAAGCGAACAATGGCAAAACTTTAAGGAAAAAAAAAAAAAATCTCCAGCGCGCGAGAATGCGTATCAGAAATTCTCAAGATATGCTCTTTAAAATATTTTGCGATATTACTGTTGAACTGAATTTTATGTTTTAAGCGCGATAACCATGATATTTAATAAATAAAGGTAACACAAAAAAATGTATAAAACACTGCTTGTTCTTAATATAAAATCTTTCTTAACAATTTTCATTTCAATTGTTTTGATTACTACCATGATTTGACTTGGCAGAAAACTTACCGATACATATGTCTCAGGGGTAAAAATTCTGATTCCTTATTTTTTGTTGGTATGCAATGATTACGTCCCTCCTCAAATTTCTTGATTAAAGCCATACGATTATTCATTTTTAAATGATTTTTGCTTTGTTCCTACATACTCTATATCTCAGGTATTGTAACTGAGGGAATGTGGACAACTACAGGCTTTTAGAGAGATTGTTGAAATTAACCTAAACTATTTAGAGTTGCCGTGTTATATTAACACATGTTAATCATCTTGAAAGTATTTAACACGTGGTTATTCAATGACAACATTGAATTGAATTCATTGAACGGCCACATGTTAAATACATTCAAACGGATTTGTATATATTTAATACATATATTAATATTATTATATTAACAAGTATATTATAAATACATAATATATTTGTAAATATTTAAAACGTGGTTATTCATTTAATGAGCATGTGTTAAATACATTCAAGCATATTTGTATATATTTAACACGTATATTAATATTATATGTGTAATATGCATATTAATATTATTATATTAACAGATATATTACAAATATATAATTTATTTCCAAACATTTAACCCGTGTTCATTTATAAAACGAATTCAAAAAAAAAAAAAAAAAAAAAATGTCAAGGGAAATTCGAAATTCTATAGCAATTTTTTTTTTCTCTAGATTGAAAACTATCAATAACTTTTAAACGTTACAATTTAAAAAATATCTTACAATGGTTTTAAAAAATTTGCTAGGCATATCATTTCATAAATTTCTGAAATCAGGATTTTATTTCAGAAAAAGTCGGATTCTATGGCTAACTGTGTTAGTCAAAATTCCAGTAACAATGTTTCACATAAATACTACTTGTAAAGAACACCTGCTATTATTTATTTTTCCTTCAAGTGCATATCTTGAAGAGAGTTTGTAATAACTCTTGTGTCTGTAGATATTTATTCATCTATATTTACGTAATACTTCGAAGCGATCACTTTTTGTCCTTATGTAATATTATTGATAAATATCGTATTGATGTAGACGAAACAGAAATGCACCGAGGTAAAATATAAAATTAGCAAAGCAAGGACTTTGCTAATTTTATGGTATTGATGTACTTTGGTCTGGATTTTGTGCACAATAGCTGTGAAATTTAGAGCTGGTATACCAATAATTATCGGTGACTATTTGTACATATTAACAGAATTATTATTGAGGATTTATGTACAGCCTTTTATAGCACATGTTCTAAAATACTAATTATTACCATTTCTATGCGTATTCGTGATGTTTGTAATGTTTAATTGTGCATGGAATGTACTTTATTGACCTTAATCTTTTGAACTGCTTCGGCTGACACACGAATAATACTGTCAAAGATTGTGATTTATTTATGTCAAAGACTCATTTAAAATTCTTTGTTATGACTTAGCTGATAAGGTATTTCCCCAGAGGATTAGTTGCTCTACCGTTCGCACAAAAGCATTTCATTTTACTAGTAGGGGCGGGGGAATTTTCTGTTGTTATCCTTAGCAATGGCATGTATGGGCTGGGCTTATTACAATTTGCTATTTCCTCAACTAAACGCGATCGCTTTCTATTGGTTAGCAAATCACTGGATCTGTATGTATTCTCAGGTGATTTCTTCTGGATGTTTCATTTGGATTCTGCCCATAGGCGTGTGAGTTTCCCAGTCTTGAGATATTTGTGTATCTGGATTAAGTGTTTGAAGTCTTATCATCAACTGGTAAGTTCATCTCCATCTTATACAAATTTAAGTTTTCTATACTAATCTATTGTAAGACTTAATGCTCAGTTAATATAATTCCCTCGATAAATTATAATGTAATGTAATTTTTATATGTAATTTTTATATGTAAGGTGCATTACTTCACGGAATTATTTGTGACTGTAGATTAAAACAAAACTGTAGTAGTTTATAATGTCATATCAAAGACTTATTTTAATCAAATTTTCTCGTTGACTTATTTGTAAAACAATATTAGTACGGAAAGTATGTTTGTAAACACGTTGAGTTTCCGGAAGTCATATTATTTCTAGGTTTTTGTTCTGAAAAGAGGACATTGAATAGTGTTTTTAGTGCTCAAAACACATTTAACTCATAAGGCATTATGAATTCTAAAATAACCTAAATTTAATAAATTTTCTTAAATTATTACTATAAAATTCCTTATAAAATCAGAGAGCTTTTTTTGATTAGATGAGGCAAGAAATAAGCTTATTCAGTAATCTACCTTTCCAATGTAGTTTCACAATTTAAATTTTAACATGACTTAAAACGGATTAAATATAAAATATTTTGTGTTCTTCGCTTTTAAAATGCTTCTTAATTTAATATTATTAATATTCGATTAACTTCTAAATTCTTAAAATGCTCTTCATAATTCGTAAATTATTATCATTAGTAGGCCAAAGGAAAATTTTGCTCAGGAGGGCTATTAATTTCGTTTTGGCATTTTGCCTCATGTACTATAAAACGGCGTTTAACTTTTCAAATTGCTGTTACCAAATATTATCGTTTTGCATTCCACTTAAATAAATTAAATAATAACTAATCTATGTATGTTCCTCACATTGTAAAAAAGCAACGATAACCTTAAACAACGATAACAAACTCAAGCTTTTCGAAACGAGCAACGGCAACATTGTAAGAGGGGAAAAAATATCTCCAGCGCCGCATGGGCCTGTGTATTGGAAATTCTAAAGATATGCACTTTTTAAATATTTTATGATGGATTAAATTTGGCAGTTGGATTAAATTTTATGGTTCAAGTGCGAATAACAAATTTATTTAACGAATAAAGTTAACACGCAAAAGTTAGAAAAAACTTCCTTTTGGGCGTAATATAAAATCTAAAAGCCTTCTGATTTTTTTTAAATTATTTTTATTATTTTAATTTTTAATCTAATGGTATGTCTATTTAATGAAAATCTGAGGAAGTGTACTTGCCTTATTTTCGAGAAATATTACATGATAGTATATTCTTTTTAGGTATGACTAATTTTGTTCAGTTAGTTTTTATTAGAACTGTAATGAATTCTTAATTCTGTGACAAAAATGATGAATTTATTTAACTGATTATTTTCTAAGATAATAAGATCACCTGTAACAATGTGGGCCTGATTATTATTAAGAGAATTTTAACACTATTATAAAATGCTAATTTCCTGTGTCTTAAATGTGATAATTAGGATAAGTATTTTTTCGTTATATTTCGAATAGATCAAGATTTTTAACTGAAAAATACTATTAATTTGGTTAATTTTAATCGGAAAATGCTTTTACTTTAGTTAATTATCTTAATGATTTCGATATAATGTTTAGTTGAGAAGTAGAAATTATTTTTTGCTGTGGCTAACAGAGGTATGAGTTTTAAACAGTCAAAATGTATAATGAAAAGAACTTGATTTAAATTTTAAATTATGCCCTAAAAATTCTTTAAATATGAAGAAAAGAACTCATGATAAGAACCGCGTGGCAGAACTAAGCACGAGACAACGTTTTCGCCCATCTGACGAATGAGACAAAAAAATCGGAATAAATTCTTGATTCGAGAAAAGGGCCTGAAAAAGCATTCCTATGCCTAGAAAATAGTATTAATTTCAGATATTTCTAGAAAATTTGCTTATTTCTAAAAGTTTTTAAAAGAAATAAACATGTTTTGGGTTTACTCCATAATCGACATATTATGTGCCATAGCTAGAAGAATGTCAGAAATTAGGGAAGCACGCATTCCAAATGACAAACTATTTTCGATATTTAAGAAATTTTCTATTCATATTTACCTGGAAGAGTTAACTAGTTTTACGCATTACCTTTTATTTATTTATTTATTTTTTTTTTTTTTTTTTTCTATTTTCCTCAATCTTTCGATGACAATTAATTCTATATATTTTGATGGATTTCGGCATTTTTAATTGCATGTTTCAAAACATTGTTTGTAGTATAAATGACTTGTTATATGTTGTGGAATTTTTCGTACCTGCTGTAGGAACTGTTAACCTTCATTTTTCTAGCAACTAGCTTTTTCTCCTTCTGAAGATCTTTCAAAAATTTTGAGCGGCCTTATGCTAATTTAAAATTCTTAACGATCGTTGCATGTTTTATATGTTAATGCGAAGTTATTGTTGACATTCTCAACCAAGGACTATTTCTCGATCGGGATTATATGACGTGTCCGTGTGCCCCGGTGCTGCCCCGTTATCTTTTGCGCCTTTTTTGTAAAATAGCTGATTACAAATTGTTGCCCGAATTGCTATAATTGACGTAGAGTAAAATTTTATGTAATTTATGCGAGAAAATATTATACTAGTGTGTGATATTTTTACAAATTTTTTTGTAAGGCTAATTTTTCTTATTCTTATCCTGACCTATTTGAAATGTTTCTGTACCTAAACAACAAACTTGCGTTTATAGTTAAAATATTATGTGTATAGATCAAGTATTGTATAGAGAGATTAATACGTTTGCCATTCTTTTTTTTTTGTTTTCCTTAATTTAAATTTCTGTCTGTACAATTACACATTTTTTATAGTTAAGTTATTCTTATGACAGTTAAGACATTATTATTATCTCGGCGCAAAACAGAAATGAACTATGTGAAAGCAACATGTTTGTCAATAATTCCTGTAAATATCAGCAATGAAGTATGTATTTTATAATGCAGTCGTCTTCAAAGATATATTTTTCGAAGACTAATATAGGTATTTTAAGATATACATTTAGAAAGTTACATACAATGGGCTTCCCCGAAAAAACCGCGTAGTTCTAAGGGTTTCCTTAGTCAACGAAGTTTGAAGACCAGCGCATAAGAAATCTGGAGGATACTCTTTGAGAAATTTTTCGAAAACTAACATAATTCGTAACATTCTTTTATAACGCCATTTTTAATGAACGCCGGATAAGGAACAATTTCTTACAGAATTATGTATATTTATATAATATTATATATTCTACAACAATTATGTTAATGCTTTGTACAACAAAAGATGTATTGCGCATTATTTTCTGCCTAATATATCACATTTGTTTCTTATTTCTATAATTTTAAACAAATAGCCGTGTCGTGCTTTGCCATGATCAAATAAACCAAACCTTATTTCTTAAACACCTTCAGTTATTTCATCCAATCTTAAACCCACCAGCGCCCGAGCGGCAAACTCGCTGAACCTTGGTAGTTCGTTTCGAGGCTCGAATCGCGGGAGCAAAGTGGCTGCATGGGCGTTTTTTGTTTTTCCCATGTGGAGCGTGTACACGAGCCAGTTTGTCTGAGAAGCCCTTCTCGAAGTCATCCCTCCCTTTAGGCAGATAACCCGCGAGAATCACCAAAACATAGCAAAAACCGAAACCAGTCATTCTATCTTAAACTTTAGTAACAATTTTCATCTTTTATTTTTTTTTATTTCAGTTTAATTATACGATCATTAATGTATGTTCATTTCTTCTTTATCTAGTTTATCCCCGGTTTTTTATATCAGTCATAGAGAGATGGACAGAAAAAGAAAAGCTGACGATCGGTACTCCTATTACAGTCCTTCTTACAAGAAAGTAAGTGATTTTATGCTGCTCATTTCATAGTTATTAGTGAAATGTTTGCAATTGAAATTTTGAATAATTAATTTTAATTGATGAAACAATATTGAAGTATACTTTGAATAATTATTTAAGCGTAAGCTTTGAAGTTCTAGGAATTGCATTCGTGATTTTATTTAAGGGCACTTAAAATAAATTGATCTGTATAATACTATTTATTTAACACTGCCTATGACATCATACCAGGAAAGGAGTATCCCCCCCCCATTTTTTTTTTGCCTAGATGACCTGATTTTTTCATTGAGGCAACCCTAGATTCTTTTCGTTATGAGTCTTCCATATTCGATCTGATGGAAACTTGAAAATCTGATTGGAAGGGCGAAGTAGCCATTTGAAAATTTCAGATTATTTTATAAACTTCAAAGAAAACACCAACAAATGTATAAAGTTAAGAACTTGAAATACATAAAAATATTATACAAATAATACTATTGCCGCTAACTTGCTGAAATAATCCTTTACTGTTGAATAAAATTAAATGTCAATTCGAAAACAATTTTTATATAAGAAACAAACTTCTAAGCTTCGTCCGTGTATCATTTCTTTTTTAAAATTAAAACATTTAAAGAGAAAAATTGGAATATTATATTTCGCGAAAAGGAGCGTTTTTTTAACGTTTTATGTGTTACCTTTATTTATTAAATATCATGTTCTTCTCGCTTAGACCATAAAATTCAGTTAACAGCAATATTGTAAAATAATTTTGAAATAAGCGTATTCATAGAATTTCTGACACACAGTCTCGCGCGCTGGAGATAAAAATGTTTTTTTCTTTTTCCATACAGTGTTTTCATTTCTCCCTTTGAAATCGTGAAATTTTTTTAATCAAAAACTCATAAATGCTTTATGAAATAGGTAATAAAACGAACTCCAAATTTGTGTTTCTGGATGCCTATATCGGGTGGAGACGTAAGTTGTTCAAAATTTGTTGGCTCTAAGTACCGTTGTTTTATCACAAGGCGAGAAACACACACATACATTTATGCAGTTTCTTCAATATTTAATTTCTTTACATATAACACAGGGCTCTAATATTTGATAGGAACAATTTGATAAGTGATTCAGCAACGCAAAATGCCAAAACGAAATTAATAGTTCCTTTCGGCTAAATGCCTTTTCGTTAAATATTTAAACCTTTGCTACCCTTACAACATAATTGAAAATATGTATATTTCCAATTATGTTTTAACGGTATATTTTATGTTGTAACTGTTGAATTAAATTACATGTCGTTTAAAGCAATTTTTATAGAAGTAGCCAAACAAACAAACGAAGCTTTTAACTTCGTCTGTGTAAGATATCTTTTTTGAACTTCAAAAATTGTAAAGAAAAAATATCAAAATATTAAAACCTTTACTACCGTTGCAATATAATTCTGTGTATATATATATATTTTCAATTATGTATTATCTATCTATCTATCTCTCTGTCTCTCTCTCTATATATATAAAGAGAGTTTTAGCCTGCAATTTATACATTTTACGCATTCCGGAGATACTGCATTGCCGACTTCTCGAAGCCATCCCGTCCTTTTGATAAAATGATAATTTTGGTCCTTTTTGGTTAAAGCTATAAATACATTTCTAGTAAAGAATCATAAATTATTATTCATATGCCAATATCATTATGCCAAAATAATTACGGAATTAGATTAATCGAGTAAACCCATCTGTAGTATTCAAATAGCTATAAAAATTGTGAGTGTTATGCTTGGAATACAAAGAACATTCCTGTATCTGATAGATAACTTAGCCTTAATCTCCGTTTTTGAGCGAAATCATAATTCAATTGGAACACCTGAATAAATGATTACGACATTTTGCTGAGTAGACTGGAGAAATAATAATACTGATTTGCACTGAAAACTTGCCTAGGGCCCCTATGCGAAAAAAAAATTCTTTATTCCACCTAATAAATTTACATTACTAACCACCCACCCGAAAAAATCGAGGTTTCCAGGAGCCAACATTTTGATAACGATTTTTATAAGATTACGATTGATAGTTAAAATATGATATGGACACACATGACTTCCCTGTATCGACTATTAAATTATACACAATTTTTACTGCATTTCATTTAAAGATATTTCCTCGAATAATTTTAACTAAATTAGTTGAAGGGCAAGTTGAAAATGACATCAAAATATGCAAATTTTGAATTAAATATCTCGGTCAGTTTTTGTCATACGAGAGCCAAACTTCTAATTCCTTTTTTCATAACGAGTACAAAACTTTCCCAAGTATAAGTATAGGAATCGGAAAGTTATATTTCGTTATGTGTCGAGAATTATGTTTTTTTTTTTTTTTTTTTTTTTTAATTTGACATAGCCAAAACATTTTTCGTCATTAAAAATCTTCTGTAATGGAAGAATATGACTACAACCAATGATTTCGAAAATAAAGGGCGGGTAAGTTGGCAAATATAATGTAAATGTGTATTGGAAATTAGAAAAAGAAAAAAGAGAAGTTCAAAATTGGATATTATACCAGCCCCATATGCAAAATTTTAACCCTCTATGGCTAATCGTTTTTGAGTTGCGATGCATATGTATACGTATGTACACTGCTCAAAAAAAAAAAAAAAAAAAAAAAAAAAAAAATGGGGGACAGTGCTATATCTCCCGTTCTACTGGGGCGATTCACGAAATTCAAATTGCGTTCTTCATGTCTCGAAAGCGCGACTTAGGATGTATATTAGATTTATATATAGCACTATTCTAACATAGGTATTTTGACACAAAATCGGACTTTTTCTGAAATAACATACCAATTTTTTTACATATTTCGATTCTACGACTCAAATTATGCCAGAATACCAAGTTTTGTAAAAATCGTACGAGTAGTTTTTGAAATATTAGCTCTCAAAATTTTAGCTCCTCAATGTTAATTGAATTTGGCAAATATTTATTTATATCTCATTTTTATTACACTTTTTTGATTTTTTCTCTCACATTTCGAAATTTAGGTTCATTCCAAATAAAATTTACCCATTTTTTGTGTTTTATTTTTTAAAAATCTATTTTTAAATAATTTTTATAAATTTTTCGAAAAAATTTTCAATTATAACCTATAAAATTTTTACCATCATCTTAAAGTAGGTATATTTTTAAGCATATCTGCAAAAAATTAGACTTTTTTATTCTAAATTTTCTAAGATATACACAAATTTACATATTTTCGCGTTTTGAAATTTGGCATCTTTTTTTTGAGCGATAATAACGTCAAATGTGGTCTATGGATTTTTGTTACACTGTATTGCCACAGCTATTTTTAACCTTAAATTTCAAGTAAAATTTTACGGAAAATTAATTATATGACATTTTTTCCCTCAATGATGCGTAATAAATATTTATTAATACTATATGAAAAGCTATTTTTTTTAAAATTTTTTAATATTTTTTTTAATTTCTCTCTATCTTTTTCTCTATTTTTTTTTTTTTTTTTTTTTTAAATAAGAGTAAGTTTTTGTAAGAGTAAATTTTTACCTTCGGCGTTTTATCGTCTGCTACTTTACTTCGTTTAAATCGAATTGTCTAAAACTGAAAATTTTCGTTTGATGTTTATTTGAATTTTATGACATTAACTGCACAATATATTTCTAAACAAACTGATGCTTTTGAAATGGCTGAAAGAGCGGCTGGTACTATCATCCATATTTTTAAAGCACAGTATAATTCTATAGAAACATAAGATTTAGAATAATCATTTTTATAAAAGTCAAATTATGATATAAATATACAACCCTCTAGAGACTGAATTAATGGAAGTTCAATGGTTATGTAGAAATGATCTGCAGCTACTTAATCGTGGATAAGTCAGCAGATTCCGTGGACAAGTAAGAATAATTATATAAACGACACCCAACATTCTGAATTCAATTAACAACGAGGATACGATGTTTATTAAATGAATTCAAGAAGTTTTAAAACATAAAAAATCAACTCATTTTTTATCCTAAAATGTATTTTGTGCGTAGCGTATTTTCATTATTTTAATTTAAAATTCTTAAAATTTAATTTAAAATGTAATTGTCAAGAACTGATTCCTAATCATCAGTAATATAATAAGTAATTATTACGGTTATTAATAAATCCTTCTTATAAAGTAATTGCAAATATTTCAAAAAACTTTCTGTGCAAATATTTTTAATTTTATATTAATCAAGATTGCTCACGATATTATTTATTTGCACTTCAATTCTTAACGTCAGTTCTAGTAGAAGTTACAAATCAATTATATTTAATTAAGGATTGGATTATTTAATTATGGCAAAGCACACGAGGGCTATCTGCCTAAAAGGGAGGGATGCCTTCGTGGAGGACTTTCTAAGGAAAACTGACTCGTATACACGTTACACATCGGGAAAACCACTAAAACACCCATGCAACCAGCCCGTTCGCTGGATTCGAACCTCGGACCGAACTACCAGTGATCAGCGTCTTTACCGCTCGGCCTTTTGTGGGCCTTTATGAAATGGAAGGCGATAACTTTATTTAAAATGATTGTCAGAAATACCAAAATGTTTCGAAAAGTTGGATACTTTTTAATATACTTTCAGAATGCTTAAAGAAAAAGAGAAGAAAAATAAATTTTTCGTAAAATTTAGCATTTGCATTTTTTTAAATTTAAAACTTTTCAATGTTATGATATTTGATTCTTGCGATTTCAAAAATAAAATATTTGACTAAAATATGAATAACATTTTAAGAAACCAAATGTAGGATAAAATTGTGTAAAGCAATGGGCACAATGATAAAACTGTTTAAAGCAGTGTGTGCAAGTCATCCTAAGTTAAAATGTCGGTTATACATCTTTCTTATTTATATATATCTTTTCTGAACGGAACATTGAAAGGCGTGTAAAACTGTGCTTTACTGTATTTTCTCTTTTAATATAGTATGCAGTTTTCAAACTCATCGTAGTCTGGGTTACAAAGTATTCTTCAGAAAGAAACACAGTTCAAATAAATAAAATCAAATTCTGGAAAATTAATATTAATAAATATATTTAAAATGCTCAGTTCGAAGGAATAAATAGAAAATTTTAAAACAATTATCTGAAGAGGCAATGCAACACAAACAATTAAAATAAAAGTATAAAAATTTAAAAATGACCTAAAATAATAACTATGACGAAAAATATATATAAAGAAAACTATTTGAAAAAAAATAAATAAATAAACGCTGCACCTTTATTTACGCAATTCGAATAGGTAAATAGAAATTTTTAAAACAGTTATTCGAAAAAAAAAAAAAAAAGTGCAACTTAAACAATTAAAATGAAATTCGAAAAAGAAAAAGAATTACTTAAAATAATAAGTTATAATTAAAATATAATATAAAGAATATTATTTGGAAAAAAGGAACGATAATGGCTTTTTTTCCTCTCACGGGAAAGGAAACTAGGTTGCCATATATTAAGAAGTTCGCCAAGTGAAGTATTCTTGGCGCAAACTGACAAAAAAGTGCCAACATAAATTTGTAAATTTCTCCGTAAATTTCGCTCCAAATTTTACAAAATTTCATATTTAGGTGTAATTTGAGTCGTAGAATCGAAATATGTAAAAACATTGGTATGTTATTTCAGAAAAAATCCGATTTTGTGTCAAAATACCTATGTTAGAATAGTGCTATATATAAATCTAATATATATCCTAAGTCGCGCTTTCGAGACATGAAGAACGCAATTTGAATTTTGTCAATCGGCCCAGTAGATCGGGAGATATAGGACTGTCCCTTTTTTTTTTTTTTTTTTTTGAGCAGTGTACATGCGAACATACATGTGTGGAGAAAAATATCCCTTTGGAATTCATTTTTGGAACGCATGTTTAAAGTGCCGCCATGCTGTACCGACACTAAACATCCATTCCATATCTTCGGAATCCTAATCGGGGCTCTTTCGTACGGTTACGAATACCGGTTGCGCGGCGAAAGCTCTCCTTTAGAAGGGAATCAAAAGAAAGCACATAGGTTTTCTGCTTTGTATTCAGTTAAAGTTTTGCTGTATGTAACACTGAATTCAGCTTTTTTTGTCTGCTTTCAAGAGCCCCCTAATTGTTAGAAGGAATTTAAAACCTTTGGAAATTTAAAAGACAACGGATACTTTTATATATTATAGTATTTATAAAAGAATCTATCGTCTTTGAAGCTTATTTCAGCAGGACCATTCAAGCCCTCTCATCTTAAGCCTTTGTTCTCTTTTATTTATTATTTGCATACCCTTATTTACGTCACTGATAGTAGCAGTTACTTTATTGCAGGGAACTGAGTCAAATCTGTAAATATTGTATTGCTATCAATCATGTAATTTACTGCACAGATATATAAAAATACAGATCGTGAAGTTTTTTCATACATTTCCTCTTTTTTTCCTCATCTCTTTGTTTGATTCTGATTTAATTGCAAATTAATTTTGAAAGAATGATTAAATTCAAGCTTTAAATTCTGTTTAATTTATTCCTCGTTCCTCTGCTTTAAATAACGTATTTATAACAAAACAATACCTAGTGAAAATTTTTTAACTATTTACTAATATTCTCACATTTTCAGTTGGTAACACAGTTCATGATAGAATAGCAGTAGAACGTCATATTCTCATGTTTTCCCTTAGTTTTAAAATTTTCATTTGACTATGTGTTTTGCTTTTTGTGTATTTCAAACAATGTTAAGTTATTGTCTCGAAATCAGATTCAAACTATTACGAGCTAGACTATTGCTTACAAGTGATATATCGAATGACCTTCCTTGTGAGTTACTTTCTGCTTACTGATTTTCAATTTGCTGTGTTTTAAGAAATGTATTGTGTAATTGCCTGCTGATTACCATTTTATATATTAGTTTTTTTTTATGATTTTTAACTGTTCCTAGTAAAAATTCACAAAATTGTATGAAATAAACTGAACATGAATTCACGGTCTCAAGATTTAAATTAGGTTGTATATGATTAATTAATCGTGAATTAAATATGACTTTCTATTCATGTACTGATACATGAATTTCTTGATAACAATATCACAAAATACTTTTATAGGTAAAGAAGTCCGATGTTCAGTGTTACTTTGAAAGCAAACCGGGTGGTTGCAAAAATCTATACTGTGCTTTCTTTCACCAAAAAGCTAGGCCGGGAGATAAAGGTAAGTTGGTAATTTTACTTGCTCGTTTCTATATTTATCTTCAATATCGGTACCCTGTATATTAGTACTTATTAACAAAATATTTTCGTCTTATTTTTAATCTTAACAGCAAGATAAATGATTTCTGTATATGATCTTTATTTGAAAAATGCCAATTATTTAAATTGAATTATTTAGGAGAGGAAAGTAGGGGTCTTTCATATCGTCTTGGAATTTAAATGAATGTTGCATTTGAAACGTACTGTAGGTTTAAGCTTTTCATCGCATTGATGCTTTCGTTTGATGCCACTTTATGACCGCTTCGCTCTGAAACAGGTAACAGCTTATGTTTGTTGAGAGTGGTGCTAGTGTTTCTTAGTACAAGAGTACCTTTGCTATGTGCACTAATTTAGGTTATGTGCAAGTATTCAACTGAATATATCAATCATTTTTAATTTTCCTAATGAACAGATATAAATAAAATTAGCTTTTACTTTCATATAAAGACTGAATGTCTTATAAATTTGGACACATTTTAAAAAATCTTATATAATCAGTAAATTGGTGCATTTCATTTCAGTGTGCACTTTTTTGATGGAGTTTGATTAAATGGAGCAGTTCCATTTATTTTGCAATCTTAGGTTTGCTGGATGCTTTGTAAAATTGTGCTTCAAAGCCTTTTCTCAGGATATACTAATGGTCAATATATTTATGAGGAGTTCAATAGCAAAAATAACTAAATGTTGATCACGAATGTGATTTGCAACAGAAAAATTCAAAATGTTTTGAATTCTTGATTTTTTTGTTTGCCGAGGTAGGTTGTAGTTGGTGTGGTAGTCGTGCCGAGACAGATAAGCATCGTTGTGTTAAACCGTAGCGTAGGGTTCAGTTGCTTCACACATGTCACCGTCGATCGACGCATAGATGACACCCATTTTTTTGTTTGTTTAACAATAAACTTTAATAAGTAAACAATTCTTGATTATTATACATTATATGTACAAGCATGAATAGGTAAGTCCGGCATGGTCTCCGCCGGATGAGAAAAACAATCTCTCCATGACGAAAGAAAATGGCGATTCTCCCCCGCCAAAAAAAAAAAAAAAACTCCGACCGTCCCGTCCGACAACCAGGGTGCCAAGTCCTCTTCGCCCCCCTCGTCTTCTTGTTCGTCCTTTCTACTTCCGTCCAACGAGCCACCTGCTCCGTCGGACTAATTATTCCGCTCGCTAGGCTTTTCCTTCTCCTTCTCGGGTTATGGGCATTACACGCCCCCACCAAGATGAAGATTTGC
The DNA here is from genome assembly GCF_044657685.1 of Stegodyphus dumicola. Taxonomy (NCBI): domain Eukaryota; kingdom Metazoa; phylum Arthropoda; class Arachnida; order Araneae; family Eresidae; genus Stegodyphus; species Stegodyphus dumicola. The sequence continues at coordinate 113,784,447 of NC_140778.1, forward strand.
CTCTTAAAGGCTAATTTTCACAACAGGTTCAACCGAACCGTTCAGCGTTCATTAGAAATAATGTAGAGCTCATTAGATACAAAACCCAGCGTTCATCCTAAGCAATTCCGAATTCGTCAGAATCAGAATTCAGAGGTTTATTAGTTGACACACTTGATTTCATACAAAATGTCAAAGTTCCTGATGGCTGACATGGATACTGAAATTTTTCAGCCTCCTACCCGACCAAGTGCAGGGGGTACTTAGAAACCAAAATCTGATCAGGATACAAAAGTCTTCTTACCATGTTTTTTCGTTTAACAAATACAAATATTACACTAAACCTAACTGCATAAATACAATCTACATTAGACAAACATTTTTTTTTGTTTACCAACATCATTTAAACAAGTTATCTCGAAAAGTATTTTAAGGACAAGAATTAAGAACTTCTGAATATCTGTGGTTCCTTTCTTAAAAAAAAAAAAATATTACTATTTTTCACACCAATCGTGACAATGCATCTGCGGCTCGATGTTGTACTCCTGGACGATAAGTGATTTTTAAATTCCATCTTTGCAAAGAGAGAGCCCAACGTGTTAATTTTGGACTCCTAGGTGTAATTTCAGTGAGATATTTCAAAGGATTAGGGTCCGTAATGATTTCCACCGTCCCCCCGAAAATCCACTTATCAAATTTCTTGAGCCCGAATAACACTGCCCAGGCCTCCTTTTCTATGGCTGCCCAATTCTTTTGAGCCCCAGAAAATTTTTGGGATGCAAAAGCTATTGGTTTAAAATGCCCTTGTGCATCTCTCTGAGTTAGACAACAACCGACGGCCACATCTGATGCATCAGAATGCACCTGAAATGGAAAATTAAAGTCAGGCGTGGTCAGAGACGTCACCTGACACAGCATATCTTTCAACTTCTGGAAAGCCGCGTCTTCAACTTGACCCCACCGTACATTATTCGGCGCATTCTTTTTAGTCAAATCCGTCAAAGGTCCAGCTATCTCGGCATAGTTCGGGATATATGAGCGATAAAATCCCATGAGACCCAATACCGAACGGACTCCCTTTTTATTCGTGGGCCTTTCTAGCACTTTAATTGCTGCAATCTTACTAGGATCTGGGCCGTGTTTGCCGTTTCCTATCTTATGTCCTAGGTAATCTATTTCCTTAGCTGCAAAATCACACTTACTGAGCCTGACAGAAAATTTTAACTGTTCCAGTATCTTAAGGATCGTTTCTAGATGCTTCAGGTGTTCTTCAAACGTGTTTGAAAAAATTATAATATCGTCTATATATGCTTGGGCGAAATCGCTGTACTGGAAAAGAACCTTATTCATTTCTCTTTGAAAGGTACCTGACGCTCCTGCCAAACCAAACGGCATGACGTTCCACTGAAACGTCCCGTTGTGAGTTGAAAACGCTGTCAGTGGTTTACTTGATTCCTCCATTCCGATTTGCCAGTATCCTCTGCGCATATCTAAACTTGATAGCCATTTTGAATGCCCAGCCACATATATTAATTCATGCATATCCTTCATAGGAAATGCCGGCACTTTAGTGATCGAATTCAATGCCCTGAAATCAACGCACATCCTGATTGTCGCGTCTTTCTTGACCACACACACAACCGGGTGGGCTATGTCCGCTTCCGACGGTTCAATGAGACCCAGCTCTAGAAGTTCCTTGACTTGTTTGTCCACCTCTTTGCGATATGCCATTGGAATGCCATAACAATGAGGTTTTTTTCTGTCTGCTCCAGGCATAATATCAATCTTATGTTGTCCTACTCTAGCAGGTTGAACATGTCTCAAAAATAAGTTCTTGTACTTTCTCAACAGTAGTTTTAGATCATTAATCTGCTTGTTGTTAAGATTAGTGGTACTTAGATTATTTAACCTGCTTTCAAAACTACTATCCTGGTCTAAAGTAGAGGGAATATTGTCTACCTCCCCGAACTCTTCCCCGTCAAACATTACATTGATTGCATTTGACCGCACAATGAATTTCCTTATTTTATTTTGATGTACATGCTTAATGCTCCCGTCAGCCAATTCTACTAAAAAAGAGTGTGGGTTTTTTCTTTCCTTTATCACTGCAGGACCCTGCCAACGAGCATATAACCTGTTGCTTGAATCAGGTATGAGGACTACAACCCTATCTCCTATTTCAAAAGTTTTACTCGAAGAGCGCAAATTATAATACTGCGCCATCCTACCTTGTTGGATTTCACTCGTAAGATCAGCTTGCTCAGCAGCACGTTTCAACCGCTCCTTCAAATCTTGCAAATATTTATGAATTGGCTTCAGATCGAATTTTAATTCGTCATGCTCCCCTAACCATGTAGATTTTAAAATAGATAACAGTCCTTGTGGGGGTCTACCATACAATAGTTGGAAAGGTGATACCCCTGTAGTACTGTTAGGTATTTCCCTGTATGCCCACAATGCGTAAGGTATTTGGACATGCCAAGCTCGACCTTCCTCTCTAATAATATGATGCAACATACGTTTCAAAGTCTGATTAAACCTTTCGACTAAACCATTTGACTGAGGGTACATGGGTGTCGAAAATCTCGGACTGGATCCTAATCTTTTCTCAAATTCCCGTGTTAAGTCTGCGTTAAAATTGGTACCATTATCTGACGCTATCACATTAGGAATTCCGGTCCTGGAGAAAATCTGCAGCAACGCGTCGCAGGTAGTCTTTGCCGTCAGACTGGTTAATGGCACTGCCTCGGCCCGTCTAGTATGCTGGTCCACCAAGCACAAAATATATTTATGCCCCTTCGAACTAGGAGGATCTATAGGTCCGATTAAATCTACATTGACAACCTGAAAAGGTAACCCTGGTCTTGCTACTGGAGTAATTGGCGCTCTGTCCTTCACTTTCACTGGCTTTGTTAATTGACAACTTTCACATGATTCGCAAAATTCCTGGACATCTCTTTTCACGTTTTCCCAATAAAAGGAATAACGAATCCTCTCTAATGTTTTTTTAATTCCCATGTGTCCTCCAAACACTGATGCATGCGCGAGCTCTAGAATTTCATTCCTTCTGCATTTAGGAACAACTAATTGCTCTGCACTCTGTCCCAAAATCTTGTCCCGATGAAAAAGAAAACCGTCCCTCACAAAATAATTTCCTTTATCCGTTTTCGCTCTTTCCCACATCTTAGATAAGTCAGTGCATTCTTTTTGTTGCTGACGAAACTCCGCTGTCTGAGATAAATTAGTTGTTTTCTCCACTAGGGGCGCTCCGACATCTGGGATAGCAGCTACGTGGCTTTGAATGTCCGTTTCTAACTTACCCTGAGGTGTTTCTGCCTCTCCCACGTTCGAGGAATCCTTCGATTCGTAGAACCAACCACTGCTACTTCCGTCTCCGTTGAACTGTCGATCTTTACAAGTGTTTTCGCCCCGTAACATATATAACACCTGTGGGGGTAATAAAACATCTTCAACTAAAGATTTTGCCACCGCGCAAAGTATCTCCTGATGCACATTTGTACCCTTTCCATTAATTAGTGCTAAAGGTAATTTTACTAACTCACACCTTCTCGGCGGTCCAAAAATCCCCTTCAAATAAATTGCCGATCCGCTTCCAGATCTAAAATTTGGAATTATACTTTTCTTTACAACTGTTATCTCACTGCCAGAATCGATTAATCCGTTACATATCCGACCGTTTACACTAACCTGCACTCTATCCAATTTGCACAACTCCTCTTCGATTGATTGTCTAGAAATTTCCTTTCCAAAATGTCCCGCTTTGGCAACAATAACTCTGTTCTCTTGAGTTTCGATAACCTCTCCACTATCTACTGCACTTGCTCTGTTCACTTTCGCAAATTTGTCCTTCGTATTTTTATTTTGAGGGCAATCACGCTTAAAATGTTCTCTTGACCCGCATTTGTAACATGCGAAATTTTTCTGAGGAGAGTTTATTTTGCCTCTATTTGACACTGTTGAAGCCTGCTTCTCTGGACCAAGTTTATAGCTTTCTTTTGGCTTTACTTTAATCCTCTCTGGTGATAATCCCTCTTTAATATCATTCTCTTTCCTATAACCCTTAGCGTAAGATTTCCCGGTTGCCGAAAAAAACATATCGCATTCTCTCGCTAACTCCTTTGGTTTCCACCAATTTTCACCTTGCTTAATACCAATATGAGTAGCAGTTTCCGTATCGAGCGTTTCCATTAATCTGTCCACAACTACTAACTGATTGACAGTTTCCAGATCCGTCGCTCCCCTCAATTTGCAGTAATAACTCCACATAGAATTTAATCTTGTAGCAAACTGAGTAAAATTTTCCTCCGGGTTCCTTTTAGCCCGCTTAAAATTTTCCAAACAAGTCTTAGGTGAAGGTTCATATTCCCGAAGCACTATGGTTTTCAAAGCCTCGTAATCCTCGTACTGTTCTTCCTCTAAATAAGTTAAAAGATGCGCAGCTTCGTCTCCTAACAAACACATTAACACCTTAGATTTTAAATTATCCGCTACTTTCTCACTCGCGAGGGCCTTTGAGGTAGGTTTCAAGATAAACTGGGCTGGCAATTTTAATAAATTTGAAACAGATAAAATTATTACAATATAGTTCTGGTAATTCATGATTGTTTAATCTCTGATTGCTTTACCTGCTTTCAGTCTTGAATTTTACCAAACGAAATTCCTACATTCGGATCTAAAGAAAGTTTAATGCTGCATATACTGTACAAGTATTTGGTTATTTGAATCAAGAGACGTGAAAAATATGCAATGCCTTCACTGGGACTCAAACCTTGACCTCTCGAATATGCACCAAATGTGCTACCGTTACGCCACAAAAGCGTACTAGAAGGAGGGAAATAGTACCTTATAATAATGTCTTGGTTATGCTACAGCATTAAATACATCATTGTTATTACATAGAAACAAAAGTCTGTGATACTGCATTTGATTGTAAATTCTGTACAAATATTGCTAAGGTTTAAATTCAATCAAAGCCCGCCGAAGTCTTAACTTCTTCATTTCTCAATTTTCATAACTCAAAGTCCCAGATAAGGTTAGATCTGGTGTTTTTGTTTATTATTGCATTATGTGTCATTAGTTTTAGTTGAACTAAAAAAATCTGTTTACACAGCATTTACACAGCACCATAGAAACAAGTTTGTTTCATCTTTTAGTAAGATTGCTTAAACCCCTCAAACCTGATTGAGAATTTTCATTTCCTGTTGGTGGCAAAAGCTGGAAATAGTCTTGTCATCTCATTAAAATTGTTTTGCTACTAAACATGACTGACTGCAGTTAACTATTGAGCATTATTTTAGTTATCTGTGTATCTGTATTTTATGTTGATCTTTTTTTACTTCTTTGAGGATTATTATATCAAGATTTAGCAGTCTATGTATGATATACTTAATTGTTAATTTATTTTTCAGTTAAGTCGCCCAAGGAAAAGATATCGGAATCTAGAGAAGAAACTAAGGCTTCCACTGTTAATGGGGAGAATTTATCTCTTCACATGAAGGATGAACAACCTGACAGCTGTAGCAAAACAGATCTTGGTGAAAGTGAGCTTTCTTCATATTTCTAAAATGCATGAGTACAAGAGCAATATTTTTCTCTAAAAGTACAGGTTGATACACAGTATGCATCGTAATACTGTAAAACAGAAATTTAGAGTAGATGGTCTATTTAACAGAATTTTGGCATTACATGTTTATTGGCTTTTAATATGCATGTGCTTAATTCGAAAATCAGTGTATTGATTTTGGAATAGGTATAATAGCTGTGTCGCTTAAGACCTTGTCATTATTTTAAGACAACTAATTGTTGTCAGGAACTAAATCGATGTATCTCTCTAATTTCAAAATCCTTAATATTTAGATAAAAGTACTTAAGGCAAAGGAAAGCATTTGAATTATACAAACATTATAAATAAAATTAACGGTTAGGATGTTAAGTAATAATAGGTTTGTACTTGAAATCTGATGTTAAATTATATGTCTTAAACCTAAAATACTTAATTCAACTTGTGCTATAAAACATTTTATCATGAATTATGGCATTATGTATACATTTAATTTTTTTAATAAACAGACAATTTAAATATTAAGTACTTTTAACTTTTATCTTAAAATGTTAACATGTATAAAAATAAAATCACACAGTTTAAATTAAAAACAAGTTCTAATCATGAAATTAATTTTACTAGAATACAAAATAACTCATGTTCACCGTTCATTTTTAAACTAACATTGAAGTAATATTTCCATTACTGAAATTCCAAAATGTAGTTTCGATAGCATGGTAAAAGTAAAACAAATAAAGGAAATATATAAACAAATTGATATGTAGTTTCCTTCATGCTAATGCTTATTGCGTATTGAAAATGGCTGTAAACTCAGTATTCAGATGCAATCTGATTATTTACAAAAAGCATGTAATAATCTTATGAATAAATATAAGGGACAAAAACCAAGAGCACACATTAGTCACAGCAATCTCCCCCAACTTGCATAACATTCAACTTACATAGCAGTTTCATGAGGACACAAAAGCCATATATTCAAACTGAGACCAGCGTTGAGGAATAAGATCGCCATAAACAATTTTTCTTTCTTGTTGCTTTCAAAGAATATCCGAGAGCTTAGATTAATTACTTGCTTTTTACCGTTTGTATTATTTGTTAATTTACTCTGGAAATGGATTCGAAATGAAATACCAAACATCTAAAAAACTACAGTTGACTTAGAAGAAGAGTAGAAAATAATTTGTCCATATGAAAGTTAACTATCTCAATACTGAATAGATAGTGAAGATACTGAAAGGCTATCATGAAAGGTGCACTAATGATAAAGAGAACAATCATACCAAAAAAGATTTGGCCGAATTTCAGTGGTGGAGAAAATATTGTCTAACTGGATTGAGACTAATGGAGAAGCAGGTATCCTTGAAATTTTTTTATTATCCAAGAGAACGGATAGGTTAACGTATAAATATTTACAACAAATGATTGACATCCAAAAACATAGTGGTTCTAGAATGTTAGCAACTGTATCCATTCTGAAATATCATAACTACAAGCCCATCTGGAAGGAAAACTTGTATGATCACGCTGTCTACTACAGACATAGTTATGACATGCCAGTTCACACCATTATGATGATCACAACTCAAATGATTCTGACTAAATTTCAATATGGAGATGGGTAAAACTTGTTGAAGAATGGCATTTCTTCTCACCAACATCAACCTCCACTGCTATCTCACTCCAAATCCAAATTTGCTATCATTAGAAGCCAGTGCAGTGTTTGTTCTCTAAAACATGAATTCTATAAGAACCTAAACAAAATCTTCTTTTTAAAGCATTCAAATTGATCGAAGCATTTCACGATAGTCGGAATAATAATATTCGTGATTTAATCTATTAATCTAGAAAAACATATGAAGTCGAACTTTTTTAATTTTACTCGTATTTTTATAATAAGTTTGAGATCATAAGTAATGAGTAATTAAAAAAATTAATACTACTTAATCTAGCAGAGAAATGTTATTTGCACAACTCAATTTGGAAATAATATTTCAAGTTATCTAAGAAATTCATAAAAACTGGGTTTTGCTCAATAATAATTTGGGAGCCTTATAAACAATTTTCAATATTGTACAATACGTACTTCATTTATTCTAATAATATTGTTCTAGCTAATTTTTAAAGGAGTATTTGAGACAATTGTGTCTGTAAAAAGAAAAAAGAAAGAAAGTGGCATTATATTTGAGTTTCACTAAATATGATGAATTGAATATATTCTTCCCCATTTCCCCATTTTGTCACGGTGCTCGCTCATTCTAAAATCTAGGCAGATTTGAGTGGCAAGCTGTTTAGTGTAAGGTTAGAGAAATATTTTGTACTGTATGAGTGTTTGAATTAACGTGGACTGCCCGCCATCCGGCTTATCACTTGGTTAATAGCTTCTTCCTTGCATAAGAGTTCCTTGCAAAACCTAAAGGTAAAGTTAATTGGTGGTAGGTGCAGATTCTGAATAGCTATTAGTAGAAACCTGCCTTTATTACAACTTGTTTAGATACTGTACTTGCAAAACGTTTTAAAGCTAAGATTGTGTTGACAGCCATGTTCCAGGGACTGGCAACCTTGCATTTTACAGTTTTAATGTTAGCCTCGCATGTGGCGAGGTAGAATAAATTTAAAGCAATATCTGTGTTTGTGTGTACTTGCTTATACAGCAAGTTTCATGACGAAAACTTCATTGTTAGTAAACTGTATATGAGATGGTTAAGATTAGATCAAATCCAAGATACATGTTAAAAATTGACTATTTAAACCTGCATTTTAATTTGCATATTTAGAAATATTGTGTAGATGTTTACCTGAAATTTATTATAAATTTGCAGGTGAATATTTTCAAATTTAATATTTTTTCTATAATCGTGATTTGTGGTTACGGTAAATAATTGCACCTTGAATTAAAAATGTAATAACTAAATTCTAATAACTGAATCACTGATAATCTAAATATTTTTTTAAAATGTGTGTTTGAAATGTAATAAAAATGCAACTTTTTTATGAATTTATCAAGCAAATTGAACATATATGGTAATTTTAAGGAAATAGATGTCGTTTTATGTGTTATTCATTCGCAAAATTATTTATATATTATATTTTTAGGGGAAGTTGAGAACGTGGATCCTGAACTAGAGGAGCTCAGTCGTTTACAGGAGGTTTTAAAAAAAGATAATATATTTTCCAAACCTGGTAAAGAACTTATTATTATTTGAGCTGCCTTTTAGCTTTAATTTTTATTGGAAATATTCTTACACAAAATTTGATTTTTGACTTTTTTTCATAGTAGCACGGTCTTCCTTATTTTTTCATGTTTCTTATTCTGCAGATCCTGTTAAATTTAACTTTAGCATACATACTGTTTATATTTATTCTTTTATTTATTGAACATAGATTGTGATTTATGTGACAGGTCTGTATTTCGTTGGTAATATGCAGATTTTTAAACTGGTATTTTTATATTTTGTCAGAAAATTTATTTATGGTCCTATTTTTAGTGTTTTTTAAAGAGGAAAGAGTTAGAAAAACGACACCTAGAGTTCATGTCCCTATGAAATTAAGTAAGTTCTTGAATTTTCATTCTCTTGATTGATATGCAATTTCTGATTACCCACCTATTAATAACATATAGTGTCATATGCTTTTATAATAAATTTTGGGTAATAAATTTCTATTTCATACATCTTTTTGCAATATAAACATATAAATTTAAAATTTCCATGATAGAAATTGTTTGCGTTCTTATTGATTGCTTAGAGAATAAGCCCATGTGCTAGTTTGTTAAAAAATGTTTAAATTTCAGCACCCTTCTGTGATTAAATATTTGATCTTTTTAACCTTTAATTCCAAACAAAGAAAAGATTGGGGTCACGTATATGTATGTGCATGTTGGAATAATGTAGTGAATAAATGTTGCGGATGAATGCAAATAATAATTCCTATTAATTTAAAATGAATTCAATTAATTACTGAACAGCGCTATACAATTACTATTCATAGTATTATGGCACTACAGTTTTTTTTATGAATTAAGTATGCTAGTTCTCAATCTATAACTCATATTGAAACTATCGTTCCACTAGAAATAAAAAGCTAGAAATTAATTTTAAAATAAAAAATAAAATGAAATTCATCTGCTGGCATTCGCTGATGACATTGATATCATTGGGCGATCAAAACGACCTGTGGTCAAGGCTTTTGTCTCGCTTGAAAATGCAGCAAGAACGATGGGCCTAATCATTAATGAAGACAAAACAAAATTTATTATTGCATCTAATAAAACTGGTAATTTTTCACCTTGAATATAAACAGTTATACCTTTGAAACCGTAAAACAATTTAAATATCTGGGCACATTGAACACAAGTTTAAATGATATAAAAATTGAAATAAAGAATAAAATGTATATGGCTAATAGATGTTACTATGGCCTTAAAAAACTACTTAAATCCAAACTAATCGGCGTAAAAACTGATTAAATTTACATAAAACTTTAATAACTGTTGGCATTGACGGAAGTGAATGTTGGATACTTAACAGAGTAGAGAAAGACCTGATTTCAACTTTTGGTAGAAAAATCCTAAGAAAGATCTTTGGACCGGTACAACAAAATGCCATGTGGAGGATTCTCTATACATGAACTATATGGAAAATATTGGAAATATGGTGAAACTAATATTGTGAGAATCGTAAAGGCATCTCGTATCAGATGGCTGGGTCATGTGTTTAGATATGATGATGCATTTCCAACCAAAAAGATATTATTTTCGAGAATTGAGGGAGTAACACGAAAAGGAAGACCTCTCTAGATGGATAGATGATGTCGAGCAAGATATAAGGTTAATTGGAGTTAATCTATGAAAGGACATTGGGCCGAATGGGGTGAATGTGGAAAAAACTTGCAGACACAGCCTTGGCCTGTAACAGGCTGTAGAGCTTATGAAGAAAAAATTAAATATCAATTTAGGATGTTTTTACATTACTGCAGATGTTGTAATCTTTGAACATGTCAGAAGAGTTAAGGAAATACAAACACTTTAGATCACTTAATAGTGATTGATTTCATTTTGAGAAATATTGATTTGGCCTCGTCAACAATGAAAAGGGATAATTCAATGTACAAATATTAAGAACTTTGCACTGCAGCCGTTACTTTCTATTAGTTCTTGGCTTATCAGCTATTTTATTATTTTAGAAAATTTGCTATTGTATCAAAATTGTTTTCTTTGCACACAGTTGCATTGTAAAACTTTACTATATTTATTGTGATAAAGTGACTTTGTAGAAAATCTAATCTCATTATTAATTCCTGTAAGCTTTTATGCATGTCTATTATTTACATGTACCTGTGTACATTATTATACATCATTAATTCTGTTATGCGTGAAAGAGATTTTTAATGCTATTATTGTTATTTATAAAAGTGTTTTGAATTTAAATTTATGAAAATTGTCATTAACATTATCCCTAACATCATTTTTCAAAATATGTAGAATGCGCTTTTCCTTTTCTGTATGTTATATCTCCATTTAATTGAATTTTAATTAAATTGATTTTAGATAATTTATCATGTAACACTCACTCATTTCAGAAAATATTAATGTTTGTATTAATTCTCGTCACAGTTTTGAAGTTCTTACTTTCCTTTCTTTCGAAATTTGCATGGAAGTTTAAAGTTGAGAGACTGAGAAAAAATTCTATTTATAATTTAATACAGTATTTTACTAGAAATCATACCTCTTTCAGCATTATTAATAAATATATTTCTTTGTAAAGACATGTATGGCTAAAACTGGAATTTTGAAAAATATTATATTTCATTTACATATGGTATTAAAGACTTGTATATTATGTATTCACATCCTTATAATCTTTCATTTCTGTTTTCAGGGCGACGAAATCCGTATAAATACGTCCGTCTTTCGTAGCTGCGTTCGTAGTTTCGTAGCTGTGTACTTTTATGTTTAAGATGATTCTGTTATGAAGTATAAGGGAAATAGGTCTAATGGAGAACCCGCCCAAAAAGGGGTAACGCGCCTAGCATCATACCTCAAAGGTGGTGTGGAAAATGGTGCAATTTTTAGATTATTTTTTGCATTTGTATAGTTCATATAAGAAAAGATTATTTCCACTTAGTATACTAGAGGAGATTAAAATGAAGATTGTGATACACCAAATCAAGTGCGCTACAAAAAATAGTTGAACTGTGCTTCATATTAGTTGTACTGTGTAGGTATACCATTTTACTTTTGCTAAATAAATCATTTTCACTTGCATTCTTGCATTCTTCTTAAGTACCTCATGTCTGTTGATTATTGTAAAGCATGCAAAAGCTACCGATCTTAAAAGAGGCTGTTGTTGGAAAGTTTTCTGACCCAAAAAAGCGTACATTTGTGTTACATTGAGGAAAACTACAAAACCCTTTCATTTTATAAACTGAATCAGAGGCAAATTACCTACTTTCAACAGTTTTGTTCTCGTCTAATTGCTTTAACTGCACTGAAACTCAAACGTTACAGGAAGAAAAAATCTGCGAGGTGTCAGTCAGTTATTGATCGTAGAAATTGGCGAAAATGTCACATAGCTGCCAAGTTTTCTCGTTGTTTACACATCTCTCAATAAATTACTCAGTCTTTTAGTTTTTAATTTTGAGCCTTTACTGAGAGATTTCGTAAGGCTATTAATCAGATATTTTAATATTTTAAGTACAGTCTAACACCTTCATTGTCTTCCACGACGCCATTTTATAATAAATTCAATTTTATTATATAAGTTACAACCGTATTAAGCCACTCATTTAAAACGAATACAACATTTAGACTACCTATGCCGTGAGAATGACACCTAATTAGCATCAAATATCATCAGTGAAACAAATAGATTATAAATTTAACATATTAGAGACAAAGTAATTGCATAGACGTGGAGTATGTGTTTTTAAGGAATTAATTCAATTTAATTGTAACGATTTGAAATAATTGTAAAGCGAGAAGTTCAGATGTTTGTATCACGAAAAATATATACGATATATTTATAGATATTGCATTGAAGAGATATTAGGTCATTTTAAAAGAAGGAGATGTGAAAAATGAGCAATAATTTATAAGGTATTTTCTTCCTCGTTTCTGCATGTCTTCGTGGTGTAACGGTGAGCACACTCGGCGAGTATTTGAAAGGTCAAGGTTCCAGTCCAGGCGAGAAAACTACTCATTTTTCTTGTTTCTACATCGAAAATCCTAATGACTCTTCACCCTCCCCGAGACTCAAACCTGGACCTCTCGATTACGCGCAGAGTGTTCTGTCATTACACCAGGAAGGTATGCAGAGTGGAGGGAGAAAACACATAGTTCTTAAAGGGCGACTCAGGATTAGAGGACCAATCGCCAAGACTTGGTGATGAAGAATCCTCCTTCTCTATCTTTAAGTTCGGGCACCAATGTATACTTTTTAGGCTTTTCTGAAGTAGTAGATAATAAAAATGAGCAGTGTCGTCGCCAGGACTCGAACCTGGACCTTTCGAATACGCGCCGAGTGTGCTGCCATTACACCACAAAGGAATGCAGAAAGGAGGGAGAAAATACCTTTATGAGTTTACCTTGAATTTGGTTATGTGGTGGGATTCCTTATTTTGTGGTGAACTTAGAGGCGACCCAAATAAGATCATAAGGTCTGTTTTTAGACCAGGTGGATCGGGTTGTATTCCTCTCATTCGTAACCTTATTGCATAAGAAACCATTATTAAGAGAACCGAGTAGACATATAGCTGTGTCCTTAATGCCTTTTTGCTGACTAATCGCAAAATATATGTTTCGCCAATTTCTCAATTGCCCTGTTCTAAGATTTTGTTTTCCTTGAAAAAATTCTGTTTTCCAGGGTGTTAATTGTTCGAATGTTATCAATAATTGTTCGAATGTTATCAATACTCGTGTTGCAAGGGAACAAATAGGTCCTTTGCAATATACCATTATTCCTCGATTTCTTCAGTTAAATGCAATTTCAAGGACCGGCTTCAATAGGGGCAAGGTGAGAACCCTCAGGGAAAATAGCAGATAGAGTTTCTTAAGGGTGCAAACAATGGAGTTTGGAAACTTTCAGATTCTCCCAGTTCAATTTCTTTAGACTATCCAATCCTATTCAATTTTTTTTTTTTTTGGATTAATTTATAATTTTTAACACAGTTCCGTGAACTTGTTCGTTGTTTGATTGTTACGTGTTAGTTTGAAATAAATATGTAAATTTCATAAAATATGACCTACCGAAATTCCTTGTGTTTAATATTGATAATAGAAAATAGGATCCTGAAAACAAAATTTATGACATTGAGCTGGCAACCACTACCGTAAGTACGTGAAGAATGCAGATACATTCAACATTGAAGGAGCAGCCAGAAATAATTAAGGCGCATACATTTTTTTTTTTCTATAAAAAATTAGTGCCTTATAAATTAAAAAGAATGTATAAAATTTCACAAACTTTCATGTCATTCAAAATGTGTATTTAGAAAGTTTTTGTTTATTTCTTTGCTTTTTATGAATGTGTTTCATGAACATATCTCATATGGATTACTTGCTTAAGTGTACGAAACAAATTATATTTTCTATTAAAAGAGTTTTTTTTAATTTTAAATGTAGTAATTACGTACTAATTTTATAATTTGTAATAAACAATTCCAGAAAATCTCGTTGAAAAAAGTTAAAAAGATTTTAAATTAATTTTCACCTATAGAATTTTCGATTCTCCAGACCCTCGTGGTTATGTTTCCAATTAACTCAGATAATAGACGTTGCATTGCTTAAATATTCCTTAAAACGTAAATTAAATAAAAGTAAATTTAAGGGGAAGATCTTAATTTTTAAAATGCACTTTAAATTTGGATACCAAGTTTAGATTGAAAATTCCCCCATGTTGTCTCGTTAGTTTCTAAGTAAATTAAGATACGGATTTTGATTCATGTTCGATTTCTTACCAAATGAAATGATGCTTGAGTATTTTCGCTATGGTAAATTCCCAAGTGCTATTTTAAAGTATCTGCATTGCCCGGAAATCCCAGAAGTACGAGAGACCATATTTTGCTAATTTGTGTTTATTCACGAGAACATGCAGGTTGGGTTCTAGAAACACTGCAAAAGCCTGGACACTCGATTGTACAGGGTGAACTACAAGTCGTGCTCATTAGACATTGAAAGGTTTTGAAAATTTTTAAGGGGATATTAATGGCAAAATGTTTCAGTAACACCCCTGTACTATTAAAACTAATATATCACTAGAAATAGCGGTTGCGGTTTACGCTGTTAACTTGAAAAACAGTTTTCTTGGGGCAAAATGATCATGAATTGTTTGAAGAAGAGCGAATGTTGAGCATCATTTCGCAAGAACATTTAGGATGGAAAAATGTTTATGATGTAAGAGAAGCACTGGGCACCAGAATTCAGGAGTTTCAAAATTTTTAGAATTTAGGACAATGCCGAGCGACAGAATTTAGGACCCGTAGCGATTGCAAAGGGCGGCAAAATGTTTGGTGCCTGCGTTGCCGGGTTATTAATATACGCTCGTCATTTCTAAATCAGTTCTGTTAAAGAGTGCTTTCCAGCTTTTTTGGTAGCACAGATTAAACGTGACCTCGAGAAGTTACACGCGTTAGATCATTACAAGCGAAAATAATTTAAATTTATAGAATTCACTTCAATTTTTTACTTCATAATCTATCGAAGACGAAAGGTTTCTACACAAAAGTTTTTCTATTCCTTTGAAAGATGAGCTTAGTTTTTCGTTGGTTTTTAATAACTCAGCTTGTCGCGCTCTTACATCCGCGGCCTAACATCAGTGGCGTAGCTAGAATTTAATTTTGGGGTGTGCAATCACCATCATAAAATCAAAATTATCGTTCTGCAATTTTTCTTAATTATAGTTTCAACAATTAAATATTAAATTAAATCTAAATATTACCGCCCAATAAGAGACATCCAGCGGTCCAAATATCGTGTCCCTTAAATAAAGGTAACTCTTCTTCAGAGGGTACATACATAAATATGTATAATTTAATTAAAAATTCAGGTTATATCAAGCTTTGAATAAATGGCATAGAAATAAGTAACATAGCTACAGGTATTTATATGAATTTGAAATTAATGAAAATGAAAACTTTTAATTAAAAATGCTTTATTATTGTACTAATGTAGGAAATGAACAATAGAGATTTGTACTCACAAAAAATTTTTTAAGATAATCCCATACTCGAGTTTGTTTGAAAGTATGTGAATTGCAACCCCTTTTTCCTTGTGGATATCACTGATGATTTTCAGTCCTTCATTGTCACCAATGGTAATCATGAGTTGTTTTAATTGAGAGGAGTATTTTAAGATACGTGTATTGTTTTTATGTCACACATTTTATCTGGCTTTTCTTTATCTTCCTCATTGCTCTCCAAGATATTTTTGTTCAGGCTCACATCATCTATTACAGTTGAAATAAAAAAAATTATATCTTCATTGGTGTCTTCAGTATACAAGTGTTCATCGATTTCTAAAGACATTGGCATTTGAGCACTGCCACTGATTCTGCTCAAGCTCAAACAGTTCATTTTCATAAGTAGTATTTTCATTAAGGACACTCGGAATTTCAAAGCCTGCTTTATTAAAACAGTGCTGAACAAAACTTTGTGATAAGAACTGAACAGCTTTTGTCATCCACTGAATGGCATTCATTACGTTGTCACGTTTTGCAAGCTGATCGCTATCTCTGCAAACAATTTGACAAAGAACATGATGGTAAAAACAGTATTCTGTTATGAACCTTGAAGCTTTTATTTATATTTTGGTCCACAGGTTATAATACTGATGTTGTATTGTGTGGAAAAAACACTAAGTTTACTGATTTCAGTTTTGCATTTGGTGGGTGTGCTGACGAATTGTCAAGAAGTAGCAAAATCCTCCTATCTTTTTAGACACTGTTTTATTAATAAAAATTAACCATTCTAACGTTACGCTTTGCATCATCCATCATTTTTATTGTGACTCCAATGCATAGATAATGATTTGAATTGATGTCTTTGAAGCATCTTGGTTTTTTGGC
Organism: Stegodyphus dumicola; assembly: GCF_044657685.1. Taxonomy (NCBI): domain Eukaryota; kingdom Metazoa; phylum Arthropoda; class Arachnida; order Araneae; family Eresidae; genus Stegodyphus; species Stegodyphus dumicola. The sequence goes on from NC_140778.1 coordinate 113,801,067, forward strand.
TTTTCCAGATACAAGTGTTTGCTCAAATTCTCCTTCCATGTTACAAGAAAGAAATATAATGAGACGTTCCTTGGAGCTTTTACCACTACATAACTTTTCTTCTTTTAAGCAATGAGTTTTATTCGGCAAAATTCGATAAAATAATCCAGGTTCATTTGCACTGTAGATGTTTTTAGCTTCATATCCTCCACAAATTCCATTTAGCTTTTTATCCAGTCTGAGAAATGTCGCACATCTACTGATTTTTCTTCACCACAAATAGTATCAAAAGTAATGTTATTTATGTCTTTGCTTAAATTTGTCTAACCACCCTTTGGATACTTTGAAGTTCTGTAGTTTTAGACTTCTGCAACTTCTTTTGCCTATTTTTACAATAATACTCCACTTACAGGAATATTGTTGGCTCTTACGGAACAGAACCAGATGAACACTAATGTGTTACTTTCACATGTTTCAGGTTTTTTACTTCCTTGTACGAAGTAAAAAGGAAGTATTGTAATCGCGAAAAGCTTCAGGCAGCATATTTCAACGAAAATATTCACTTTGACCGCTTTCGAATGCAATTTAACAATGTTTTTGCGTGATATCTGTACGTAAGGACAGAAAAAAGACTCTTTTCCTCCAAAAAAACTAAAAAACTACTTTAAAATGAATTCTGAAGAGAATTTTTCGGGGCGTCTGTACGAACGTATGTACGTACGTGCGTACGTACGTATCTCGCATAACTCAAAAACGAGTAGCCTCAGAATGTTTAAATTTCGTATATAAGACTACTATAACATGTAGATGTGCACCTCGTATTTTGGTTTCAATCGGCCGCGCCAAACGTATATAAATATATCCACTCTGTTTCCCGGCTCAGTGATCTCAGTTTCTTTACTCTTATATGTTTGTAAATAGTACATTTTCTGCTTTAAAAATAATTGAATTATGTTGTTTTTATCTTCCGGTTAAGGGTTTTATGCCTTTAGTAAATCTGTATGCAATATTTGTACAATTATCAAGAATTTAAAAGCTGTTTAAGTGCGGTTAAGTTTTAAATAACATGGCGGACATTTTGTTTACATTTGAAACAGCAGAATTGTCGATTTGTTGCCAATCTAGAGAGACTAAGCTTCGCAACAACAAAAATAACGCCTGCATTTATTATTGCGAATTAAATCATGCTTAATCCTTTCTGGAATTTTTCGAGGAAATAAGTGTTTAAGATTTACTTCGTAATTTTTAATACAGATATTTTGAGTTTTTGTGTATTTTTGCCTTCTCGCGAAGTGAGAACTGAATTAATTGAATGCTAAACTGAAATACTAAATCGTCTGTGAGAAACTGGTTCTTTTCTGTTTTGTTTGCTTAATTTCTTTTATACATCGTTCTAGCTTTATTATAGTATTTGAATAGAACATTTGGCAACGACAAGATAATTCTTCAAATGATATAAATTTTGTGCATTCAGAGTGTCGTTATAGTAAACAAATATAGTGAATTTTAAAGAGTGCATTTATTTTATTGTGATTTATGCGCTGTCGACGAAGTAGATTTAATTCAATCCAATCAATTTAAATGAAATTCAAGAAAAAATGCGTATAATTTTATGTTCCGTACAAGGAAGTCATGTGGTGTACACATCAGATTTTTTTCCGAAATTTTACAATCTTAGAAGAATGTTTATTTGAATTAGTAAGCCATATTGTAGATGTTTTTAGTTTCATATCCTCCATAAATTTCATTTAGCTTTTTATCCAGTCTGACAAATGTTGCACATCTACTGATTTTTCTTCACCACAAATAGTACCAAAAGTAATGTTATGTCTTTTCTTAAATCTGTCTAACCACCCTTTGGATACTTTGAAGTTCTGTAGTTTTAGACTTTCGGCAACTTCTTTTGCCTATTTTTACAATAATACTCCACTTACAGGAATATTGTTTGCTCTTACGGAACAGAACCGGATGAACTCTAATGTATTACTTTCACATGTTTCAATGTTTTTTTTTTTCCCTAAATTTTACAATCTTAGAATGTTAGTTTAAATTAGTAATTCATAGTAATTTTATTTCTTCTCTATCATTTAGCGCATCACTTACTTGGTTTTTACATCCTTCAGATTTTTGCCCTAAATCTTTCAAAATAAACTTTCCAGTTTCTGTTACATAAATTAAATCAACTTTTTGTTTTAATGTTAATTTTTCCCTCTCTGATGCCATGATAAATAACATTTATAAAAAAACGCAAAGCACAAGTACAAAACCTCTAGTCCTAGGAAGAAATAAGAATCATAAAAGTTTTCATTCCATTCACATTATGAGATCCTTGTCCTTGGCCAGATGGTCCATTCGCCCCACCACCATATCTTTCCTATTAGTCTCTGTCTTTCATTGATTACAATTGGCTAACACTCTTTTCTTCCCATTACTGAGAACTGTAGCAAGAATGACTGGATTTTGAATTGCGTATATGATAAATATCCTTTTGATTTTACCACTTTCTTTTTTTTTCCATGCACTTGTTCCCCATTATCCCCATTAAAAAGCAGTTTTCAAAAGAGAGGATTAACTTTACACTTCATTGTTCTCTTGTCACGAAAGTATCTTTCACTGAGCACAAACTTGCTTTTGACACCTCAAGACCATTACTAACAAAGAGAATTTCTGTTTATTTCTCTACTTCTGTCTTATTTTTTAAACTGATTTTCAGTATCTCGTTCATTCATTCATACACATATTGCCGGGATGTCGCTAGAACTACGTGCCGTGTCCGGCTCAATGCCACATGGGCGCATGACGGTGATAAACCGGACAAATCAAAGTGAGGTCGGAGGCAGGTAAGAGGGGGTGACAATGCGTCACAGGAAGAGAAGAAAAGACCAGGTTACAGTGTCTCTTAAATAGAGTATTCTTTAATAAGAGGTAAATACACTAAGGTCCCTATTTAAAGGACCGGGAACAACAGAATTGTTCCTTTAATAGAGGTGTCCTCATCGCGGGTGACTTGGATCTTAAAAGCTCTGATTACTTATTGCTAGTGTAAAGTGTTTTTGACCATTTGCTACTTCGCTCAAATACCGCAGTCCCTATATGGACATAGTGTATAGTTTCAGTAACTTATGTGCCTCAGTGTTGTGCAAGAACTTTTGTCTTTATAATTTCTCAGACCAAGACTTCACTGAATTGTGATATCTACTATTTCAAGATGCTGTGGACAGCTCACGGGAGGGTGACTACCACTGTTCAATCTGTGTTTTACAGCAAGGATGAATTTGAATATTTTGTTTAACTAATCTGTTGCACTCAGTTGTGCCCTTTGTCTTCATTTAGATCACGACATTAGTTTAATCTGGATAACCTGTTTCAAAACTTGATAATTATTAATATGTCCAATATTTCTCATTGCACGCGTAAGCTGCTTTGTTCGGAGTCTGAACTTGGGTGGGTGACCACCCACGTGACAGGCTCCAGCCAATCATCTCCCTCCGCCTGGCGAACACTGTCACAGCTCGAACGGCAATTCCAGATGCTACTCCACGTACATTTCACAAAAACTGACAAGTTTCTCCTTGTTCGCGCGGCGTAAATCGCCTTAATTAAAAACTTAAATACCCACGCCTTAGGGCAATTTACCAACAGAGACGGTTAAAGTAGCGGTTGGCTACTAATTGCCGCCTAGGCATTGACACGATTTCGCGGGTGTCTGACATTTCCTGTTCTGACCATGCCAAAAAAATAGTAAAATGTATATATGATGATCAAAATAGTTCTGTAAATACTCATGAATAATTCTGTAAATACTCATGCCAAACTGGCTGATAGCATTGAAACCAGAATTTCTGTAACACCTGATACAATTAGTATGGGCATGACGTATGCCAACTATTTCAAAAATGTTTAGAGTACCAGAATAACATAAATCTGCTAAACAGCCAATAGAACCACTCTTAAGTACCATTGTTGATATACTCTTAAGTTCTTTTAAGAATTAGCCAACTTATTTAAATGGCTTTCTATTATAACTGTTCTAAAGGTGTTTCTCCCGCCTTCTTAGCGTGTTTTCGTGGTGTGGTGGTCTGCACGCTGGGTGCGTATTCCAGAGGTCCTTGGTTCGATACTCGGCGAAGGCATTGCTCATTTTTCATCTATCCTGCTTTCAAAAAATAAATAAATAAAAATTAAAAAATAATCTAATGACACACTGGTGCCTGAACTAAAAAGGATATTGAATGATAATTCTTCACACCCAGGATTTGGAGATAGGGACCCTAAAACCCCAGTCACCCTTTAAGAGGGGGGTATATAAGGTGTTTCTCTCACCTTCTTAGCGTGCCTTCGTATTGTAATGGTTTGCACGCTGGCCGCGTATTCCAGAGGTCCGGGGTTCGATTCCCGGTGAAGGCGTTGCTCATTTTTCATAACTCCTGCTTCCAAAAAATACCTAATGTCTCTACAGTGTTTTAGGAAAGATATCAGAAAAACTGCCAGATTTACAGTCAACTGATAGTTCTAGTGACAAGCTATTTATTATATGCTCAGTCTTTGAAGATATATTTAGTACTCGTAGCAATGCTAAGTAATGAAAAGTAATACTTTAAATTTGATTTCTTTTGTTTATAATATATCTTACCGTTTCATTATTCTGTATTCTTAATAACTATTAATAACTTTGCTTTATAATATCTGTAAATGCACCGTTAGTTTCGCACTCACTGTTATTTAGAGACTCTTCAGTCACTAATTCGAATGACCATTGGAGCATTTTCGAAGTCTACATTTTTGTTTTGCCTTCGAGTCTACATTTTTCTTGTGGCGTCGAGTGATTCACTATTTGACAATACTCATATTCCTAGATTTCCCATTGCTACTAATACCTATCTGTTCACATGTAGTATTATACATTAAAAAATATTAATTATAAAATCATACCTTGCATTACTGTCACTGTATCTAATCCAACTTTTATATCTCACTCATTCTTGTATCCTACAATTCGAAATGTGGCATGTCCTACAAAGAGTAGGGTCCCTGAAACCAGGTACCCTGGTGTATATCATCACTCACAAGAGGTACCTATGTACTACTGTATATGAATGCACTCACATATATATATATGTGTGTGTGTGTGTGTGTGAAATAATAAGAGCGAAAGGAAAAGCCAGAGCAGTGTCGATGCTTGCTTAGATCCATATAGAAGAAGAATTTTGATTGCATAGTATCTAAAGAACTTGGCAGTCGAGGCAGATTTAATTCCATTTTTATTTGCAATTGATAATTTGTGGCCACAATCACTTGGCACTCTAGTGTTGCCTTTCCACAGAAGATTTACATTTTTGATATGGTTGAGATAGAAAGCAAGCCTGTGAAATTACATCTTAGCAGAGCAAAGAGCAAAAGCTGAAGTGCGTCGTTATGAAGGATGGAAGCACGCAAAGAAAAATGTTTTTGTTTGCAATTTGGAGATTGGTCCAGAGCAGAGGTGGGTAAAAGCCGTCCCACGGGCCGGATCCGGCCCTTTTGCTTACTTTATCCGGCCCATTGAAAAATCCTGCATGCAATTTTTTTAATCTCTTATATGCCGTAACATCCTCTTAAAATATATCTCATTTAATCTCTTACATATATATGTCTTATTTCTTAATAATAATATATATATATTATTTTATTGTAATAATTAAATTATTTGTTTGTAGGCATTTGTAAAATGAGTCAATCTAAAAAAAAGAAAAGTTTGTTTGGAGTGCAGAAATTTCAATGAAGCATGGACGATAAAATACCTTTTTACAGACATTGTTAAGAATGCAATTTGTTTAGTTTGCCAGAAAACAATTGCTGTTTTCAAGGAATACAATTTAAACAGGCATTTTAATTCAAAACATCCAAAATATGCATCACTTCCTTTAAAAGAACTTCGAAGTGCAGCAGAAAACATGACAAAAGAACTTGAATAAGGAACAAAATATTTGTACCAAACAAAGTAATATCGAGAAATCTACCACAAAATCAAGTTATGCTGTTGCAAACAAAATTGCTAAGTTCTGTAAACCTTTTACTGAAGCAGAATTTGTTAAACAATGCATGATGCAAGTGTCGGCGATATGTTGTCCTGAAAAGAAACATATTTTTGAAAATGTAAGCCTTTCGAGAATAACAATAGTGCGACGGATCGAAAATATTGCAGAAAATTTACTTGACCAGCTAAGAACAAAAATTGCTGATTTTCCATATTGTTCTCTGGCTTTAGATGAATCCTGCGATATTACTGACACAAGTCAATTATTAATATTTATCCGAGGTATTAACAAAATGTGAAATTAGCGAGGAACTTCTGAGTGTGCATCCAATGAAAGATAAAACTACAGGTGAAGACTTCTTTATCGCTGTTGAAGAGTGTTTAGTTAAAGTAAATTTAACTTGGAACAAAATAGTAGGCATCACTACGAAAGGCTGTCCTAGTTTAACAGGGACAAATGTGGGTTTACTAAAAAAAATTTGCGACAAAGTAAAAGAGTTGAAGCCAGAACAGGATATATTATTTTAACACTGCATTATTCATCAAGAAGCGGTATGTAGAAAAGTCTTGAAATTGAATCACGTTGTTACTGTTGTGACAAAAGTTGTGAATTATTTCCGGGGACGTACCTTAAATCACCGACAATTTGTTGAATTTTTGAAAGAAATTGAAAGTGACTTTTACGAAATTCCTTATTACACTGAAGTGCGATGGCTTAGCATCGGTAAAGTTTCGGACATTTTTCAATATTTACTTCATGAAATAGTATCTTCTTGTCGATAAAGAAAACTACATGATTTTACTGAATTGTGAATGAGGCATGGCTAAACAATTTCTCGTTTGCAGTAGATATTGTAAAATATTTGAATGAACTATATATAAATCTACAAGGGAAAAACCAATTGGCTTTCAATATGCATTCAAACGTCAAAGCGTTTATGATAAAACTCAATTTATTTGCTAAAAACTTTAATAAGAAATTCCTAAATCATTTCCCTTCATTACAATCACGACGAGAATCATTGAAAAATACCGATTTCCTTAAATATAGTGCAATAACACAAGACTTGCATTCTGAATTCCAGAGAAGATTTCAAGGTTTCAAAGCTATTGAAAAATCTTTGTCGTTAATTAATCAACCTTTCAAATCTGACGTGCAGGAAGCTCCTGTTGAAATTCAACTAGAACTAGTTGACTTATTTTCAAATAATTTCCTAAAAGAAAATTTTCACTCAAACGAGTTGAGTGTTTTCTACGGTGCTTTGAATACAGAACATTTCAAACACTTTTTGAACTATGTTAAAAAATACCTAGTTTTATTTGGTTCAACATTACCAAATAAACATTAGCATTCAACATTACAATTAACCTAGTTTTATTTTTTTATTTGTGAAAGAACGTTTTCGTTAATGATTTACACGAAAAATAAATATCGATCACAAATTACTGACGAAAATCTACACTCGGTATTAAGGATTGCTACAAGTGATTTGGATCCAAATTTTGAAGAAATAATATCAAATGAACATTCCAGATTTAACGTTTCGCATTAACTAAAACTATTCTATTTTAGCGTTTGATGTTTGTCTTTTCTTTTATAATTCTTTTCACTATTATATTTACAAAATGTAATATAAATATAAAAATGTAATAACTATGATCAAAATAAAATAATTTGTATCGTTAAGATATAAATAAATAAATATCAAAATAAAATCTTTCATTAACTGATTTATTTGATGACCATTAATTTAATATAACAGATCATATTTCTTTAAAAATTACGTGACATATTTTACTGGGCAGAAATTGTTCGCATATACACCAAAGTAAGACAATTTATTAATAGTATTATCTTTTATTAACTGTCAAATTTCTCTGTCCAATGCTTTAAATTTTAAAGTTTAAAATAATACTTATAGTGTTTTTATCAAAAAAATTTCTCGGGCAGGGAAAAAACTCCACCCAAAACATTCGCGTGTGCACAGCGTACGCGGCATAGTCCTACGGCCCGGGAGACATTTTGAAAATTTCATTTTGGCCCTGGCTTAAAAGTATTTGCCCACCCCTGGTCAAGAGGCATTTGCATTAAGGGTTATGTAAGATCGCATGATTAATTTGAATGACACAGTTTAGACTAAAGTGCTATTTTTAGGACAGATAGATGAATTTCCCAAAGGAAAAAAAAAATAAATAAATAAAAGAGGTTACAATAAATTAAATTTAGAAGTTTGCTTTCATATTTTTTATCTTTCACTATGTAAGAAAAATAAAGAATATGTAAAAATTTAAATTAGAAGCGTAAATTAATTTATCTTCTGTAAGTAGTTAGGATTTGAGTATCCCTGCACCCCGGAAGTGCAGTCGACCTTCAAAAGTACTTGGATGTAGTAGTAGGCGGTAATGTAGGCGAGACTGTTTGTCATATACTATGTTTTTCTAAAATGGGATTGCTTTAGTTAGAGACTGACCTCTCGGTTGTTGACTTTTGGAACATGTTTGTTGTCGTTCGGTAGGTTTCTTTTGTTTGATAGCCACCAGCTGTGAGTGCTTTTTTGTAGTATTTTTAACGTTTTTTGGATGGTGTAAGTGAAGGACAGCAGCGACGTTGTGAATGCTTGTGCCCCTCGTACACCATTCATAAAACGCCTTCGATTTTCTTAAAAGTAGTATCTCCTTCTTTTCTTTTGGTAGTTTTTTTAACCTTCTTTGGACGGCGGGGGGTCGGAGACGACCAGCAGTAACCCATAAAACGTCAGGTCATTCATTGGGTTCGTTGTCTTGAGTTCGCTTGTGCATTTTTGTTTTTGTTTTTCTTTTTTTTTTTTTTTTTTGGAAATATTTAGTATAAAAAGGGAGTTGAAAGTGAGAATTAAGAGTAGTAGATGCAAGATGAGTGCAACAAAATGGAGTATTTTTATTATAAATTTCGTTTTATTTTTGGCAATAACAATAGTCGTCGTAGGAATATTTTTCGGAGAATTAATGAGGAATTGTGAATGGGGTGAAGGGAAAGTGGATTTAAGAAATTCTACTTGTAAGGAATCAGTTTATATTGGTCGAAAATTGTTTTTGCATGTATGTGTAAAAGAGAATAAAACAGTTTATGATATACGTTATTTTTGGAAAGATATCGATATGTTGAAAGCCGATATAATTGGCGTACAAATGATGAGGGGGGAATTTATGAAACTATGCAGTTTTTGCAGACAAAATATATAGACATTTGAGTCCTCGGATATCGGAAACGGTTGGATGAATGTAAATATATTTTTGTTAAAGAAAAAAAAAGGAATTTATCAGCGATGTTAAAATTCAAACATCCAAGTTCCTGTTTGGTTATTGGCCCGAGTCAATCAGGTAAAACTTCGTTGGTACGCGAAATGATACGAAATCGAATATATGAAGCCCCTATCAGAAAAGTAAAATGGTGTTATTCGTATTCCGCACCTTGGTTTTGGGAAGAACCAGACATTGAATTCATTCAAGGTCTTCCGGATAGATACGAAAAAGGGGATTTGATAGTGGTCGATGACCTGATGCATCGACTAAATGAGAAAATTGCCGATCTTTTTACTGCCGCCTCACACCATTGTGAAGTCAGCGTTATAGTGATATTACAAAACTTATTCCCTCGTTTAAAGGTTATGCGCGACATTAGTCTTAATGCGCATTATATCATTTTGTTTAAAAATGCAAGAGATGTCTCCCAAGTTAGTTGCTTAGGACGACAGTTATATCCTCAAAACTGGCATTTTTTGACGGATGCTTATATAAAAGCAACTACGAAACCCTTTGGTTATTTAGTTATTGACTTACACCCTCAAACATCGGAGGAGTATCGGATGCGCGAAAATCTGTTTCCAGATAAAGACGGAATATTGTGGTTATTTCGTCCGAAATGACGAAGAAGAATTTGAAAAAGCAGTATCATTTCTTGCGAATATTAGCTCATTCCCACCCATCGCAGAAACGTGCTTTGTTACAGACTGCAAATAAGGATCAAATTTTATCTCTCTGCGAAGTTTGTTTAAATATTTTGAATGGAAATATCCCCGTTAATGTACGTAAGCTGAAAAAATATAAGAATCTATTAAGGTTGCTATCTAAAAAACACGAAAGCATACAAAAGAAAAAAAAAATTTTAGTCAACCAATCGGGAGGCTTTTTACCATTGATTGCTCCGGCAATAATATCTGCCTTGGGTGGTATTTTAGGACCAGTTATTAGCAAACGACTGTAAAAAAATTCTTAATCCCAATTTTGGGCTACAATGGCCAAAAGAGTGGCTCTCATACCCGAAGAATTGGTATCGTCTTATCATCTTCAGAAGCCAGAATTGAGATTGGAAGATGACATAGACACGTTATTAGAAAGAGCAAAATTACCCGACGACATGAAAGCAAAGTTGTTGGGGCAACTAATCACGCGGTATCACAGAACAGTGCACGCACCACCAGAACCTATACGTGTGAGCCTTGCGAATGAAGCGAAAGAAACCAAAGAAGAGAAGGGATTCCAGCAAGTGGAAGATCCTGTTATTAGGGATATTATTCTATCAACACCCCAGAAATTTTCTAGATTGGTGCCTCTGGTCGCCGAAAAATTAAAATCGAGGCTTTATTCATGGAACGATCGCGGAGAAATGATTCTTGACGGTAAAACGATTCAGGGATCCAGTATGGTGGATTTCTTTAATTACCTAATGAGAAATATAAAAAATGCTCAAGAGCCAAGGCATTTCGATGTATTTCTAAAGGCTATCGAAGAAATTAATATACCGCGCTCATGGATAGGGAATCAGAATGTGTTGTCTCGCATGAGAGATACCTCATCGCACTACCCCCTCACAGAAAATAAATCCTCGAGCGGCGAGGAAAATGTCTTTCGATGGCCCCTATCAAATGTGAAAGACTTCGATCATCAAACAAAAAGAAAACAGCAGAGATATAAAGTACAGCAGGAAAGAAGAGGGAGATCCCAAAGTCAAGCACCTTATAAAGAGAAATGGGAGGAGCTTTAAACGATGCCGACGCAATTTTAGAAAATATCTATTACGATGTAGAAAACCCCGCTTCGTATGGCGAAGTGGTAAGATTGGCTCGTGCCGCACAACTTCCGTTGAAAACGACGCGTCGATGGTTAATGAAACAGGATGCTTATACGTTACATAAACCAGTTCGCTTTAATTTCAAACGACGGAAGGTGTTGTCTTTCGGCATTGGAGAATTAATGCAATGCGATTTGATTGATTTGTCTAAGCTCTCTAAATATAACGATGGTGTAAAATATTTATTAACAGCAATTGATGTGTTTTCTAAACGCGGGTATGCCATTCCTTTAAAATCGAAGAGTGCAGATTCTGTACTCGAAGGATTTAAGAAGCTATTTAAGGAGACAAATTTTGTGGTGAATTTACAAACAGATGAGGGAAAAGAATTTTTTAATAAAAAAGTTCGTGACTATTTTAGAAGACATGGAATACATCATTATGCCTCTAACAGCGAATACAAGGCGAGTGTTGTAGAGCGATTTAATCGAACGCTAAAATCTAAACTCTATCGAATATTTACTTACACCAATTCCTACAGGTATGTGCATGTCTTGAAATCAGTTTTGAAAAGCTATAATTTGAGTATTCATCGTAGTACTGGTTATGCACCTGCCGACGTGAAGCCGGAACTAGAAAGTGAAATTTTTGAAAAACTGTATGGCTATAGCATAAAACCGAGATACAAATTTGAGGTAAACGACCAGGTGAGGATTTCTAAAACAAGGCGAGCATTTCGCAAAGGTTATTTGCCCACTTGGACGGATGAGGTTTTTGTCATATATAAGAGATATCCTTCGAGTCCGTCGACATATCTGCTTAAAGATTTAAAAGGAACAGTTCTGAAAGGAAGGTTTTACGAACAAGAGTTACAAAAAGTATTAAAGAGTTCTCACGATTTCTGGAGAGTGGAAAAAATTCTGCAAACGAGAGGTGTCGGTGCTAAGAAAGAATATTTCGTCAAGTGGAAAGGCTTTGATCGACGGTTTAATTCGTGGGTGAAAGCGTCATGGATGAAATGACAGAAGAATTCTACGTTACTCTACCCAGCAATGCGAGCATGCAGTATTTCCCTCAAAACAATCAGTCATCTTATCGAACAAAACTCGCCTCTCCTCTGTTATTGAACGATTCTTGGGAAGTAGGTCTAACTGAAATTTTTATTCCACGAAATTGGTACAATGTGGGAGAGTATAATAATGACTATGTAATAACTAGGAATGTGGAGAAAAGCATTCCTATTAAATTTTCACGCCATACTTTATCATTTAATTATGGCGTTTTAGTTTCGGTAAACGCAGATGTTTCTCTAGAGGAATTTTTATCAAAACTGAATGATAAAATTAGTACCATTCTCGGTAGAGAGGACGCTGTAAAATTCGTTCTAGAACATGAAGGGAGGAGTATTCGCTGGGTTCTTGCAAATGGTTTCGAAGTACACATTTCTAAAAGAAAAGCTCCTAAAATGTTACAGATGTTTTACTTACCAGATGAAGATACTATTATTAAAAAATCTCAAGTGATGAGATTCAGATCAATAGCTGAAAATAAAGATCAGTTATTTTCAATCATAAATAGGAGCCCTTCTAGCACGAAACTGCATTTGATTCCGTTAACCTTAATAAAAGCAGATGTATCTAGGGGTCTCTTTGGCGACGTAGCAAAAAATATCCAAGATCTTAAATTGGAAAATTTTGTCACTTTCACCTACGATCAGACGAAGTCCCAACTAGAAATAAAGGTGTCAGAAAACATATTACTCAAGAAAGAGCATCCTCCCTTTTAAGGATACTCGGCGTCCACAAAAACCTTATAATTTCGCAAACGCGAAAGTTTCCTGTGCTTTTGCCCCTAACTGTTGAGGAGGGGGAAGCTGTGGAACTTATAATTAAAGGATATCCCGAAGTAACTATGACTGAAAAAGAAACTTTACATTTGCATGTCAGCGCAGGCGTATATAAATCACCGGAAACTTTATTTCGCGAGTTTCAACACGTACATTTAAGACAATTAGCGAATTCAAAAGTGTTTTTAGAAGTTCCTCCAGAATCGGAGCTGGCATTTGGGAAAGGGCTGGCAGACATGCTGGGATTCGTCAACACCCATTTCAAGAGCGGAAAATATATAAGCGACTATCCTTTAGAACTGGACGGGGGCATTACAGAACTTTTTGTGTACAACGATTTAATCGAATCACATCACGTTGGAGATGTGCATGTTCCGCTGCTAAGGGTTATTCCCTGCGTGAATGAAAAAAATGATCAAATTGTGAAGCATTATGAAAAAACTATATATTTTCCTTTGCGAAAGCACTATGTGGAAACGATAGAAATAGAACTGAGAACGAGTAGCGGGAAAAAATTACCTTTACGGGAGGAAAAACATTTGTAGTCCTGTCTTTTCGCCGTAAGAAAACTATATAAATTGAAGATTTTTCAAGCTTTCCTCTCACTTTCTTAAAACATCCTTAGAGAAATGCACTTAAATCAGAAAGAGTGCGAATCCTATTATTGTGCTCAAGTTGGTGGTGGCGGTGGTGTTTACTTTCAAGGTATACCTCACCAACGAGGTTATGGGTTTTTTGGAGATTTGCGTCGATACATTACGCCGTTGGCACTTAGAGCCGGTCGTTATTTGGGCAAACAGTTGATGCAAACAGGAAAGAACGTCTTGTCAGATGTTGCAGCGGGATCGTCATTTAAGGACTCTGCTCGGAGCAGGTTACGTGAGACCTCTAATAAAATAAAAAGTGATATTTTTGAAAAATTACAGAGGGGAGAAGGTATAAAAAGAAAGCGCAAGAGGAAAAGTCGTCAATCAAAGAGCAAGCGTTGTAAGACAAAAGCAGATATTTTTACATAAAGATTAATAGTAATGGAAACTCAGGGGGTTATATGCCTTAAGAGCGAATTGGATCTCTTTAATGGTGTCGCCGTACAACTGGGCATCGATTCCTCTTCCTTCGTGGAAATTCACCCCGTATCTTCATTGTCTGATAAGACGCCCATAGAATTTTACATTAGCGGTAATGGTGAACACTATTTGGATTTGGCGCATACGATACTACACACACGACTTAAAATAACGAAAAAAAACGATACCAATCTCACCGACGCCGACGGGGTGGCACCTGTTAATTATATTTTAAACACATTGTTTTCCGACTGTTCAATATTTTTAAATGATAAACAGGTTTCGTCACAAGTGAATTATTCTTATAGAGCCCTTTTGGAAAGTTTGTTGTTCTATTCCAAATCAGGTCAAGATAATCTACTGAGTGCTGGCTTATTTGCAAAAGATACTGCATCTAAGCATGATGTTGTGGGAGACGAAAACGAAGGTTATACAACGCGTGCAAATCGTTGCAAGCTTAGCCAAAGCCTCGACCTCGTGGGACCATTGCACTTCGATTTGGCCACTCAACCGAAATTGTTAGTCAACGGGGTTAATGTACGCATTAAACTGGAAAGGCATAAAGATGTTTTCACTTTGATGTCGGCAAACGACAATTATAAAATTAGAATTCAGTTAGCAAAACTATACGTGAGAAAAGTCAGCGTGGCTCCCTCCATCCTAATAGCACACGAAAAGGCTTTAGAAAAAGGAGTTATTAAGATGCCCATTCGTAGGATTGACATAGAAAGTTTTGCAATATCGAGCGGTTTGCAATCGACAACTATAGCAAACGCTTTTATTGGTCAGCTACCCACACGTCTCATTCTAGGTTTTGTATCTAATGCCGCCTATAATGGAAGCATCAACAGAAATCCTTTTAAATTTCATCACTATAACCTAAACTACCTATGCATATTAAATGGGGGGCAGATGATACCTTCCAAACCCTATCAGCCCAATTTCGAAAAAACATTTTATGGGCGAAGTTATTTAAGCATCTTTACAGATTTAAATCGATATCATTCAAGCCCCAACATTAATATCTCCTTTGATGAATACAAAGATGGGTATACATTATATGCCGTTGATTTGACTCCAGGTATGGCATCTAATGAAAGCCACGTAAGCATAAATAAGAGCGGAAACATAGCCATTGATATCAAATTTGCAGCGGCCTTGCCAGAAACAGTTACCCTGATAGTCTATGCTGAATACAGGAACATAATTGAAATAGACAAGTCACGCGGAGTCACGACAGATTATTAAAAATCATGGACGAAGTTTTGCAAATATACGGAAATGAAATTATCGAACTAGCTAAGGAGGCGGGTGCAGGCGAGGAGGTAATTCGAAGTATAGGCGATATGATGTTTTCCAATAAAATAGCGAACCTGCGCATTGCATTCTTTCTCGCTTTTGCCGAAAAAATTATTGAAATTTTCCCATCAAAGAAACATCAAGTGTACGAAGAAGTGTTTAAAAGCATATACAGAAATATTCATTTCGAACAAAGGCGGTAATGGATACTTTAACTCTGTGTCAATATGCCTGTGGCGACAGTCGAATCAAAAAAACATTTGGAGGTGTATATCCTTCCGATTTCATACCCTTACGAAAGAGACATTACTCCTCATTTATAGTGAATTCGGATCCGCATACTTTACCTGAGAGCCACTGGATTTCGATATATTTTAAGAAAAACAGCACGGTATATTACTTCGACAGTTATGGTCTTGCTCCATCTAACAAAAATATTTTAAACTTTTTAATGACCAACGCTAACAAAACATTTTATAATAAAATATGCTTTCAAGATGATACCAGTACATCCTGCGGAAAATTTGCTCTTTATTTTTTATTTTGTATGGTAAGAGGGTACTCTTTGAAGGACCTCTGCACGAAAGATAAGAAAAAAATGAAATTTTTATTAGGGAATTTTTTAAAAAAAAATTCAAACGTCGCCGCTGTTGTCATGCTTTTCATGCCAAGAAACAAAATTGTGTGTCTTTGATAAATATGCGTGTTATTCCTGCAAAACATCACTAACGCTTCAGAAGTCGACGATGGAACGTTACGGCTATTTGCACACTGGAAACTCCAAAAACAGTCCTGTTGAAGAAGTACACGTTGAAAAAATTAATCATTTTTTCTTTAAAAACCTAAGCGACTGCATTCGTAATGCTCTTTACGATGAAAACACTAGCGGGAAAGGAAATCGTCATTACCTGAAAATTTTGAAGAATGCCGAAGTGGTCAAGCATATTCATAAAGCTGACCATCAACCACAACAACAATATGGATATTGCTACTTATACATTCAAAATGAACAAATAGCTCTTTTTTCGGCATGTAGTAAATTATATAATAGCATGTTGGATTGTGTTTCTTCGAAAAAAACTAAATATGAAAGTGAATGTATAAGAGATGAAAGCTATGTAATTAAAATTGCTTACTTTGTTATTCTGAATGATGATGCTATTGTGCGAGAATTACATCGCACTTGTGTGTAACATAAACAATTTGATCAATAAAAAGGATTTTTTTTCTTTCAAATGCAATTTTTTTTTGTCTTTGAAAAAAAAATATCAGATATATAGATAAATAATACATTTTTACACTTATTTATGAGCTGCATTTTTCTATTCCACTGTTTTGTTTTCCGGTAAAAGCATCTCCCTTGAAGAAATTAATAAAATGTAAATTCCTCCAAGAAGATACTAAAACCGGACCTCTTGGATAAGGTCCATTTTTTTATTTTTTTTCTAAAGGATTACAGAAGCTTAATACAAAATAATCATTCTTGTATGCATGATACAATGAAAAAATCAAATGAAACAAAAAAACATATTACTGTTGTAAAATATATAAAGGTATCAAAAATTAAAATGAACATTTAAAAAAAATCAAAACGATTTTTCGATGTAAATCCAATATGGGAACTAACCCATTATTTTCATTATACCATGTGAGATGTTATATTGATAATACAATAAGTAATCAAATGAAACAAAAAGTACATTCCACATTATTACAAACATAAATGGAATCATTAAATATCAACAAAAATTTCTTTCCCTCCCCCCCCTCTTTTTCGTCGAAACATACATGGAGGGGGTGTTTATAAAATAAAAATGATAAATCAGAATATTGCCTTAATGTGTCAGTATTTTTATTCATATTCGACAGTTAAAAGAAAAGTTTTCTACATAACCTCCATAACAATTATTATAACAGTCATCATGGTTAATTCGCGAGACATTCGTGTATCAAGTTTACAAAAGAAATACAACATAAATTCCTGTCGCAAATGAAATACAGAGAACTTTGCTTACATATCTCACACCAATTATCTTCATTTCGCATATAAGTATCAGAAATTAAAATGAACATTTAAAGAAATCAAAACGATTTTTCGTTGTAAATTTATATAGAAACTAACCCATTATCTTCATTACACCATGTGAGATGTTATATTGATAATACAATAAGTAATCAAATAAAACAAAAAGTACATTTCACATTGTTACAAACATAAAAGGAATCATTACATATCAACAAAAATTTCAGGGTGTTTATAAAATAAAAATGATTAATCAGAATATTGCCATAATGTATCAGTATTTTTGTTCATATTTGACAGTTAAAAGAAAAGTTTTCTACAAAACCTCCATAGCAATTATTATAACAGTGATCATGGTTAATTCGGGGACATTCGTGTATCAAGTTTCCAAAAGAAATGCAACATGAATTCTCGTCGCAAATGAAATACAGAGGACTTTGCTTACATATCTCACACCAGTTATCTTCATTTCGCATATAAGAAAGGGTATCCCTTTCATTATAACATAAGAAATGATTGAATTTTCTGAAAATTTTACATTTCGTTCTGGTAGTGTCTGTTTGACATCGTAACCACAATTCTAAACATTTGTTGCAGCTTTTCAAATAAATATTAGACTCATTATTTTGAACAATTACATGTTTTACAAATGTGATATGTGCAATCTTTAGGTGTAAAAGAAATATAACATCATCATCAAAGAAAAACCAGGCAATAAATTGTTTAGAAAACCACTTATTAAATCGAATTCTTTCATAGAGAGTTAAACTTTCATTCCAAAATACATCTCTGTTCTCTAAGGAGAAACTACTTTCAAAATCAATCCAGAATCGACCTTTCTCTATTATATCTCTTAAAATCATACGAGGAATATTCAGTTCTACATTATACAGTTCAGCTATACATAATATCGAAGATAAAATAGTTTGAATACACATATCTTGCAAAGAAATTGGTTGAAATAAAGCCATATCTTCTGGGTATTCTATGGGAGGGAAACACATTTTTGTTTTTTGTCGATCATTAGCATAAAAAAATATAAGTTGCAAAAATACAATGTCACACTCTACAATAAAATGTTACAAAAAAGTTCCATCATTTTTTTTTTAATTCATGTCTTCTTCACGCGTGTTATAGTGACCATAAGACAATGATTGAATTCCATCATCTAACAAATATTTTTTGTCATAATATCCCGAGAGGCTAGCTTTATTTTGAAAAATCGTTTGCAGTTCGTGCTTTTTTGAAATGATTGAATATTGAGAATTCCTAATCAGGGAAGCATTTTCGAAAACGTTTTTATACGTTTCAAATCCAATGTTTTTGAGCGCGCTCCTTTTGATTCCTTTCGCGGTCTTTTTAACAGTATCACCGAAACGAAATGCGTACATTTTGCATTTCAAACCCACAAATTCCGATATGGGGGTGAGTGTCTCACTTTTTAGAAATCCCAGTTTTCCACGGTTCTCTTCATTAAACATTATATGATTGGGTTCGAAATTACTGCAATCCAAAATATTTAAAAAATTCGTTTTTAAATCACTATATACATCTTCAGTTGTTATATAGAGATACAAAGAATCTGTATCTGTGTATAACAACTCGCATTTTTCTTTGTAAAAGTGTTTAAAATGGGAATAGAATAATTTATACATGTGCAACTTCGCTAATTCTAAAACGCTGAAACCTATATAAATCGGTTTATCTAGACACAAATTTGGATTTTTCATTTTGAAAACTGAAAAATTTTCATTAATTATTTCAAAATATTCCAGCAGAGGACTGTTTAATTTTTTTTTTGGCATTGTTCCTCACTAAAAACGCCCTGTACGCGAATACGTTTCCTAACATTTTGACAGGTTTTTCCATAGAAAGCGTTATTCATCTTTTTAAAGAAAGATTTTTCAAATTCGCTAGACGCATTTTGTCTTTTCATATTATTGAAAGCAATGTATTCTTTAAGCCACGCTCGTTGTTTGAAAGCTAAAATTCTATGAATTTTCTTAATTATTAAACCCTGTTCTACGTAAAACTTTAGATTTAAATAATGAGCGATGTAATTTTTTTTTCAAAAAAATTGGGTAATAATTTTTTGCATGGAAGTGTCGTCTCTAACTGAAATTTTTTGCTCAGGGTTTTGGCATAAGGCGATAGCATGTCAAAAGTGAGTTCAAAATGTTCCGGTGCTAGCGGTAAATCATTGTGTTGGTCATGCAGATTGGAGGGATATAACAGATCGGATTCGATAATATACCCCACATCACCGTCTTCAACACAAGACAAAATATCAAACGCCTCCACCTCATTTTCCTTTAACCAGTAAAAACCTCCCAATAGCAGGTGCTGGCTCATTACACACCCGTATAGATTATTTGCGTCTAAGGCTAAGATATAGGTGTGTGGTAAATCGGGTTTATAACTCTCGGGGATATAAGGATTATTTGCAAGAGCATAACGTCTACCCAGAAAACAAATACCTCCTCGCATTTGGTTTTCAAACCAAATGTATTGATTCACATCTCCTAGAAGCTCTAATTCAATTTTAGACGCTTTCAGTCCGGCATTCCACGTTAATTCGGCAGCCGTTATAAAATGTACAGGATCCAAATGGTAATATTTTAGAGCGGTGCGTCTGAAGGATAAAAATACTTCGGCTAGCAAAATAACATCTGTATTTTGATATAACTCTAAGTAATCGGCAAAAGTGTTACATCCAAACGAATGAAACACGTGTGTGGCATGTACATAATCTTCGTCGGAAACTGCTTCTCCTTGTAATACATTATTAAACGCGCTCTGCGGTGGAAGCGAAGTTTCATCCAACACCGATGATGACGCAAAATATGAGTAAGGAAATACGCCTTTCCGCAATAACAATTCTCGTTGGGGATTTTTCTCAAAAAATGCATTAAACAATTTAAATTCATGTTGTGACGTTTTCAAATTCGACACCAAAGTGTCCAAAGACGCATCTAAAAATTGAAACGAATCAATAAATTTCATTTCATCTAGTGTAAACATGGTGAATTTTTCCAAATTCACCGGAATAATGTTAACTTTATTTGCATACATTTTCGGCATGTGTTTTAGTAACAGGTGACTATCATAATTCCTGAAATTATGAATTACCACCGGAATGTAGTTTGACACTTTAAAATTCAAATTACAGGAGCGATGTGCAAGACCTCTCACATGCCCATCACTCCAGTGGCAGTGATCTCTGACCCGAACATCGCCTTCTAAGAAAGGATTCAAACATATATGACATATATTTGAATCGTAACTTTTTTCCGACGTCTCCTGCATCGGTAAACACTCTTTCATCTTTTGCAAAATTTTAGATTTGATTTCGCTCAACGTTGTGAAAAAATGTTCCATTACATTCTCTCCGCAAAAATATTCATGAAAAATAATCTCGTCTTCCACGTCAGTAACTATTAGGGTATAACTAATAGGAATATGCTGTTCAATTGGGGTAGTATGACTCTGTTGCGGAGAAGGAAACGCAGTTTGAATCTTGCGCGTGAGGCATTCAAAATCGGTAAAGACACAAAAAGGATGATAATGCATTTTCATTAAATTTGTAAATTTAAGAAGTGTGTTTTTAGGAATGCTAACTTTCTGCGGTTTGTTTTCATTGCAAAGAGTTTTGTGATACTCTAACGTTTCCCTTCTCTGAAACCCACTTAAACAAGTTTTACAAAAAAAATTTACTCGTTTTTCGTTTGCGTGTAATAGACGATTAAAATTTCGAATACAAAAGAAATGTTTTTGAAAATATAGCAAATCTACTGTTTTTGTCGCATTTCGCTTTTCACTTAATTGCAAAGGTAATATTTCATTTTCCTCATATCCATACACGTTTATGGATACATCGTTCAGGTTTTCAAACATTTTTACATCGCCTAACGCTAAGGGAAATTTGAGGGATCCTAATTTAAAACGTGATATATCCTTTTTATACAAGTAAGCCTTCTGAGGATTTCTAGTGGATTTCGGAAAAACACTTGCGGCAACAGAATATAAAAAACAATTGTCGTCACCACATTTGATATTTAACAACGCTTTTCTATTTTTTAATCCCGTCGGTAAAGCGATGTTTTTACAACCACCGCGATTTTCCCGATAGTTTCCAACGTGTAAGTCAAGGTACTCTAACTTTTTTATTTTCCACCCGCTTCCATTACGGACAAAATTATCTATCAAATTTAAAATCTTTTTAAAGCATCTGTCAATGC
This sequence comes from Stegodyphus dumicola, assembly GCF_044657685.1. Lineage (NCBI taxonomy): Eukaryota > Metazoa > Arthropoda > Arachnida > Araneae > Eresidae > Stegodyphus > Stegodyphus dumicola. The sequence continues at coordinate 113,822,585 of NC_140778.1, forward strand.
TTTCGTAGATTTGGTTAGAGGATAAAATCCTTTCGCAATGAGAACAAAAATAAAAACACTGATTAATTTCTTTTTCATCTTTCCCCAGTTTCTCAAAACATATTTTCAAACATATTAAAATCCTGAGTCTTAAACTCGATCTAGTATTTAAAATGTTGTATATGGCAGGGCGTGCCGTTCTGAGTATCTCATACGGATCTTTCTGAGAAGCATCGAATGTTGTTCTTAAAGTGCGCAAATAGCCTCGGTGGGCTTGCGCTAACTGAATAAAATTCATCATTTGAAAAAAATAATAAATAAATAATGGAACTTTTTTGTTTACAATATTATATAAAATTCATATTAATTTACTAACTTCCACTACCGCTTTCCAGCAAAATCAGCATTTTGATATCTTTTTTTTTTTAATTTTACATACAGTGACTCTTAATCACCCCCAAAGCTTCGATTATACGATCAATACAATTCATATTTATATTAAATCTTTTGGGGGTGGCGGCGGTTTCGGGATACACCCTTACAAATGAAACATAATTGACATTTTTGAAGTCACAAGTTTCTATTGAAACATTTTTTCCAATGTATATTTTAATTTTTTTGAGTTTTTTGCGGGAGGTTTCGCCTTCCTCGGGAGCAAGGTTTAAAATAAGATCTTCCGACGGCTGCACATCCCCCAACGTGTCAACACATCTACGTTTGCGTTCTAAAATAAACTAATTTTAATTATAATTTTATGCTTAACATTTATCGCAGAAAGTATTTAACAATAAAAGAACAATAACACACAAAAAAAAACCTTACGTTTCACTCACCATTACGAGCTTCCATTGTAATCCTTATGGAGGATGATAGCACCAACCTCACCGCTTCGAAATGTAATGATCAAGTGAAAGTTTCACAAGTCTCGCCTTGTGCGCTTACAGGATGTTTACGCTTTCAAAACACGTATTTCATCAAATACTACTTTCACCTCCCCCTCAAAATCTTAACCTTGATCTAACCTTTCTCAAGGAAAAGCGACCATCTCGTTCCTAATTTAGCAATGCAGAATATTATCCCAGCCCACTCAACTGAAACCAACCTTTTCAAATGCGCTTATTACATTCGACTCGTGAATTTTAATTGAATCATTTCCCTCTTTTTTTTTTTTTTTTTTTTTTTTTTTTTTTTTTTTTTTTTACAAGCCTCTCATCCTTCATTTAACTCGCTATTTTAGAAAAACATAGTATATGACAAACAGTCTCGCCTACATTACCACCTACTACTACATCCAAGTACTTTTGAAGGTCGACTGCACTTCCGGGGTGCAGGGATACTCAAATCCTAACTACTCCTGTATTCTAAAAATAGCAACATCTACTCGCACTGCGTCATTTCCATAAAAATCTATGTCATATGACTCTTACGTAACTGTGATGTAAATTGAACTAAAGCAGGCAATATAATAATTTTACAGACAGATTGTTGACAACATACTCAAATTCGTTCTGAGTGAGATATACGGAACGTTTTGTTGTAATGTCTGAAGCCATATTTATCACTTTTAGGAAAAACAAGCATTTGATAAATAACGTCTATGATCCACTGAAACTTGTACGCATCTGCTGTGAGCTGTCTCTCAGATCACTTAAAAAATAAAAAACGTGATAGCTAAAACCATAAAGCTAGAAGTGTGGAACTCGATATGTGACCTTATGAGACGGGTTTGGGAAGGTAGGAGGAAGGATACGTATAATTCTTCATTTTTAGAGGTGAAACGACGGATGGTAACTACTCAGAGGTCTCTCAGACCGCCCACAGTACTTGAAAGTTTTTTCAAAATATTATATTTTTTCCCGTACAAATTCCTGAATCTTTGACTTCTATTCCTCAATCAGTTTTCAAATGTTTTTGTGTTGATACGTAATTTTTCAAAATTCTGTGATATGTAAGAAGATATCGATGTGTAGTGGTAGGCTAACGTGTTGTATCACTGAAAAAAAAAATAAGAATTTAAAATCGAAATTTAGGATAAATGTAAAGTGCTACTCTTCAAACTGATTTCGTGCTAAGAATTTATCTTTTGCACAGAGTAGAATGTTCCACTTCGCAAACTTATGCTGCTAATTTAATGGCAGTTCAAGGTCACGTGTTGTCATACTGAATAAATTTTGATATTACTTAATGCGAAATTAGGAAAGCAAAATTTATTTCAAATTTTGCGAATGCTAGGTAAATAAAGATGAAATACCAAGCGTGTAAAGAACATAAGATGAATAGTACATTGTATAAATTTAGAAATTGTAACAGGATTTTAATCTCCTACGCTGAGTCTCCAGTCACCAATATTGCAACAAAGGTAATTCTCACAGTCAATTAAATAGTTAAATTGGTAACCGCCTATGTATTATTTATTGACCATTTCTTATAAACATTAAAATATTTCAATAATTAATCCTAAAATAAAAATTAAAATTTTACGCTCAAATTGAGTTCTCTAGGGAATGATAATAATTTTGTAATTATTAGAAAAATACTTTCAAAATAACGTTTTGGATGAAATTTTATTTCTTATAAACTTCTGTGTTATCTGTTTTCTCCTTACATTGATCAGCAGCCTTCTTTAATTTAGTACATTTTTCCCCCACACTCATGTACACCAAATCTTTAATACTCGAAAGTAAATTAATTATAAAATTATTTATTTTACATAAAAAATCTATGAAAATCAGAGTTTAGATTATCGAGTAACGTTTTGTCAAAAATGAAATAATATACGTTCCCTGGGTTTGTTCCCCAGCTTTCCGTACACGCTGTGATTTCCCGAAGAGAACTTATCTCAACATGATATAGGGGCGCTGTAATCAATCTTGTTTACATTTCGTCTATGGGAGGTGTCCTTCTTTACGTGCACGTGTTTTTGTCAAACGTTGCTAAGTCTTTTCTTGGTGTTGGCGGAACTATTAAGGACTTGTTGTTTCGGACCATCGTCTCGGTGTTGCAGGAAATTAGATCACCGAATTATAAATTTTTAGTTAGGAACTACTTCTGCACAGGACTCGTTCAGTATTCGAGAATCTAGAAATTACTTAGAATTGAAAAGGTATGTTTTTTTTTTCCTGTTCTTGTTGTTTTTTTGTTTCTTATTTAGGATTCATTTATTCTGTATAATAGTCATTCAGTATTATAATATCCCTCCGAATTAAATAATTCTTGTGTACTTGCATAATTTATTTGTATCGAAATCATTAATCGATTATAAATGACAATGTTTTTTCCTGATCTGTCGAAATCTTTAAATTTATTTATTATATATGGTATGTTATTTAATTTTTAATTGCTTCTCGGGAAGTAATCATGGGTTCTCTGTCCCAGTTCAAGCATTCAGAGCATGTTTTAAATCGAAGCGTTGTCGATATTACGTGCGGCAGTTTATAATTATTTCCGATACAATTTTGCACAGTGCATTCTGTGATTTCCCGTTATGTAAAAAATGCTTCGTTTAAATTTTCAACATGTAATGCTTTGGAACATGTATGTGAATAACTTTATCTGTGTAGGTATGTGCGGTTTCACGTTGTAATGCTTATATAATATTAAGAATCCTAAATACCAGGTTTAAATGTCAGGTGTACTGAAAAGCTGAAGACACAAATGGATGTTCCATTCGTCTTCACCTCTGTTTTAGCAATGCTTAGTTGGTAATCGTAGCCAGGAACAAAGGTTGGCAAACTCGTCATTTTTTCACCGGTAGCAGTAATAATGCCATGTTTAGATCTTTCATTTCAAAATTTCTCAAAAGAACACTCAGTAATGTATTTATTTTTTCGAAATTTAAATGGCATTCTTTTTGCATAGTTCTGTATATAGAATGAAAATTAATTGATATGCAGTAAGAAAATTTATTTGACAGGTGTAAAGCGTAAATATATGTTCAAAACCACTATTCTCGCTTGCATGTGCTTCGTTTATCACAATTTGTAAGAGGAGAATTATTTCGGTGCGAAGGGATATTAATTATTATATTCAATTAGCATTTATAGTAATTATACACTTGCTCTTTTGAAATGCTGGATGAAAGTTATTTACATATCCCGATAATAACAGGACGTTGTAAGTATGGGTGTACTCCAACTACGCTAATGAAAATCCCCCCCGGGGCGAGCTATAGTCCAACTGCGCCAATCAAAATTTCTTCCCGCTGCTGCCTATAGGGTTATAATTTAACTTTCGTGCCAATTGTAGCAAAGAGAAAAATAAAAATAAATAAATAGAATTACATATCACAAGAACAAGTAAAAAATATCTAACAAGCAGGCTAATTAATTGAATAATTGTAAAGAATGCGAGTGCTAACAAAGAAAATAAAAGGTATTGGTAAACATATATATTAGCATTACAAACATCTTTTATTTATGATAATAATATCATAAATTAAATAATTATAAAGCATACAAATTATATTTTTAATAAATTACATCAATAATAGTCAAGATTTCTGAACTTAACTGCAAAATTTAATAGAGTGCAAAACATTATTCCATATCAAAGTGTGTTAAAATGTGCTAGAAATATTTTTCGTTAAATAAAGCAATCATGTAAATGTTTCCAGAAATTAATAGTTAAATTTAAAAAAAAAAGCTTATCATGAAATCTGTTATAACAACATTACTATGCGTTTGGATCACTGACGTATAAATTGTAAATAAATGTAAATTATTATGCTAAGAAATTTTTCTAATATTTATCTAGAAGAAAAGAATTAGATAAAGAGTACTGCAAATTAATATAATCAATGAGGCCTCTCAATAAATAAAAGCTTATTTTTTTAACCAACAATTAAAAATTAGGATGCAAAAGTTTGTGCAATATACTTGGAAATATCTGAACATATAATTAGTTAGACACATACAGTTAAATTAATAACAAGCTAATTAACAGTAACATTAAGCTTAATTTCATTCAATCTAAAATAAGCAATAGATCAGGAGCTCCGCATAAGTGCAGTTTTAATGCTATTTTACGTAGATTTGCGTATAAAATAAAAGTAGCACTTGTGAAACAAGTGAATATTGTACTGATAGCCAACAAGGATTAAAATACTGTGGTTAAAAATATAACAACTTGTCAGAAGGTATGCAAAGTTGCCATTGCTAGAGAAATTGAATGATTATAGAAAACTCATAAAGTTAAGCGCTACAGTGTGAAAAGAAAATTCTGGAATAAACATGTTAAGGAAATTAGAGGGAGAAATAATCCTTAATTTATTGATATCCATATAAACTCTATGCATTTGGAAAAATGTTACATATAATTTGCACCGAGGTATCAATCACCGAAACTGAGTTAATTTCTTTCCTTATTTTTTCTTATTAGAGGAATTTGTAAAAAGATATGCTAAGGTAAAGGTAAAAGTTTTTGCAATATTTAATTGCAATAATTAAATTTAAAAAAGTATTTTTACTTCATGAACTGAAATTTTTACGCTACATTTTTATACATTAAATAAGTACAAAAAAAAAAAAAAAAGAAAGAGCTTGGGGATCACTGGGACTGGAAACTCGGGTCGAACTACCAATATTTAGTGACTTTTCACAAGACCTTTTGAAATTAGGCTGAACAATATTTTAAAGAAAATAAAAGATACAGCACACGTAAGAACAAAAGTGGGCTGAATTAGAGATTTAAATGTTTGGAGAATGAGTTAAACTTACCTGTATGTATGTAAAAATGTTTCCATCATTCTTCGGCAGATTCCTTGTTTTTTAATTTAAATATTAGTTTAGTAGAAGTAAGTAAATATGTACAAGTTTTCTTAAATACACAAAATATTGCGCAATTTAATATAACCTTTCAATATAGAGATTGCACGTTTCAAGTAACTACGAACCGATAGGTATTAAAGTAATTTAGGAGCCATTTTGAAATTTAATTTTTTTTATTATTTTCCTTTACTTTGTAGAGCCATTTAATATTTGGAAGCAGGAAATGTGAAAAATCTTCAATGCCCTCGCCGAGACTTTAATCTTTAATTATTTTAATGATTAATTAATTAATTAATAAATTAAACAATAATTAATTATTAAATAACAATAAAAATACCGCTTACTAAAATTAATTTAATAGTAATTAATTAGTCTACTAATAATTAACTATTGAATTTTTATATTATTAGTGATTGCAATGCCCATTTTAGTTATTTATTTACACTTGTTCGTGTTTCCTGAGAGCGGTAAAGACGCTGAACACTGGTAGTACACCACCATAGTACGTAATGTATTGAATAAATACATTCGCTAATTTTATATACCAATAAATCTAGTCTGTCGGCAATTTTAAGTTATCTGTAACAACACTTCGAGGAAATTCTTCACTTTTATTGCGAAATTCTATTCCACTGTATTTTTGTGCATTTAATACGTAAAAATTTACATTAATTTCCTCAATTCGGATTATCTTCATCATGTGAAGAATAACTTTTGTATACATTAAGGTTTTTCTTATTAAAATACTAAAAGTTATTAAATTATTTTAGTGTTGAATAAATTTGAGGATTTGTCTGTTCGTTTTCCTTCAGGGCGTTCATGATTAATCGACTCATGGCAATTTTAGGATGTTGACATCTCATACTAATTCAACAAGATCGTAAATAAAAAATAAGAATTTCATCTAGTCCTTGCTTAGCTAGAAAAATCTACTTGTTTTCTTGAATCAGTTAGGATTTTAATCTTAATAATATTTTGATTATTAGGCAAAAAAAAGGATTAAAAGTTTTTCAAATTATTATATTTTTTTCCGTACAAATGCCTGATTCTTTGACTTCTACTCCTGAATCAGTTTTCAAATGTTTTTGTGTGGATACGTAATTTTTCAAAATTCTGTGATATGTAAGAAGATATCGATGTGCAGTGGTAGGCTAACGTGTTGTATCACTGAAAAAATAAGGACTTAAAATCGAAATTTAGGATAAATGTAAAGTGCTACTCTTCAAACTGATTTCGTGCTGTGCATTTATCTTTTGCACAGAGTAGAATGTTCCACTTCGCAAATTTATGCTGCTAATTTAATGGCAGTTCAAGGTCACGTGTTGTCATACTGAATAAATTTTGATATTACTTAATGCGAAATTAGGAAAGCAAAATTTATTTCAAGTTTTGCGAATGCTAGGTAAATAAACATGAAATTCCAAGCGTATAAAGAACATAAGATGAATAGTATATTGTATAAATTTAGAAATTGTAACAGGATTTTAATCGCCTACGCTGAGTCTCCAGTCACCAATATTGCAACAAAGGTAATTCTGACGGTCAATTAAATAGTTAAATTGATAACCGCCTATGTATTATTTATTGACCATTTCTTATAAACATTAAAGTATTTCAATAATTAATCCTAAAATAAAAATTAAAATTTTACGCTCAAATTGAGTTCTCTAGGGAATGATAATAATTTTGTAATTATTAGAAAAATACTTTCAAAATAACGTTTTGGATGAAATTTTATTTCTTATAAACTTCTGTGTTATCTGTTTTCTCCTTACATTGATCAGCAGCCTTCTTTAATTTAGTACATTTTTCCCCCACACTCATGTTCACCAAATCTTTAATACTCGAATGTAAATTAATTATAAAATTATTTATTTTACATAAAAAATCTATGAAAATCAGAGTTTAGATTATAGAGAAACGTTTTGTCAAAAATGAAATAATATACGTTCTCTCGGTTTGTTCCCCAGCTTTCCGTACACGCTGTGATTTCCCGAAGAGAACTTATCTCAACATGATATAGGGGCGCTGTAATCAATCTTGTTTACATTTCGTCTATGGGAGGTGTCCTTCTTTACGTGCACGTGTTTTTGTCAAACGTTGCTAAGTCTTTTCTTGGTGTTGGCGGAACTATTAAGGACTTGTTGTTTCGGACCATCGTCTCGGTGTTGCAGGAAATTAGATCACCGAATTATAAATTTTTAGCTAGGAACTCCTTCTGCACAGGATTCGTTCAGTATTCGAGAATCTAGAAATTACTTAGAATTGAAAAGGTATGTTTTTTTTTTTTTCCTGTTCTTGTTGTTTTTTTGTTTCTTATTTAGGATTCATTTATTCTGTATAATAGTCATTCAGTATTATAATATCCCTCCGAATTAAATAATTCTTGTGTACTTGCATAATTTATTTGTATCGAAATCATTAATCGATTATAAATGACAATGTTTTTTCCTGATCTGTCGAAATCTTTAAATTTATTTATTATATATGGTATGTTATTTAATTTTTAATTGCTTCTCGGGAAGTAATCATGGGTTCTCTGTCCCAGTTCAAGCATTCAGAGCATGTTTTAAATCGAAGCGTTGTCGATATTACGTGCGGCAGTTTATAATTATTTCCGATACAATTTTGCACAGTGCATTCTGTGACTTCCCGTTATGTAAAAAATGCTTCGTTTAAATTTTCAACACGTAATGCTTTGGAACATGTATGTGAATAACTTTATCTGTGTAGGTATGTGCGGTTTCACGTTGTAATGCTTATATAATATTAAGAATCCTAAATACCAGGGTTAAATGTCAGGTGTACTGAAAAGCTGAAGACACAAATGGATGTTCCATTCGTCTTCACCTCTATTTTAGCAATGCTTAGTTGGTAATCGTAGCCAGGAACAAAGGTTGGCAAACTCGTCATTTTTTCACCGGTAGCAGTAATAATGCCATGTTTAGATCTTTCATTTCAAAATTTCTCAAAAGAACACTCAGTAATGTATTTATTTTTTCGAAATTTAAATGGCATTCTTTTTGCATAGTTCTGTATATAGAATGAAAATTAATTGATATGCAGTAAGAAAATTTATTTGACAGGTGTAAAGCGTAAATATATGTTCAAAACCACTATTCTCGCTTGCATGTGCTTCGTTTATCACAATTTGTAAGAGGAGAATTATTTCGGTGCGAAGGGATATTAATTATTATATTCAATTAGCATTTATAGTAATTATACACTTGCTGTTTTGAAATGCTGGATGAAAGTTATTTACATATCCCGATAATAACAGGACGTTGTAAGTATGGGTGTACTCCAACTACGCTAATGAAAATCCCCCCCGGGGCGAGCTATAGTCCAACTGCGCCAATCAAAATTTCTTCCCGCTGCTGCCTATAGGGTTATAATTTAACTTTCGGGCCAATTGTAGCAAAGAGAAAAATAAAAATAAATAAATAGAATTACATATCACAAGAACAAGTAAAAAATATCTAACAAGCAGGCTAATTAATTGAATAATTGTAAAGAATGCGAGTGCTAACAAAGAAAATAAAAGGTATTGGTAAACATATATATTAGCATTACAAACATCTTTTATTTATGATAATAATATCATAAATTAAATAATTATAAAGCATACAAATTATATTTTTAATAAATTACATCAATAATAGTCAAGATTTCTGAACTTAACTGCAAAATTTAATAGAGTGCAAAACATTATTCCATATCAAAGTGTGTTAAAATGTGCTAGAAATATTTTTCGTTAAATAAAGCAATCATGTAAATGTTTGCAGAAATTAATAGTTAAATTTAAAAAAAAAGCTTATCATGAAATCTGTTATAACAACATTACTATGCGTTTGGATCACTGACGTATAAATTGTAAATAAATGTAAATTATTATGCTAAGAAATTTTTCTAATATTTATCTAGAAGAAAAGAATTAGATAAAGAGTACTGCAAATTAATATAATCAATGAGGCCTCTCAATAAATAAAAGCTTATTTTTTTAACCAAAAATTAAAAATTAGGATGCAAAATTTTGTGCAATATACTTGGAAATATCTGAACATATAATTAGTTAGACACATACAGTTAAATTAATAACAAGCTAATTAACAGTAACATTAAGCTTAATTTCATTCAATCTAAAATAAGCAATAGATCAGGAGCTCCGCATAAGTGCAGTTTTAATGCTATTTTACGTAGATTTGCGTATAAAATAAAAGTAGCACTTGTGAAACAAGTGAATATTGTACTGATAGCCAACAAGGATTAAAATACTGTAATTAAAAATATAACAACTTGTCAGAAGGTATGCAAAGTTGCCATTGCTAGAGAAATTGAATGATTATAGAAAACTCATAAAGTTAAGCGCTACAGTGTGAAAAGAAAATTCTGGAATAAACATGTTAAGGAAATTAGAGGGAGAAATAATCCTTAATTTATTGATATCCATATAAACTCTATGCATTTGGAAAAATGTTACATATAATTTGCACCGAGGTATCAATCACCGAAACTGAGTTAATTTCTTTCCTTATTTTTTCTTATTAGAGGAATTTGTAAAAAGATATGCTAAGGTAAAGGTAAAAGTTTTTGCAATATTTAATTGCAATAATTAAATTTAAAAAAGTATTTTTACTTCATGAACTGAAATTTTTACGCTACATTTTTATACATTAAATAAGTACAAAAAAAAAAAAGAAAGAGCTTGGGGATCACTGGGACTGGAAACTCGGGTCGAACTACCAATATTTAGTGACTTTTCACAAGACCTTTTGAAATTCGGCTGAACAATATTTTAAAGAAAATAGAAGATACAGCACACGTAAGAACAAAAGTGGGCTGAATTAGAGATTTAAATGTTTGGAGAATAAGTTAAACTTACCTGTATGTATGTAAAAATGTTTCCATCATTCTTCGGCAGATTCCTTGTTTTTTAATTTAAATATTAGTTTAGTAGAAGTAAGTAAATATGTACAAGTTTTCTTAAATACACAAAATATTGCGCAATTTAATATAACCTTTCAATATAGAGATTGCACGTTTCAAGTAACTACGAACCGATAGGTATTAAAATAATTTAGGAGCCATTTTGAAATTTAATTTTTTTTATTATTTTCCTTTACTTTGTAGAGCCATTTAATATTTGGAAGCAGAAAATGTGAAAAATCTTCAATGCCCTCGCCGAGACTTTAATCTTTAATTATTTTAATGAATAATTAATTAATTAATAAATTAAACAATAATTAATTATTAAATAACAATAAAAATACCGCTTACTAAAATTAATTTAATAGTAATTAATTAGTCTACTAATAATTAACTATTGAATTTTTATATTATTAGTGATTGCAATGCCCATTTTAGTTATTTATTTACACTTGTTCCTGTTTCCTGAGAGCGGTAAAGACGCTGAACACTGGTAGTACACCACCATAGTACGTAATGTATTGAATAAATACATTCGCTAATTTTATATACGAATAAATCTAGTCTGTCGGCAATTTTAAGTTATCTGTAACAACAATTCGAGGAAATTCTTCACTTTTATTGCGAAACTCTATTCCACTGTATTTTTGTGCATTTAATACGTAAAAATTTACATTCATTTCCTAAACTCGAATTATCTTTATCATGCTTTGTGAAGAATAACTTTTGTATACATGAAGATTTTTCTTATTAAAATATTAAAAGTTAAAAAATTATTTTAGCGTTGAATAAATTTGAGGATTTGTCTGTTCGTTTTCCTTCAGGGCGTTCATGATTAATCGACTCATGGCAATTTTAGGATGTTGATATCTCATACTAATTCAACAAGATCGTAAATAAAAAATAAGAATTTCATCTAGTCCTTGCTTAGCTAGAAAAATCTACTTGTTTTCTTGAATCAGTTAGGATTTTAATCTTAATATTATTTTGATTATTAGGCAAAAAAAAGGATTAAAAGTTTTTCAAATTATTATATTTTTTTCCGTACAAATGCCTGATTCTTTGACTTCTACTCCTGAATCAGTTTTCAAATGTTTTTGTGTGGATACGTAATTTTTCAAAATTCTGTGATATGTAAGAAGATATCGATGTGTAGTGGTAGGCTAACGTGTTGTATCACTGAAAAAATAAGGACTTAAAATCGAAATTTAGGATAAATGTAAAGTGCTACTCTTCAAACTGATTTCGTGCTGTGAATTTATCTTTTGCACAGAGTAGAATGTTCCACTTCGCAAACTTATGCTGCTAATTTAATGGCAGTTCAAGGTCACGTGTTGTCATACTGAATAAATTTTGATATTACTTAATGCGAAATTAGGAAAGCAAAATTTATTTCAAATTTTGCGAATGCTAGGTAAATAAAGATGAAATACCAAGCGTGTAAAGAACATACGATGAATAGTACATTGTATAAATTTAGAAATTGTAACAGGATTTTAATCTCCTACGCTGAGTCTCCAGTCACCAATATTGCAACAAAGGTAATTCTCACCGTCAATTAAATAGTTAAATTGGTAACCGCCTATGTATTATTTATTGACCATTTCTTATAAACATTAAAATATTTCAATAATTAATCCTAAAATAAAAATTAAATTTTACGCTTAAATTGAGTTCTCTAGGGAATGATAATAATTTTGTAATTATTAGAAAAATACTTTCAAAATAACGTTTTGGATGAAATTTTATTTCTTATAAACTTCTGTGTTATCTGTTTTCTCCTTACATTGATCAGCAGCCTTCTTTAATTTAGTACATTTTTCCCCCACACTCATGTTCACCAAATCTTTAATACTCGAAAGTAAATTAATTATAAAATTATTTATTTTACATAAAAAATCTATGAAAATCAGAGTTTAGATTATCGAGGAACGTTTTGTCAAAAATGAAATAATATACGTTCTCTGGGTTTGTTCCCCAGCTTTCCGTACACGCTGTGATTTCCCGAAGAGAACTTATCTCAACATGATATAGGGGCGCTGTAATCAATCTTGTTTACATTTCGTCTATGGGAGGTGTCCTTCTTTACGTGCACGTGTTTTTGTCAAACGTTGCTAAGTCATTTCTTGGTGTTGGCGGAACTATTAAGGACTTGTTGTTTCGGACCATCGTCTCGGTGTTGCAGGAAATTAGATCACCGAATTATAAATTTTTAGCTAGGAACTACTTCTGCACAGGATTCGTTCAGTATTCGAGAATCTAGAAATTACTTAGAATTGAAAAGGTATGTTTTTTTTTTCCTGTTCTTGTTGTTTTTTTGTTTCTTATTTAGGATTCATTTATTCTGTATAATAGTCATTCAGTATTATAATATCCCTCCGAATTAAATAATTCTTGTGTACTTGCATAATTTATTTGTATCGAAATCATTAATCAATTATAAATGACAATGTTTTTTCCTGATCTGTCGAAATCTTTAAATTTACTTATTATATATGGTATGTTATTTAATTTTTAATTGCTTCTCGGGAAGTAATCATGGGTTCTCTGTCCCAGTTCAAGCATTCAGAGCATGTTTTAAATCGAAGCGTTGTCGATATTACGTGCGGCAGTTTATAATTATTTCCGATACAATTTTGCACAGTGCATTCTGTGACTTCCCGTTATGTAAAAAATGCTTCGTTTAAATTTTCAACACGTAATGCTTTGGAACATGTATGTGAATAACTTTATCTGTGTAGGTATGTGCGGTTTCACGTTGTAATGCTTATATAATATTAAGAATCCTAAATACCAGGGTTAAATGTCAGGTGTACTGAAAAGCTGAAGACACAAATGGATGTTCCATTCGTCTTCACCTCTATTTTAGCAATGCTTAGTTGGTAATCGTAGCCAGGAACAAAGGTTGGCAAACTCGTCATTTTTTCACCGGTAGCAGTAATAATGCCATGTTTAGATCTTTCATTTCGAAATTTCTCAAAAGAACACTCAGTAATGTATTTATTTTTTCGAAATTTAAATGGCATTCTTTTTGCATAGTTCTGTATATAGAATGAAAATTAATTGATATGCAGTAAGAAAATTTATTTGACAGGTGTAAAGCGTAAATATATGTTCAAAACCACTATTCTCGCTTGCATGTGCTTCGTTCATCACAATTTGTAAGAGAAGAATTATTTCGGTGCGAAGGGATATTAATTATTATATTCAATTAGCATTTATAGTAATTATACACTTGCTGTTTTGAAATGCTGGATGAAAGTTATTTACCTATCCCGATAATAATAGGACGTTGTAAGTATGGGTGTACTCTAACTACGCTAATGAAAATCCCCCCCGGGGCGAGCTATAGTCCAACTGCGCCAATCAAAATTTCTTCCCCCTGCTGCCTATAGGGTTATAATTTAACTTTTCGTGCCAATTGTAGCAAAGAGGAAAATAAAAATAAATAAATAGAATTACATATCACAAGAACAAGTAAAAAATATCTAACAAGCAGGCTAATTACTTGAATAATAGTAAAAAATGCGAGAGCTAACAAAGAAAATAAAAGGTATTGGTAAACATATATATTAGCATTACAAACATCTTTTATTTATGATAATAATATCATAAATTAAATAATTATAAAGCATACAAATTATATTTTTAATAAATTACATCAATAATAGTCAAGATTTCTGAACTAAACTGGAAAATTTAATAGAGTGCAAAACATTATTCCATATCAAAGTGTGTTAAAATGTGCTAGAAATATTTTTCGTTAAATAAAGCAATCATGTAAATGTTTGCAGAAATTAATAGTTAAATTTTAAAAAAAAGCTTATCATGAAATCTGTTATAACAACATTACTATGCGTTTGGATCACTGACGTATAAATTGTAAATAAATGTAAATTATTATGCTAAGAAATTTTTCTAATATTTATCTAGAAGAAAAGAATTAGATAAAGAGTACTGCAAATTAATATAATCAATGAGGCCTCTCAATAAATAAAAGCTTATTTTTTTAACCAAAAATTAAAAATTAGGATGCAAACGTTTGTGCAATATACTTGGAAATATCTGAACATATAATTAGTTAGACACATACAATTTAATTAATAACAAGCTAATTAACAGTAACATTAAGCTTAATTTCATTCAATCTAAAATAAGCAATAGATCAGGAGCTCCGCATAAGTGAAGTTTTAATGCTATTTTACGTAGATTTGCGTATAAAATAAAAGTAACACTTGTGAAACAAGTGAATATTGTACTGATAGCCAACAAGGATTAAAATACTGTGGTTAAAAATATAACAACTTGTCAGAAGGTATGCAAAGTTGCCATTGCTAGAGAAATTAAATGATTATAGAAAACTCATAAAGTTAAGCGCTACAGTGTGAAAAGAAAATTCTGGTGTAAACATGTTAAGGAAATTAGAGGGAGAAATAATCCTTAATTTATTGATATCCATATAAACTCTATGCTTTTGGAAAAATGTTACATATAATTTGCACCGAGGTATCAATCACCGAAACTGAGTTAATTTCTTTCCTTATTTTTTCTTATTAGAGGGATTTGTAAAAAGATATGCTAATGTAATGGTAAAATTTTTTGCAATATTTAATTGCAATAATTAAATTTAAAAAAGTATTTTTACTTCATGAACTGAAATTTTTACGCTACATTTTTATACATTAAATAAGTACAAAAAAAAGAAAGAGCTTGAGGATCACTGGGACTGGAAACTCGGGTCGAACTACCAATATTTAGTGACTTTTCACAAGACCTTTTGAAATTCGGCTGAACAATATTTTAAAGAAAATAGAAGATACAGCACACGTAAGAACAAAAGTGGGCTGAATTAGAGATTTACATGTTTGGAGAATGAGTTAAACTTACCTGTATGTATGTAAAAATGTTTTCATCATTCTTCGCCAGATTCCTTGTTTTTTAATTTAAATATTAGTTTAGTAGAAGTAAGTAAATATGTACAAGTTTTCTTAAATACACAAAATATTGCGCAATTTAATATAACCTTTCAATATAGAGATTGCACGTTTCAAGTAACTACGAACCGATAGGTATTAAAATAATTTAGGAGCCATTTTGAAATTTAATTTTTTTTGTTATTTTCCTTTACTTTGTAGAGCCATTTGATATTTGGAAGCAGGAAATGTGAAAAATCTTCAATGCTCTCGCCGAGACTTTAATCTTTAATTATTTTAATGAATAATTAATTAATTAATAAATTAAACAATAATTAATTATTAAATAACAATAAAAATACCGCTTACTAAAATTAATTTAATAGTAATTAATTAGTCTACTAATAATTAACTATTGAATTTTTATATTATTAGTGATTGCAATGCCCATTTTAGTTATTTATTTACACTTGTTCCTGTTTCCTGAGAGCGGTAAAGACGCTGAACACTGGTAGTACACCACCATAGTACGTAATGTATTGAATAATACATTCGCTAATTTTATATACGAATAAATCTAGTCTGTCGGCAATTTTAAGTTATCTGTAACAACACTTCGAGGAAATTCTTCACTTTTATTGCGAAATTCTATTCCACTGTATTTTTGTGCATTTAATACGTAAAAATTTACATTCATTTCCTCAACTCGAATTATCTTTATCATGCTTTGTGAAGAATAACTTTTGTATACATGAAGATTTTTCTTATTAAAATATTAAAAGTTAAAAAATTATTTTAGCGTTGAATAAATTTGAGGATTTGTCTGTTCGTTTTCCTTCAGGGCGTTCATGATTAATCGACTCATGGCAATTTTAGGATGTTGATATCTCATACTAATTCAACAAGATCGTAAATAAAAAATAAGAATTTCATCTAGTCCTTGCTTAGCTAGAAAAATCTACTTGTTTTCTTGAATCAGTTAGGATTTTAATCTTAATAATATTTTGATTATTAGGCAAAAAAAAGGATTAAAAGTTTTTCAAATTATTATATTTTTTTCCGTACAAATGCCTGATTCTTTGACTTCTACTCCTGAATCAGTTTTCAAATGTTTTTGTGTGGATACGTAATTTTTCAAAATTCTGTGATATGTAAGAAGATATCGATGTGTAGTGGTAGGCTAACGTGTTGTATCACTGAAAAAATAAGGACTTAAAATCGAAATTTAGGATAAATGTAAAGTGCTACTCTTCAAACTGATTTCGTGCTGTGAATTTATCTTTTGCACAGAGTAGAATGTTCCACTTCGCAAACTTATGCTGCTAATTTAATGGCAGTTCAAGGTCACGTGTTGTCATACTGAATAAATTTTGATATTACTTAATGCGAAATTAGGAAAGCAAAATTTATTTCAAATTTTGCGAATGCTAGGTAAATAAAGATGAAATACCAAGCGTGTAAAGAACATACGATGAATAGTACATTGTATAAATTTAGAAATTGTAACAGGATTTTAATCTCCTACGCTGAGTCTCCAGTCACCAATATTGCAACAAAGGTAATTCTCACAGTCAATTAAATAGTTAAATTGGTAACCGCCTATGTATTATTTATTGACCATTTCTTATAAACATTAAAATATTTCAATAATTAATCCTAAAATAAAAATTAAATTTTACGCTTAAATTGAGTTCTCTAGGGAATGATAATAATTTTGTAATTATTAGAAAAATACTTTCAAAATAACGTTTTGGATGAAATTTTATTTCTTATAAACTTCTGTGTTATCTGTTTTCTCCTTACATTGATCAACAGCCTTCTTTAATTTAGTACATTTTTCCCCCACACTCATGTTCACCAAATCTTTCATACTCGAAAGTAAATTAATTATAAAATTATTTATTTTACATAAAAAATCTATGAAAATCAGAGTTTAGATTATCGAGGAACGTTTTGTCAAAAATGAAATAATATACGTTCTCTGGGTTTGTTCCCCAGCTTTCCGTACACGCTGTGATTTCCCGAAGAGAACTTATCTCAACATGATATAGGGGCGCTGTAATCAATCTTGTTTACATTTCGTCTATGGGAGGTGTCCTTCTTTACGTGCACGTGTTTTTCTCAAACGTTGCTAAGTCATTTCTTGGTGTTGGCGGAACTATTAAGGACTTGTTGTTTGGGACCATCGTCTCGGTGTTGCAGGAAATTAGATCACCGAATTATAAATTTTAGCTAGGAACTACTTCTGCACAGGATTCGTTCAGTATTCGAGAATCTAGAAATTACTTAGAATTGAAAAGGTATGTTTTTTTTTTTCCTGTTCTTGTTGTTTTTTTGTTTCTTATTTAGGATTCATTTATTCTGTATAATAGTCATTCAGTATTATAATATCCCTCCGAATTAAATAATTCTTGTGTACTTGCATAATTTATATGTATCGAAATCATTAATCGATTATAAATGACAATGTTTTTTCCTGATCTGTCGAAATCTTTAAATTTATTTATTATATATGGTATGTTATTTAATTTTTAATTGCTTCTCGGGAAGTAATCATGGGTTCTCTGTCCCAGTTCAAGCATTCAGAGCATGTTTTAAATCGAAGCGTTGTCGATATTACGTGCGGCAGTTTATAATTATTTCCGATACAATTTTGCACAGTGCATTCTGTGACTTCCCGTTATGTAAAAAATGCTTCGTTTAAATTTTCAACACGTAATGCTTTGGAACATGTATGTGAATAACTTTATCTGTGTAGGTATGTGCGGTTTCACGTTGTAATGCTTATATAATATTAAGAATCCTAAATACCAGGGTTAAATGTCAGGTGTACTGAAAAGCTGAAGACACAAATGGATGTTCCATTCGTCTTCACCTCTATTTTAGCAATGCTTAGTTGGTAATCGTAGCCAGGAACAAAGGTTGGCAAACTCGTCATTTTTTCACCGGTAGCAGTAATAATGCCATGTTTAGATCTTTCATTTCAAAATTTCTCAAAAGAACACTCAGTAATGTATTTATTTTTTCGAAATTTAAATGGCATTCTTTTTGCATAGTTCTGTATATAGAATGAAAATTAATTGATATGCAGTAAGAAAATTTATTTGACAGGTGTAAAGCGTAAATATATGTTCAAAACCACTATTCTCGCTTGCATGTGCTTCGTTTATCACAATTTGTAAGAGGAGAATTATTTCGGTGCGAAGGGATATTAATTATTATATTCAATTAGCATTTATAGTAATTATACACTTGCTGTTTTGAAATGCTGGATGAAAGTTATTTACATATCCCGATAATAACAGGACGTTGTAAGTATGGGTGTACTCCAACTACGCTAATGAAAATCCCCCCCGGGGCGAGCTATAGTCCAACTGCGCCAATCAAAATTTCTTCCCGCTGCTGCCTATAGGGTTATAATTTAACTTTCGGGCCAATTGTAGCAAAGAGAAAAATAAAAATAAATAAATAGAATTACATATCACAAGAACAAGTAAAAAATATCTAACAAGCAGGCTAATTAATTGAATAATTGTAAAGAATGCGAGTGCTAACAAAGAAAATAAAAGGTATTGGTAAACATATATATTAGCATTACAAACATCTTTTATTTATGATAATAATATCATAAATTAAATAATTATAAAGCATACAAATTATATTTTTAATAAATTACATCAATAATAGTCAAGATTTCTGAACTTAACTGCAAAATTTAATAGAGTGCAAAACATTATTCCATATCAAAGTGTGTTAAAATGTGCTAGAAATATTTTTCGTTAAATAAAGCAATCATGTAAATGTTTGCAGAAATTAATAGTTAAATTTAAAAAAAAAGCTTATCATGAAATCTGTTATAACAACATTACTATGCGTTTGGATCACTGACGTATAAATTGTAAATAAATGTAAATTATTATGCTAAGAAATTTTTCTAATATTTATCTAGAAGAAAAGAATTAGATAAAGAGTACTGCAAATTAATATAATCAATGAGGCCTCTCAATAAATAAAAGCTTATTTTTTTAACCAAAAATTAAAAATTAGGATGCAAACGTTTGTGCAATATACTTGGAAATATCTGAACATATAATTAGTTAGACACATACAATTTAATTAATAACAAGCTAATTAACAGTAACATTAAGCTTAATTTCATTCAATCTAAAATAAGCAATAGATCAGGAGCTCCGCATAAGTGAAGTTTTAGTGCTATTTTACGTAGATTTGCGTATAAAATAAAAGTAGCACTTGTGAAACAAGTGAATATTGTACTGATAGCCAACAAGGATTAAAATACTGTAATTAAAAATATAACAACTTGTCAGAAGGTATGCAAAGTTGCCATTGCTAGAGAAATTGAATGATTATAGAAAACTCATAAAGTTAAGCGCTACAGTGTGAAAAGAAAATTCTGGAATAAACATGTTAAGGAAATTAGAGGGAGAAATAATCCTTAATTTATTGATATCCATATAAACTCTATGCATTTGGAAAAATGTTACATATAATTTGCACCCAGGTATCAATCACCGAAACTGAGTTAATTTCTTTCCTTATTTTTTCTTATTAGACGAATTTGTAAAAAGATATGCTAATGTAAAGGTAAAAGTTTTTGCAATATTTAATTGCAATAATTAAATTTAAAAAAGTATTTTTACTTCATGAACTGAAATTTTTACGCTACATTTTTATACATTAAATAAGTACAAAAAAAAAAAGAAAGAGCTTGGGGATCACTGGGACTGGAAACTCGGGTCGAACTACCAATATTTAGTGACTTTTCACAAGACCTTTTGAAATTCGGCTGAACAATATTTTAAAGAAAATAGAAGATACAGCACACGTAAGAACAAAAGTGGACTGAATTAAGGATTTAAATGTTTGGAGAATAAGTTAAACTTACCTGTATGTATGTAAAAATGTTTCCATCATTCTTCGGCAGATTCCTTGTTTTTTAATTTAAATATTAGTTTAGTAGAAGTAAGTAAATATGTACAAGTTTTCTTAAATACACAAAATATTGCGCAATTTAATATAACCTTTCAATATAGAGATTGCACGTTTCAAGTAACTACGAACCGATAGGTATTAAAATAATTTAGGAGCCATTTTGAAATTTAATTTTTTTTATTATTTTCCTTTACTTTGTAGAGCCATTTAATATTTGGAAGCAGAAAATGTGAAAAATCTTCAATGCCCTCGCCGAGACTTTAATCTTTAATTATTTTAATGAATAATTAATTAATTAATAAATTAAACAATAATTAATTATTAAATAACAATAAAAATACCGCTTACTAAAATTAATTTAATAGTAATTAATTAGTCTACTAATAATTAACTATTGAATTTTTATATTATTAGTGATTGCAATGCCCATTTTAGTTATTTATTTACACTTGTTCCTGTTTCCTGAGAGCGGTAAAGACGCTGAACACTGGTAGTACACCACCATAGTACGTAATGTATTGAATAAATACATTCGCTAATTTTATATACGAATAAATCTAGTCTGTCGGCAATTTTAAGTTATCTGTAACAACACTTCGAGGAAATTCTTCACTTTTATTGCGAAACTCTATTCCACTGTATTTTTGTGCATTTAATACGTAAAAATTTACATTAATTTCCTCAATTCGGATTATCTTCATCATGTGAAGAATAACTTTTGTATACATGAAGGTTTTTCTTATTAAAATACTAAAAGTTATTAAATTATTTTAGTGTTGAATAAATTTGAGGATTTGTCTGTTCGTTTTCCTTCAGGGCGTTCATGATTAATCGACTCATGGCAATTTTAGGATGTTGACATCTCATACTAATTCAACAAGATCGTAAATAAAAAATAAGAATTTCATCTAGTCCTTGCTTAGCTAGAAAAATCTACTTGTTTTCTTGAATCAGTTAGGATTTTAATCTTAATAATATTTTGATTATTAGGCAAAAAAAAGGATTAAAAGTTTTTCAAATTATTATATTTTTTTTCCGTACAAATGCCTGATTCTTTGACTTCTACTCCTGAATCAGTTTTCAAATGTTTTTGTGTGGATACGTAATTTTTCAAAATTCTGTGATATGTAAGAAGATATCGATGTGCAGTGGTAGGCTAACGTGTTGTATCACTGAAAAAATAAGGACTTAAAATCGAAATTTAGGATAAATGTAAAGTGCTACTCTTCAAACTGATTTCGTGCTGTGAATTTATCTTTTGCACAGAGTAGAATGTTCCACTTCGCAAATTTATGCTGCTAATTTAATGGCAGTTCAAGGTCACGTGTTGTCATATTGAATAAATTTTGATATTACTTAATGCGAAATTAGGAAAGCAAAATTTATTTCAAGTTTTGCGAATGCTAGGTAAATAAACATGAAATTCCAAGCGTATAAAGAACATAAGATGAATAGTATATTGTATAAATTTAGAAATTGTAACAGGATTTTAATCGCCTACGCTGAGTCTCCAGTCACCAATATTGCAACAAAGGTAATTCTGACGGTCAATTAAATAGTTAAATTGATAACCGCCTATGTATTATTTATTGACCATTTCTTATAAACATTAAAGTATTTCAATAATTAATCCTAAAATAAAAATTAAAATTTTACGCTCAAATTGAGTTCTCTAGGGAATGATAATAATTTTGTAATTATTAGAAAAATACTTTCAAAATAACGTTTTGGATGAAATTTTATTTCTTATAAACTTCTGTGTTATCTGTTTTCTCCTTACATTGATCAGCAGCCTTCTTTAATTTAGTACATTTTTCCCCCACACTCATGTTCACCAAATCTTTAATACTCGAATGTAAATTAATTATAAAATTATTTATTTTACATAAAAAATCTATGAAAATCAGAGTTTAGATTATAGAGAAACGTTTTGTCAAAAATGAAATAATATACGTTCTCTCGGTTTGTTCCCCAGCTTTCCGTACACGCTGTGATTTCCCGAAGAGAACTTATCTCAACATGATATAGGGGCGCTGTAATCAATCTTGTTTACATTTCGTCTATGGGAGGTGTCCTTCTTTACGTGCACGTGTTTTTGTCAAACGTTGCTAAGTCTTTTCTTGGTGTTGGCGGAACTATTAAGGACTTGTTGTTTCGGACCATCGTCTCGGTGTTGCAGGAAATTAGATCACCGAATTATAAATTTTTAGCTAGGAACTCCTTCTGCACAGGATTCGTTCAGTATTCGAGAATCTAGAAATTACTTAGAATTGAAAAGGTATGTTTTTTTTTTTTTTTTTTCCTGTTCTTGTTGTTTTTTTGTTTCTTATTTAGGATTCATTTATTCTGTATAATAGTCATTCAGTATTATAATATCCCTCCGAATTAAATAATTCTTGTGTACTTGCATAATTTATTTGTATCGAAATCATTAATCGATTATAAATGACAATGTTTTTTCCTGATCTGTCGAAATCTTTAAATTTATTTATTATATATGGTATGTTATTTAATTTTTAATTGCTTCTCGGGAAGTAATCATGGGTTCTCTGTCCCAGTTCAAGCATTCAGAGCATGTTTTAAATCGAAGCGTTGTCGATATTACGTGCGGCAGTTTATAATTATTTCCGATACAATTTTGCACAGTGCATTCTGTGACTTCCCGTTATGTAAAAAATGCTTCGTTTAAATTTTCAACACGTAATGCTTTGGAACATGTATGTGAATAACTTTATCTGTGTAGGTATGTGCGGTTTCACGTTGTAATGCTTATATAATATTAAGAATCCTAAATACCAGGGTTAAATGTCAGGTGTACTGAAAAGCTGAAGACACAAATGGATGTTCCATTCGTCTTCACCTCTATTTTAGCAATGCTTAGTTGGTAATCGTAGCCAGGAACAAAGGTTGGCAAACTCGTCATTTTTTCACCGGTAGCAGTAATAATGCCATGTTTAGATCTTTCATTTCAAAATTTCTCAAAAGAACACTCAGTAATGTATTTATTTTTTCGAAATTTAAATGGCATTCTTTTTGCATAGTTCTGTATATAGAATGAAAATTAATTGATATGCAGTAAGAAAATTTATTTGACAGGTGTAAAGCGTAAATATATGTTCAAAACCACTATTCTCGCTTGCATGTGCTTCGTTCATCACAATTTGTAAGAGAAGAATTATTTCGGTGCGAAGGGATATTAATTATTATATTCAATTAGCATTTATAGTAATTATACACTTGCTGTTTTGAAATGCTGGATGAAAGTTATTTACATATCCCGATAATAATAGGACGTTGTAAGTATGGGTGTACTCTAACTACGCTAATGAAAATCCCCCCCGGGGCGAGCTATAGTCCAACTGCGCCAATCAAAATTTCTTCCCCCTGCTGCCTATAGGGTTATAATTTAACTTTTCGTGCCAATTGTAGCAAAGAGGAAAATAAAAATAAATAAATAGAATTACATATCACAAGAACAAGTAAAAAATATCTAACAAGCAGGCTAATTACTTGAATAATAGTAAAAAATGCGAGAGCTAACAAAGAAAATAAAAGGTATTGGTAAACATATATATTAGCATTACAAACATCTTTTATTTATGATAATAATATCATAAATTAAATAATTATAAAGCATACAAATTATATTTTTAATAAATTACATCAATAATAGTCAAGATTTCTGAACTAAACTGGAAAATTTAATAGAGTGCAAAACATTATTCCATATCAAAGTGTGTTAAAATGTGCTAGAAATATTTTTCGTTAAATAAAGCAATCATGTAAATGTTTGCAGAAATTAATAGTTAAATTTTAAAAAAAAGCTTATCATGAAATCTGTTATAACAACATTACTATGCGTTTGGATCACTGACGTATAAATTGTAAATAAATGTAAATTATTATGCTAAGAAATTTTTCTAATATTTATCTAGAAGAAAAGAATTAGATAAAGAGTACTGCAAATTAATATAATCAATGAGGCCTCTCAATAAATAAAAGCTTATTTTTTTAACCAAAAATTAAAAATTAGGATGCAAACGTTTGTGCAATATACTTGGAAATATCTGAACATATAATTAGTTAGACACATACAATTTAATTAATAACAAGCTAATTAACAGTAACATTAAGCTTAATTTCATTCAATCTAAAATAAGCAATAGATCAGGAGCTCCGCATAAGTGAAGTTTTAATGCTATTTTACGTAGATTTGCGTATAAAATAAAAGTAACACTTGTGAAACAAGTGAATATTGTACTGATAGCCAACAAGGATTAAAATACTGTGGTTAAAAATATAACAACTTGTCAGAAGGTATGCAAAGTTGCCATTGCTAGAGAAATTAAATGATTATAGAAAACTCATAAAGTTAAGCGCTACAGTGTGAAAAGAAAATTCTGGTGTAAACATGTTAAGGAAATTAGAGGGAGAAATAATCCTTAATTTATTGATATCCATATAAACTCTATGCTTTTGGAAAAATGTTACATATAATTTGCACCGAGGTATCAATCACCGAAACTGAGTTAATTTCTTTCCTTATTTTTTCTTATTAGAGGGATTTGTAAAAAGATATGCTAATGTAATGGTAAAATTTTTTGCAATATTTAATTGCAATAATTAAATTTAAAAAAGTATTTTTACTTCATGAACTGAAATTTTTACGCTACATTTTTATACATTAAATAAGTACAAAAAAAAGAAAGAGCTTGAGGATCACTGGGACTGGAAACTCGGGTCGAACTACCAATATTTAGTGACTTTTCACAAGACCTTTTGAAATTCGGCTGAACAATATTTTAAAGAAAATAGAAGATACAGCACACGTAAGAACAAAAGTGGGCTGAATTAGAGATTTACATGTTTGGAGAATGAGTTAAACTTACCTGTATGTATGTAAAAATGTTTCCATCATTCTTCGCCAGATTCCTTGTTTTTTAATTTAAATATTAGTTTAGTAGAAGTAAGTAAATATGTACAAGTTTTCTTAAATACACAAAATATTGCGCAATTTAATATAACCTTTCAATATAGAGATTGCACGTTTCAAGTAACTACGAACCGATAGGTATTAAAATAATTTAGGAGCCATTTTGAAATTTAATTTTTTTTGTTATTTTCCTTTACTTTGTAGAGCCATTTGATATTTGGAAGCAGGAAATGTGAAAAATCTTCAATGCTCTCGCCGAGACTTTAATCTTTAATTATTTTAATGAATAATTAATTAATTAATAAATTAAACAATAATTAATTATTAAATAACAATAAAAATACCGCTTACTAAAATTAATTTAATAGTAATTAATTAGTCTACTAATAATTAACTATTGAATTTTTATATTATTAGTGATTGCAATGCCCATTTTAGTTATTTATTTACACTTGTTCCTGTTTCCTGAGAGCGGTAAAGACGCTGAACACTGGTAGTACACCACCATAGTACGTAATGTATTGAATAATACATTCGCTAATTTTATATACGAATAAATCTAGTCTGTCGGCAATTTTAAGTTATCTGTAACAACACTTCGAGGAAATTCTTCACTTTTATTGCGAAATTCTATTCCACTGTATTTTTGTGCATTTAATACGTAAAAATTTACATTCATTTCCTCAACTCGAATTATCTTTATCATGCTTTCTGAAGAATAACTTTTGTATACATGAAGATTTTTCTTATTAAAATATTAAAAGTTAAAAAATTATTTTAGCGTTGAATAAATTTGAGGATTTGTCTGTTCGTTTTCCTTCAGGGCGTTCATGATTAATCGACTCATGGCAATTTTAGGATGTTGATATCTCATACTAATTCAACAAGATCGTAAATAAAAAATAAGAATTTCATCTAGTCCTTGCTTAGCTAGAAAAATCTACTTGTTTTCTTGAATCAGTTAGGATTTTAATCTTAATATTATTTTGATTATTAGGCAAAAAAAAGGATTAAAAGTTTTTCAAATTATTATATTTTTTTCCGTACAAATGCCTGATTCTTTGACTTCTACTCCTGAATCAGTTTTCAAATGTTTTTGTGTGGATACGTAATTTTTCAAAATTCTGTGATATGTAAGAAGATATCGATGTGTAGTGGTAGGCTAACGTGTTGTATCACTGAAAAAATAAGGACTTAAAATCGAAATTTAGGATAAATGTAAAGTGCTACTCTTCAAACTGATTTCGTGCTGTGAATTTATCTTTTGCACAGAGTAGAATGTTCCACTTCGCAAACTTATGCTGCTAATTTAATGGCAGTTCAAGGTCACGTGTTGTCATACTGAATAAATTTTGATATTACTTAATGCGAAATTAGGAAAGCAAAATTTATTTCAAATTTTGCGAATGCTAGGTAAATAAAGATGAAATACCAAGCGTGTAAAGAACATACGATGAATAGTACATTGTATAAATTTAGAAATTGTAACAGGATTTTAATCTCCTACGCTGAGTCTCCAGTCACCAATATTGCAACAAAGGTAATTCTCACAGTCAATTAAATAGTTAAATTGGTAACCGCCTATGTATTATTTATTGACCATTTCTTATAAACATTAAAATATTTCAATAATTAATCCTAAAATAAAAATTAAATTTTACGCTTAAATTGAGTTCTCTAGGGAATGATAATAATTTTGTAATTATTAGAAAAATACTTTCAAAATAACGTTTTGGATGAAATTTTATTTCTTATAAACTTCTGTGTTATCTGTTTTCTCCTTACATTGATCAACAGCCTTCTTTAATTTAGTACATTTTTCCCCCACACTCATGTTCACCAAATCTTTCATACTCGAAAGTAAATTAATTATAAAATTATTTATTTTACATAAAAAATCTATGAAAATCAGAGTTTAGATTATCGAGGAACGTTTTGTCAAAAATGAAATAATATACGTTCTCTGGGTTTGTTCCCCAGCTTTCCGTACACGCTGTGATTTCCCGAAGAGAACTTATCTCAACATGATATAGGGGCGCTGTAATCAATCTTGTTTACATTTCGTCTATGGGAGGTGTCCTTCTTTACGTGCACGTGTTTTTCTCAAACGTTGCTAAGTCATTTCTTGGTGTTGGCGGAACTATTAAGGACTTGTTGTTTGGGACCATCGTCTCGGTGTTGCAGGAAATTAGATCACCGAATTATAAATTTTTAGGTAGGAACTACTTCTGCACAGGATTCGTTCAGTATTCGAGAATCTAGAAATTTCTTAGAATTTAAAAGGTTTTTTTTTTTTTTCCCTGTTCTTGTTTTTTTTTTTTTTTTTTTTTTTTTTTTTTTTTTTGTTTCTTATTTAGGATTCCTTTATTCTGTATAATAGTCATTCAGTATTATAATGTCCCTCCGAATTAAACAATTCTTGTGTACTTGCAAAATGTATTTGTATCGAAATCACTAATCGATTATAAATGACAAAGTTTTTTCCTGATCTGTCGAAATCTTTAAATTTATTTATTATATATGGTATGTTATTTAATTTTTAATTGCTTCCCGGGAAGTAATCATGTTTTCTCTCTCCCAATTAATGCATTCATAGCATGTTTGAAATCCAAGCGTTGTCGAAATTACGTGCGGCAGTTTATAATTATTTCCGATACAATTTTGCACAGTGCATTTTGTGACTTCCCGTTATGTAAAAAATGCTTCGTTTAAATTTTCAACATGTAATGCTTTGGAACATGTATGTGAATATCTTTATCTGTGTAGGTATGTGTGGTTTCACGTTGTAATGCTTGTATAATATTAAGAATCCTAAATACCAGGTTTAAATGTCAGGTGTACTGAAAAGCTGAAGACACAAATGGATGTTCCATTCGTCTTCACTTCTATTTTAGCAATGCTTAGTTGGTAATCGTAGCCAGGAAAAAAGGTTGGCAAACTGATCATTTTTTCACCGGTAGCAGTAATAATGCCATGTTTAAAAGTTTCATTTCAAAATTTCTCAAAAGCTCTCTCAGTTATGTATTTTTTTTTTTTTTTCGAAATTTAAATGGCGTTTCTTTTGCATAGTTCTGTATATAGAATGAAAATAAATTGATATGCAGTAAGAAAATTTATTTGACAGGTGTAAAGCGTAAATATAGGTCCAAAACCACTATTCTCGCTAGCACGTGCTTCGTTCATCACAATTTGTAACTGGAGAATTATTTCGGTGGGAAGGGATATTAATTATTATATTAAATTAGCATTTATAGTAATTATACACTTGCTGTTCTGAAATGCTGGATGAAAGTTATTTACATATCCCGATAATAACAGGACGTTGTAAGTATGGGTGTACTCCAACTACGCTAATGAAAATCCCCCCCGGGGCGAGCTATAGTCCAACTGCGCCAATCAAAATTTCTTCCCGCTGCTGCCTATAGGGTTATAATTTAACTTTCGGGCCAATTGTAGCAAAGAGAAAAATAAAAATAAATAAATAGAATTACATATCACAAGAACAAGTAAAAAATATCTAACAAGCAGGCTAATTAATTGAATAATTGTAAAGAATGCGAGTGCTAACAAAGAAAATAAAAGGTATTGGTAAACATATATATTAGCATTACAAACATCTTTTATTTATGATAATAATATCATAAATTAAATAATTATAAAGCATACAAATTATATTTTTAATAAATTACATCAATAATAGTCAAGATTTCTGAACTTAACTGCAAAATTTAATAGAGTGCAAAACATTATTCCATATCAAAGTGTGTTAAAATGTGCTAGAAATATTTTTCGTTAAATAAAGCAATCATGTAAATGTTTGCAGAAATTAATAGTTAAATTTAAAAAAAAAGCTTATCATGAAATCTGTTATAACAACATTACTATGCGTTTGGATCACTGACGTATAAATTGTAAATAAATGTAAATTATTATGCTAAGAAATTTTTCTAATATTTATCTAGAAGAAAAGAATTAGATAAAGAGTACTGCAAATTAATATAATCAATGAGGCCTCTCAATAAATAAAAGCTTATTTTTTTAACCAAAAATTAAAAATTAGGATGCAAACGTTTGTGCAATATACTTGGAAATATCTGAACATATAATTAGTTAGACACATACAATTTAATTAATAACAAGCTAATTAACAGTAACATTAAGCTTAATTTCATTCAATCTAAAATAAGCAATAGATCAGGAGCTCCGCATAAGTGAAGTTTTAGTGCTATTTTACGTAGATTTGCGTATAAAATAAAAGTAGCACTTGTGAAACAAGTGAATATTGTACTGATAGCCAACAAGGATTAAAATACTGTAATTAAAAATATAACAACTTGTCAGAAGGTATGCAAAGTTGCCATTGCTAGAGAAATTGAATGATTATAGAAAACTCATAAAGTTAAGCGCTACAGTGTGAAAAGAAAATTCTGGAATAAACATGTTAAGGAAATTAGAGGGAGAAATAATCCTTAATTTATTGATATCCATATAAACTCTATGCATTTGGAAAAATGTTACATATAATTTGCACCCAGGTATCAATCACCGAAACTGAGTTAATTTCTTTCCTTATTTTTTCTTATTAGACGAATTTGTAAAAAGATATGCTAATGTAAAGGTAAAAGTTTTTGCAATATTTAATTGCAATAATTAAATTTAAAAAAGTATTTTTACTTCATGAACTGAAATTTTTACGCTACATTTTTATACATTAAATAAGTACAAAAAAAAAAAGAAAGAGCTTGGGGATCACTGGGACTGGAAACTCGGGTCGAACTACCAATATTTAGTGACTTTTCACAAGACCTTTTGAAATTCGGCTGAACAATATTTTAAAGAAAATAGAAGATACAGCACACGTAAGAACAAAAGTGGACTGAATTAAGGATTTAAATGTTTGGAGAATAAGTTAAACTTACCTGTATGTATGTAAAAATGTTTCCATCATTCTTCGGCAGATTCCTTGTTTTTTAATTTAAATATTAGTTTAGTAGAAGTAAGTAAATATGTACAAGTTTTCTTAAATACACAAAATATTGCGCAATTTAATATAACCTTTCAATATAGAGATTGCACGTTTCAAGTAACTACGAACCGATAGGTATTAAAATAATTTAGGAGCCATTTTGAAATTTAATTTTTTTTATTATTTTCCTTTACTTTGTAGAGCCATTTAATATTTGGAAGCAGAAAATGTGAAAAATCTTCAATGCCCTCGCCGAGACTTTAATCTTTAATTATTTTAATGAATAATTAATTAATTAATAAATTAAACAATAATTAATTATTAAATAACAATAAAAATACCGCTTACTAAAATTAATTTAATAGTAATTAATTAGTCTACTAATAATTAACTATTGAATTTTTATATTATTAGTGATTGCAATGCCCATTTTAGTTATTTATTTACACTTGTTCCTGTTTCCTGAGAGCGGTA
This sequence comes from Stegodyphus dumicola, assembly GCF_044657685.1. Lineage (NCBI taxonomy): Eukaryota > Metazoa > Arthropoda > Arachnida > Araneae > Eresidae > Stegodyphus > Stegodyphus dumicola. The sequence goes on from NC_140778.1 coordinate 113,853,494, forward strand.
AAGACGCTGAACACTGGTAGTACACCACCATAGTACGTAATGTATTGAATAAATACATTCGCTAATTTTATATACGAATAAATCTAGTCTGTCGGCAATTTTAAGTTATCTGTAACAACACTTCGAGGAAATTCTTCACTTTTATTGCGAAACTCTATTCCACTGTATTTTTGTGCATTTAATACGTAAAAATTTACATTAATTTCCTCAATTCGGATTATCTTCATCATGTGAAGAATAACTTTTGTATACATGAAGGTTTTTCTTATTAAAATACTAAAAGTTATTAAATTATTTTAGTGTTGAATAAATTTGAGGATTTGTCTGTTCGTTTTCCTTCAGGGCGTTCATGATTAATCGACTCATGGCAATTTTAGGATGTTGACATCTCATACTAATTCAACAAGATCGTAAATAAAAAATAAGAATTTCATCTAGTCCTTGCTTAGCTAGAAAAATCTACTTGTTTTCTTGAATCAGTTAGGATTTTAATCTTAATAATATTTTGATTATTAGGCAAAAAAAAGGATTAAAAGTTTTTCAAATTATTATATTTTTTTTCCGTACAAATGCCTGATTCTTTGACTTCTACTCCTGAATCAGTTTTCAAATGTTTTTGTGTGGATACGTAATTTTTCAAAATTCTGTGATATGTAAGAAGATATCGATGTGCAGTGGTAGGCTAACGTGTTGTATCACTGAAAAAATAAGGACTTAAAATCGAAATTTAGGATAAATGTAAAGTGCTACTCTTCAAACTGATTTCGTGCTGTGAATTTATCTTTTGCACAGAGTAGAATGTTCCACTTCGCAAATTTATGCTGCTAATTTAATGGCAGTTCAAGGTCACGTGTTGTCATATTGAATAAATTTTGATATTACTTAATGCGAAATTAGGAAAGCAAAATTTATTTCAAGTTTTGCGAATGCTAGGTAAATAAACATGAAATTCCAAGCGTATAAAGAACATAAGATGAATAGTATATTGTATAAATTTAGAAATTGTAACAGGATTTTAATCGCCTACGCTGAGTCTCCAGTCACCAATATTGCAACAAAGGTAATTCTGACGGTCAATTAAATAGTTAAATTGATAACCGCCTATGTATTATTTATTGACCATTTCTTATAAACATTAAAGTATTTCAATAATTAATCCTAAAATAAAAATTAAAATTTTACGCTCAAATTGAGTTCTCTAGGGAATGATAATAATTTTGTAATTATTAGAAAAATACTTTCAAAATAACGTTTTGGATGAAATTTTATTTCTTATAAACTTCTGTGTTATCTGTTTTCTCCTTACATTGATCAGCAGCCTTCTTTAATTTAGTACATTTTTCCCCCACACTCATGTTCACCAAATCTTTAATACTCGAATGTAAATTAATTATAAAATTATTTATTTTACATAAAAAATCTATGAAAATCAGAGTTTAGATTATAGAGAAACGTTTTGTCAAAAATGAAATAATATACGTTCTCTCGGTTTGTTCCCCAGCTTTCCGTACACGCTGTGATTTCCCGAAGAGAACTTATCTCAACATGATATAGGGGCGCTGTAATCAATCTTGTTTACATTTCGTCTATGGGAGGTGTCCTTCTTTACGTGCACGTGTTTTTGTCAAACGTTGCTAAGTCTTTTCTTGGTGTTGGCGGAACTATTAAGGACTTGTTGTTTCGGACCATCGTCTCGGTGTTGCAGGAAATTAGATCACCGAATTATAAATTTTTAGCTAGGAACTCCTTCTGCACAGGATTCGTTCAGTATTCGAGAATCTAGAAATTACTTAGAATTGAAAAGGTATGTTTTTTTTTTTTTTTTTTCCTGTTCTTGTTGTTTTTTTGTTTCTTATTTAGGATTCATTTATTCTGTATAATAGTCATTCAGTATTATAATATCCCTCCGAATTAAATAATTCTTGTGTACTTGCATAATTTATTTGTATCGAAATCATTAATCGATTATAAATGACAATGTTTTTTCCTGATCTGTCGAAATCTTTAAATTTATTTATTATATATGGTATGTTATTTAATTTTTAATTGCTTCTCGGGAAGTAATCATGGGTTCTCTGTCCCAGTTCAAGCATTCAGAGCATGTTTTAAATCGAAGCGTTGTCGATATTACGTGCGGCAGTTTATAATTATTTCCGATACAATTTTGCACAGTGCATTCTGTGACTTCCCGTTATGTAAAAAATGCTTCGTTTAAATTTTCAACACGTAATGCTTTGGAACATGTATGTGAATAACTTTATCTGTGTAGGTATGTGCGGTTTCACGTTGTAATGCTTATATAATATTAAGAATCCTAAATACCAGGGTTAAATGTCAGGTGTACTGAAAAGCTGAAGACACAAATGGATGTTCCATTCGTCTTCACCTCTATTTTAGCAATGCTTAGTTGGTAATCGTAGCCAGGAACAAAGGTTGGCAAACTCGTCATTTTTTCACCGGTAGCAGTAATAATGCCATGTTTAGATCTTTCATTTCAAAATTTCTCAAAAGAACACTCAGTAATGTATTTATTTTTTCGAAATTTAAATGGCATTCTTTTTGCATAGTTCTGTATATAGAATGAAAATTAATTGATATGCAGTAAGAAAATTTATTTGACAGGTGTAAAGCGTAAATATATGTTCAAAACCACTATTCTCGCTTGCATGTGCTTCGTTCATCACAATTTGTAAGAGAAGAATTATTTCGGTGCGAAGGGATATTAATTATTATATTCAATTAGCATTTATAGTAATTATACACTTGCTGTTTTGAAATGCTGGATGAAAGTTATTTACATATCCCGATAATAATAGGACGTTGTAAGTATGGGTGTACTCTAACTACGCTAATGAAAATCCCCCCCGGGGCGAGCTATAGTCCAACTGCGCCAATCAAAATTTCTTCCCCCTGCTGCCTATAGGGTTATAATTTAACTTTTCGTGCCAATTGTAGCAAAGAGGAAAATAAAAATAAATAAATAGAATTACATATCACAAGAACAAGTAAAAAATATCTAACAAGCAGGCTAATTACTTGAATAATAGTAAAAAATGCGAGAGCTAACAAAGAAAATAAAAGGTATTGGTAAACATATATATTAGCATTACAAACATCTTTTATTTATGATAATAATATCATAAATTAAATAATTATAAAGCATACAAATTATATTTTTAATAAATTACATCAATAATAGTCAAGATTTCTGAACTAAACTGGAAAATTTAATAGAGTGCAAAACATTATTCCATATCAAAGTGTGTTAAAATGTGCTAGAAATATTTTTCGTTAAATAAAGCAATCATGTAAATGTTTGCAGAAATTAATAGTTAAATTTTAAAAAAAAGCTTATCATGAAATCTGTTATAACAACATTACTATGCGTTTGGATCACTGACGTATAAATTGTAAATAAATGTAAATTATTATGCTAAGAAATTTTTCTAATATTTATCTAGAAGAAAAGAATTAGATAAAGAGTACTGCAAATTAATATAATCAATGAGGCCTCTCAATAAATAAAAGCTTATTTTTTTAACCAAAAATTAAAAATTAGGATGCAAACGTTTGTGCAATATACTTGGAAATATCTGAACATATAATTAGTTAGACACATACAATTTAATTAATAACAAGCTAATTAACAGTAACATTAAGCTTAATTTCATTCAATCTAAAATAAGCAATAGATCAGGAGCTCCGCATAAGTGAAGTTTTAATGCTATTTTACGTAGATTTGCGTATAAAATAAAAGTAACACTTGTGAAACAAGTGAATATTGTACTGATAGCCAACAAGGATTAAAATACTGTGGTTAAAAATATAACAACTTGTCAGAAGGTATGCAAAGTTGCCATTGCTAGAGAAATTAAATGATTATAGAAAACTCATAAAGTTAAGCGCTACAGTGTGAAAAGAAAATTCTGGTGTAAACATGTTAAGGAAATTAGAGGGAGAAATAATCCTTAATTTATTGATATCCATATAAACTCTATGCTTTTGGAAAAATGTTACATATAATTTGCACCGAGGTATCAATCACCGAAACTGAGTTAATTTCTTTCCTTATTTTTTCTTATTAGAGGGATTTGTAAAAAGATATGCTAATGTAATGGTAAAATTTTTTGCAATATTTAATTGCAATAATTAAATTTAAAAAAGTATTTTTACTTCATGAACTGAAATTTTTACGCTACATTTTTATACATTAAATAAGTACAAAAAAAAGAAAGAGCTTGAGGATCACTGGGACTGGAAACTCGGGTCGAACTACCAATATTTAGTGACTTTTCACAAGACCTTTTGAAATTCGGCTGAACAATATTTTAAAGAAAATAGAAGATACAGCACACGTAAGAACAAAAGTGGGCTGAATTAGAGATTTACATGTTTGGAGAATGAGTTAAACTTACCTGTATGTATGTAAAAATGTTTCCATCATTCTTCGCCAGATTCCTTGTTTTTTAATTTAAATATTAGTTTAGTAGAAGTAAGTAAATATGTACAAGTTTTCTTAAATACACAAAATATTGCGCAATTTAATATAACCTTTCAATATAGAGATTGCACGTTTCAAGTAACTACGAACCGATAGGTATTAAAATAATTTAGGAGCCATTTTGAAATTTAATTTTTTTTGTTATTTTCCTTTACTTTGTAGAGCCATTTGATATTTGGAAGCAGGAAATGTGAAAAATCTTCAATGCTCTCGCCGAGACTTTAATCTTTAATTATTTTAATGAATAATTAATTAATTAATAAATTAAACAATAATTAATTATTAAATAACAATAAAAATACCGCTTACTAAAATTAATTTAATAGTAATTAATTAGTCTACTAATAATTAACTATTGAATTTTTATATTATTAGTGATTGCAATGCCCATTTTAGTTATTTATTTACACTTGTTCCTGTTTCCTGAGAGCGGTAAAGACGCTGAACACTGGTAGTACACCACCATAGTACGTAATGTATTGAATAATACATTCGCTAATTTTATATACGAATAAATCTAGTCTGTCGGCAATTTTAAGTTATCTGTAACAACACTTCGAGGAAATTCTTCACTTTTATTGCGAAATTCTATTCCACTGTATTTTTGTGCATTTAATACGTAAAAATTTACATTCATTTCCTCAACTCGAATTATCTTTATCATGCTTTCTGAAGAATAACTTTTGTATACATGAAGATTTTTCTTATTAAAATATTAAAAGTTAAAAAATTATTTTAGCGTTGAATAAATTTGAGGATTTGTCTGTTCGTTTTCCTTCAGGGCGTTCATGATTAATCGACTCATGGCAATTTTAGGATGTTGATATCTCATACTAATTCAACAAGATCGTAAATAAAAAATAAGAATTTCATCTAGTCCTTGCTTAGCTAGAAAAATCTACTTGTTTTCTTGAATCAGTTAGGATTTTAATCTTAATATTATTTTGATTATTAGGCAAAAAAAAGGATTAAAAGTTTTTCAAATTATTATATTTTTTTCCGTACAAATGCCTGATTCTTTGACTTCTACTCCTGAATCAGTTTTCAAATGTTTTTGTGTGGATACGTAATTTTTCAAAATTCTGTGATATGTAAGAAGATATCGATGTGTAGTGGTAGGCTAACGTGTTGTATCACTGAAAAAATAAGGACTTAAAATCGAAATTTAGGATAAATGTAAAGTGCTACTCTTCAAACTGATTTCGTGCTGTGAATTTATCTTTTGCACAGAGTAGAATGTTCCACTTCGCAAACTTATGCTGCTAATTTAATGGCAGTTCAAGGTCACGTGTTGTCATACTGAATAAATTTTGATATTACTTAATGCGAAATTAGGAAAGCAAAATTTATTTCAAATTTTGCGAATGCTAGGTAAATAAAGATGAAATACCAAGCGTGTAAAGAACATACGATGAATAGTACATTGTATAAATTTAGAAATTGTAACAGGATTTTAATCTCCTACGCTGAGTCTCCAGTCACCAATATTGCAACAAAGGTAATTCTCACAGTCAATTAAATAGTTAAATTGGTAACCGCCTATGTATTATTTATTGACCATTTCTTATAAACATTAAAATATTTCAATAATTAATCCTAAAATAAAAATTAAATTTTACGCTTAAATTGAGTTCTCTAGGGAATGATAATAATTTTGTAATTATTAGAAAAATACTTTCAAAATAACGTTTTGGATGAAATTTTATTTCTTATAAACTTCTGTGTTATCTGTTTTCTCCTTACATTGATCAACAGCCTTCTTTAATTTAGTACATTTTTCCCCCACACTCATGTTCACCAAATCTTTCATACTCGAAAGTAAATTAATTATAAAATTATTTATTTTACATAAAAAATCTATGAAAATCAGAGTTTAGATTATCGAGGAACGTTTTGTCAAAAATGAAATAATATACGTTCTCTGGGTTTGTTCCCCAGCTTTCCGTACACGCTGTGATTTCCCGAAGAGAACTTATCTCAACATGATATAGGGGCGCTGTAATCAATCTTGTTTACATTTCGTCTATGGGAGGTGTCCTTCTTTACGTGCACGTGTTTTTCTCAAACGTTGCTAAGTCATTTCTTGGTGTTGGCGGAACTATTAAGGACTTGTTGTTTGGGACCATCGTCTCGGTGTTGCAGGAAATTAGATCACCGAATTATAAATTTTTAGGTAGGAACTACTTCTGCACAGGATTCGTTCAGTATTCGAGAATCTAGAAATTTCTTAGAATTTAAAAGGTTTTTTTTTTTTTTCCCTGTTCTTGTTTTTTTTTTTTTTTTTTTTTTTTTTTTTTTTTTTTGTTTCTTATTTAGGATTCCTTTATTCTGTATAATAGTCATTCAGTATTATAATGTCCCTCCGAATTAAACAATTCTTGTGTACTTGCAAAATGTATTTGTATCGAAATCACTAATCGATTATAAATGACAAAGTTTTTTCCTGATCTGTCGAAATCTTTAAATTTATTTATTATATATGGTATGTTATTTAATTTTTAATTGCTTCCCGGGAAGTAATCATGTTTTCTCTCTCCCAATTAATGCATTCATAGCATGTTTGAAATCCAAGCGTTGTCGAAATTACGTGCGGCAGTTTATAATTATTTCCGATACAATTTTGCACAGTGCATTTTGTGACTTCCCGTTATGTAAAAAATGCTTCGTTTAAATTTTCAACATGTAATGCTTTGGAACATGTATGTGAATATCTTTATCTGTGTAGGTATGTGTGGTTTCACGTTGTAATGCTTGTATAATATTAAGAATCCTAAATACCAGGTTTAAATGTCAGGTGTACTGAAAAGCTGAAGACACAAATGGATGTTCCATTCGTCTTCACTTCTATTTTAGCAATGCTTAGTTGGTAATCGTAGCCAGGAAAAAAGGTTGGCAAACTGATCATTTTTTCACCGGTAGCAGTAATAATGCCATGTTTAAAAGTTTCATTTCAAAATTTCTCAAAAGCTCTCTCAGTTATGTATTTTTTTTTTTTTTTCGAAATTTAAATGGCGTTTCTTTTGCATAGTTCTGTATATAGAATGAAAATAAATTGATATGCAGTAAGAAAATTTATTTGACAGGTGTAAAGCGTAAATATAGGTCCAAAACCACTATTCTCGCTAGCACGTGCTTCGTTCATCACAATTTGTAACTGGAGAATTATTTCGGTGGGAAGGGATATTAATTATTATATTAAATTAGCATTTATAGTAATTATACACTTGCTGTTCTGAAATGCTGGATGAAAGTTATTTACATATCCCGATAATAATAGGACGTTGTAAGTATGGGTGTACTCCAACTACGCTAATGAATATGCTAATAATTATGCTAAGAAATTTTTCTAAAATTTATCTAGAAGAAAAGAATTAGATAAACAGGACTGCAAATTAATACAATCAATCAGGCCTCTCAATAAATAAAAGCTTATTTTTTTAACCAAAAATTAAAAATTAGGATGCAAAAGTTTGTGCAATATACTTGGAAATATCTGAACATATAATTAGTTAGAAACATACAATTAAATTAATAACAAGCTAATTAACAGTAACATTAAGCTTAATTTCATTCAATCTAAAATAAGCAATAGATCAGGAGCTCCGCATAAGTGAAGTTTTAATGCTATTTTACGTAGATTTGCGTATAAAATAAAAGTAACACTTGTGAAACAAGTGAATATTGTACTGATAGCCAACAAGGATTAAAATACTGTGGTTAAAAATATAACAACTTGTCAGAAGGTATGCAAAGTTGCCATTGCTAGAGAAATTAAATGATTATAAAAAACTCATAAAGTTAAGCGCTACAGTGTGAAAAGAAAATTCTGGAGTAAACATGTTAAGGAAATTAGAGGGAGAAATAATCCTTAATTTATTGATATCCATATAAACTCTATGCTTTTGGAAAAATGTTACATATAATTTGCACCCAGGTATCAATCACCGAAACTGAGTTAATTTCTTTCCTTATTTTTTCTTATTAAAGGGATTTGTAAAAAGATATGCTAATGTAATGGTAAAACTTTTTGCAATATTTAATTGCAATAATTAAATTTAAAAAAGTATTTTTACTTCATGAACTGAAATTTTTACGCTACATTTTTATACATTAAATAAGTACAAAAAAAAGAAAGAGCTTGAGGATCACTGGGACTGGAAACTCGGGTCGAACTACCAATATTTAGTGACTTTTCACAAGACCTTTTGAAATTCGGCTGAACAATATTTTAAAGAAAATAGAAGATACAGCACACGTAAGAACAAAAGTGGGCTGAATTAGAGATTTACATGTTTGGAGAATGAGTTAAACTTACCTGTATGTATGTAAAAATGTTTTCATCATTCTTCGCCAGATTCCTTGTTTTTTAATTTAAATATTAGTTTAGTAGAAGTAAGTAAATATGTACAAGTTTTCTTAAATACACAAAATATTGCGCAATTTAATATAACCTTTCAATATAGAGATTGCACGTTTCAAGTAACTACGAACCGATAGGTATTAAAATAATTTAGGAGCCATTTTGAAATTTAATTTTTTTTGTTATTTTCCTTTACTTTGTAGAGCCATTTGATATTTGGAAGCAGGAAATGTGAAAAATCTTCAATGCTCTCGCCGAGACTTTAATCTTTAATTATTTTAATGAATAATTAATTAATTAATTAATTAAACAATAATTAATTATTAAATAACAATAAAAATACCGCTTACTAAAATTAATTTAATAGTAATTAATTAGTCTACTAATAATTAACTATTGAATTTTTATATTATTAGTGATTGCAATGCCCATTTTAGTTATTTATTTACACTTGTTCCTGTTTCCTGAGAGCGGTAAAGACGCTGAACACTGGTAGTACACCACCATAGTACGTAATGTATTGAATAATACATTCGCTAATTTTATATACGAATAAATCTAGTCTGTCGGCAATTTTAAGTTATCTGTAACAACACTTCGAGGAAATTCTTCACTTTTATTGCGAAATTCTATTCCACTGTATTTTTGTGCATTTAATACGTAAAAATTTACATTCATTTCCTCAACTCGAATTATCTTTATCATGCTTTGTGAAGAATAACTTTTGTATACATGAAGATTTTTCTTATTAAAATATTAAAAGTTAAAAAATTATTTTAGCGTTGAATAAATTTGAGGATTTGTCTGTTCGTTTTCCTTCAGGGCGTTCATGATTAATCGACTCATGGCAATTTTAGGATGTTGATATCTCATACTAATTCAACAAGATCGTAAATAAAAAATAAGAATTTCATCTAGTCCTTGCTTAGCTAGAAAAATCTACTTGTTTTCTTGAATCAGTTAGGATTTTAATCTTAATAATATTTTGATTATTAGGCAAAAAAAAGGATTAAAAGTTTTTCAAATTATTATATTTTTTTCCGTACAAATGCCTGATTCTTTGACTTCTACTCCTGAATCAGTTTTCAAATGTTTTTGTGTGGATACGTAATTTTTCAAAATTCTGTGATATGTAAGAAGATATCGATGTGTAGTGGTAGGCTAACGTGTTGTATCACTGAAAAAATAAGGACTTAAAATCGAAATTTAGGATAAATGTAAAGTGCTACTCTTCAAACTGATTTCGTGCTGTGAATTTATCTTTTGCACAGAGTAGAATGTTCCACTTCGCAAACTTATGCTGCTAATTTAATGGCAGTTCAAGGTCACGTGTTGTCATACTGAATAAATTTTGATATTACTTAATGCGAAATTAGGAAAGCAAAATTTATTTCAAATTTTGCGAATGCTAGGTAAATAAAGATGAAATACCAAGCGTGTAAAGAACATACGATGAATAGTACATTGTATAAATTTAGAAATTGTAACAGGATTTTAATCTCCTACGCTGAGTCTCCAGTCACCAATATTGCAACAAAGGTAATTCTCACAGTCAATTAAATAGTTAAATTGGTAACCGCCTATGTATTATTTATTGACCATTTCTTATAAACATTAAAATATTTCAATAATTAATCCTAAAATAAAAATTAAATTTTACGCTTAAATTGAGTTCTCTAGGGAATGATAATAATTTTGTAATTATTAGAAAAATACTTTCAAAATAACGTTTTGGATGAAATTTTATTTCTTATAAACTTCTGTGTTATCTGTTTTCTCCTTACATTGATCAACAGCCTTCTTTAATTTAGTACATTTTTCCCCCACACTCATGTTCACCAAATCTTTCATACTCGAAAGTAAATTAATTATAAAATTATTTATTTTACATAAAAAATCTATGAAAATCAGAGTTTAGATTATCGAGGAACGTTTTGTCAAAAATGAAATAATATACGTTCTCTGGGTTTGTTCCCCAGCTTTCCGTACACGCTGTGATTTCCCGAAGAGAACTTATCTCAACATGATATAGGGGCGCTGTAATCAATCTTGTTTACATTTCGTCTATGGGAGGTGTCCTTCTTTACGTGCACGTGTTTTTCTCAAACGTTGCTAAGTCATTTCTTGGTGTTGGCGGAACTATTAAGGACTTGTTGTTTGGGACCATCGTCTCGGTGTTGCAGGAAATTAGATCACCGAATTATAAATTTTTAGGTAGGAACTACTTCTGCACAGGATTCGTTCAGTATTCGAGAATCTAGAAATTTCTTAGAATTTAAAAGGTTTTTTTTTTTTTCCCTGTTCTTGTTTTTTTTTTTTTTTTTTTTTTTTTTTTTTTTTTTTTTTTTTTTTTTTGTTTCTTATTTAGGATTCCTTTATTCTGTATAATAGTCATTCAGTATTATAATGTCCCTTCGAATTAAACAATTCTTGTGTACTTGCAAAATGTATTTGTATCGAAATCACTGATCGATTATAAATGACAAAGTTTTTTCCTGATCTATCGAAATCTTTAAATTTATTTATTATATATGGTATGTTATTTAATTTTTAATTGCTTCCCGCGAAGTAATCATGTTTTCTCTCTCCCAATTAATGCATTCATAGCATGTTTGAAATCCAAGCGTTGTCGAAATTACGTGCGGCAGTTTATAATTATTTCCGATACAATTTTGCACAGTGCATTCTGTGACTTCCCGTTATGTAAAAAATGCTTCGTTTAAATTTTCAACATGTAATGCTTTGGAACATGTATGTGAATATCTTTATCTGTGTAGGTATGTGCGGTTTCACGTTGTAATGCTTGTATAATATTAAGAATCCTAAATACCAGGTTTAAATGTCAGGTGTACTGAAAAGCTGAAGACACAAATGGATGTTCCATTCGTCTTCACCTCTATTTTAGCAATGCTTAGTTGGTAATCGTAGCCAGGAAAAAAGGTTGGCAAACTGATCATTTTTTCACCGGTAGCAGTAATAATGCCATGTTTAAAAGTTTCATTTCAAAATTTTTCAAAAGCTCTCTCAGTTATGTATTTTTTTTTTTTTTTTTCGAAATTTAAATGGCGTTTCTTTTGCATAGTTCTGTATATAGAATGAAAATAAATTGATATGCAGTAAGAAAATTTATTTGACAGGTGTAAAGCGTAAATATAGGTCCAAAACCACTATTCTCGCTAGCACGTGCTTCGTTCATCACAATTTGTAACAGGAGAATTATTTCGGTGGGAAGGGATATTAATTATTATATTAAATTAGCATTTATAGTAATTATACACTTGCTGTTCTGAAATGCTGGATGAAAGTTATTTACATATCCCGATAATAATAGGACGTTGTAAGTATGGGTGTACTCCAACTACGCTAATGAAAATGCTAATAATTATGCTAAGAAATTTTTCTAAAATTTATCTAGAAAAGAATTAGATAAACAGGACTGAAAATTAATACAATCAATCAGGCCTCTCAATAAATAAAAGCTTATTTTTTTAACCAAAAATTAAAAATTAGGATGCAAAAGTTTGTGCAATATACTTGGAAATATCTGAACATATAATTAGTTAGAAACATACAATTAAATTAATAACAAGCTAATTAACAGTAACATTAAGCTTAATTTCATTCAATCTAAAATAAGCAATAGATCAGGAGCTCCGCATAAGTGAAGTTTTAATGCTATTTTACGTAGATTTGCGTATAAAATAAAAGTAACACTTGTGAAACAAGTGAATATTGTACTGATAGCCAACAAGGATTAAAATACTGTGGTTAAAAATATAACAACTTGTCAGAAGGTATGCAAAGTTGCCATTGCTAGAGAAATTAAATGATTATAGAAAACTCATAAAGTTAAGCGCTACAGTGTGAAAAGAAAATTCTGGAGTAAACATGTTAAGGAAATTAGAGGGAGAAATAATCCTTAATTTATTGATATCCATATAAACTCTATGCTTTTGGAAAAATGTTACATATAATTTGCACCCAGGTATCAATCACCGAAACTGAGTTAATTTCTTTCCTTATTTTTTCTTATTAGAGGGATTTGTAAAAAGATATGCTAATGTAATGGTAAAACTTTTTGCAATATTTAATTGCAATAATTAAATTTAAAAAAGTATTTTTACTTCATGAACTGAAATTTTTACGCTACATTTTTATACATTAAATAAGTACAAAAAAAAGAAAGAGCTTGAGGATCACTGGGACTGGAAACTCGGGTCGAACTACCAATATTTAGTGACTTTTCACAAGACCTTTTGAAATTCGGCTGAACAATATTTTAAAGAAAATAGAAGATACAGCACACGTAAGAACAAAAGTGGGCTGAATTAGAGATTTACATGTTTGGAGAATGAGTTAAACTTACCTGTATGTATGTAAAAATGTTTTCATCATTCTTCGCCAGATTCCTTGTTTTTTAATTTAAATATTAGTTTAGTAGAAGTAAGTAAATATGTACAAGTTTTCTTAAATACACAAAATATTGCGCAATTTAATATAACCTTTCAATATAGAGATTGCACGTTTCAAGTAACTACGAACCGATAGGTATTAAAATAATTTAGGAGCCATTTTGAAATTTAATTTTTTTTGTTATTTTCCTTTACTTTGTAGAGCCATTTGATATTTGGAAGCAGGAAATGTGAAAAATCTTCAGTGCTCTCGCCGAGACTTTAATCTTTAATTATTTTAATGAATAATTAATTAATTAATTAATTAAACAATAATTAATTATTAAATAACAATAAAAATACCGCTTACTAAAATTAATTTAATAGTAATTAATTAGTCTACTAATAATTAACTATTGAATTTTTATATTATTAGTGATTGCAATGCCCATTTTAGTTATTTATTTACACTTGTTCCTGTTTCCTGAGAGCGGTAAAGACGCTGAACACTGGTAGTACACCACCATAGTACGTAATGTATTGAATAATACATTCGCTAATTTTATATACGAATAAATCTAGTCTGTCGGCAATTTTAAGTTATCTGTAACAACACTTCGAGGAAATTCTTCACTTTTATTGCGAAATTCTATTCCACTGTATTTTTGTGCATTTAATACGTAAAAATTTACATTCATTTCCTCAACTCGAATTATCTTTATCATGCTTTGTGAAGAATAACTTTTGTATACATGAAGATTTTTCTTATTAAAATATTAAAAGTTAAAAAATTATTTTAGCGTTGAATAAATTTGAGGATTTGTCTGTTCGTTTTCCTTCAGGGCGTTCATGATTAATCGACTCATGGCAATTTTAGGATGTTGATATCTCATACTAATTCAACAAGATCGTAAATAAAAAATAAGAATTTCATCTAGTCCTTGCTTAGCTAGAAAAATCTACTTGTTTTCTTGAATCAGTTAGGATTTTAATCTTAATATTATTTTGATTATTAGGCAAAAAAAAGGATTAAAAGTTTTTCAAATTATTATATTTTTTTCCGTACAAATGCCTGATTCTTTGACTTCTACTCCTGAATCAGTTTTCAAATGTTTTTGTGTGGATACGTAATTTTTCAAAATTCTGTGATATGTAAGAAGATATCGATGTGTAGTGGTAGGCTAACGTGTTGTATCACTGAAAAAATAAGGACTTAAAATCGAAATTTAGGATAAATGTAAAGTGCTACTCTTCAAACTGATTTCGTGCTGTGAATTTATCTTTTGCACAGAGTAGAATGTTCCACTTCGCAAACTTATGCTGCTAATTTAATGGCAGTTCAAGGTCACGTGTTGTCATACTGAATAAATTTTTATATTACTTAATGCGAAATTAGGAAAGCAAAATTTATTTCAAATTTTGCGAATGCTAGGTAAATAAAGATGAAATACCAAGCGTGTAAAGAACATACGATGAATAGTACATTGTATAAATTTAGAAATTGTAACAGGATTTTAATCTCCTACGCTGAGTCTCCAGTCACCAATATTGCAACAAAGGTAATTCTCACAGTCAATTAAATAGTTAAATTGGTAACCGCCTATGTATTATTTATTGACCATTTCTTATAAACATTAAAATATTTCAATAATTAATCCTAAAATAAAAATTAAATTTTACGCTTAAATTGAGTTCTCTAGGGAATGATAATAATTTTGTAATTATTAGAAAAATACTTTCAAAATAACGTTTTGGATGAAATTTTATTTCTTATAAACTTCTGTGTTATCTGTTTTCTCCTTACATTGATCAGCAGCCTTCTTTAATTTAGTACATTTTTCCCCCACACTCATGTTCACCAAATCTTTAATACTCGAAAGTAAATTAATTATAAAATTATTTATTTTACATAAAAAATCTATGAAAATCAGAGTTTAGATTATCGAGGAACGTTTTGTCAAAAATGAAATAATATACGTTCTCTGGGTTTGTTCCCCAGCTTTCCGTACACGCTGTGATTTCCCGAAGAGAACTTATCTCAACATGATATAGGGGCGCTGTAATCAATCTTGTTTACATTTCGTCTATGGGAGGTGTCCTTCTTTACGTGCACGTGTTTTTGTCAAACGTTGCTAAGTCATTTCTTGGTGTTGGCGGAACTATTAAGGACTTGTTGTTTCGGACCATCGTCTCGGTGTTGCAGGAAATTAGATCACCGAATTATAAATTTTTAGGTAGGAACTACTTCTGCACAGGATTCGTTCAGTATTCGAGAATCTAGAAATTACTTAGAATTTAAAAGGTTTTTTTTTTTTTTTTTTTCCCCTGTTCTTGTTGTTTTTTTTTTTTTTTTTTTTTTTTTTTTTTTTTTTTTTTCTTATTTAGGATTCCTTTATTCTGTATAATAGTCATTCAGTATTATAATGTCCCTCCGAATTAAACAATTCTTGTGTACTTGCAAAATGTATTTGTATCGAAATCACTAATCGATTATAAATGACAAAGTTTTTTCCTGATCTATCGAAATCTTTAAATTTATTTATTATATATGCTATGTTATTTAATTTTTAATTGCTTCCCGGGAAGTAATCATGTTTTCTCTCTCCCAATTAATGCATTCATAGCATGTTTGAAATCCAAGCGTTGTCGAAATCACGTGCGGCAGTTTATAATTATTTCCGATACAATTTTGCACAGTGCATTTTGTGACTTCCCGTTATGTAAAAAATGCTTCGTTTAAATTTTCAACATGTAATGCTTTGGAACATGTATGTGAATATCTTTATCTGTGTAGGTATGTGCGGTTTCACTTTGTAATGCTTGTATAATATTAAGAATCCTAAATACCAGGTTTAAATGTCAGGTGTACTGAAAAGCTGAAGACACAAATGGATGTTCCATTCGTCTTCACCTCTATTTTAGCAATGCTTAGTTGGTAATCGTAGCCAGGAAAAAAGGTTGGCAAACTGATCATTTTTTCACCGGTAGCAGTAATAATGCCATGTTTAAAAGTTTCATTTCAAAATTTCTCAAAAGCTCTCTCAGTTATGTATTTTTTTTTTTTTTCGAAATTTAAATGGCGTTTCTTTTGCATAGTTCTGTATATAGAATGAAAATAAATTGATATGCAGTAAGAAAATTTATTTGACAGGTGTAAAGCGTAAATATAGGTCCAAAACCACTATTCTCGCTAGCACGTGCTTCGTTCATCACAATTTGTAACTGGAGAATTATTTCGGTGGGAAGGGATATTAATTATTATATTAAATTAGCATTTATAGTAATTATACACTTGCTGTTCTGAAATGCTGGATGAAAGTTATTTACATATCCCGATAATAATAGGACGTTGTAAGTATGGGTGTACTCCAACTACGCTAATGAATATGCTAATAATTATGCTAAGAAATTTTTCTAAAATTTATCTAGAAGAAAAGAATTAGATAAACAAGACTGCAAATTAATACAATCAATCAGGCCTCTCAATAAATAAAAGCTTATTTTTTTAACCAAAAATTAAAAATTAGGATGCAAAAGTTTGTGCAATATACTTGGAAATATCTGAACATATAATTAGTTAGAAACATACAATTAAATTAATAACAAGCTAATTAACAGTAACATTAAGCTTAATTTCATTTAATCTAAAATAAGCAATAGATCAGGAGCTCCGCATAAGTGAAGTTTTAATGCTATTTTACGTAGATTTGCGTATAAAATAAAAGTAGCACTTGTAAAACAAGTGAATATTGTACTGATAGCCAACAGGGATTAAAATACTGTGGTTAAAAATATAACAACTTGTCAGAAGGTATGAAAAGTTGCCATTGCTATAGAAATTGAATGATTATACAAAACTCATAAAGTTAAGCGCTACAGTGTGAAAAGAAAATTCTGGAATAAACATGTTAAGAAAATTAGATGGAGAAATAATCCTTAATTTATTGATATCCATATAAACTGTATGCTTTTGGAAAAATGTTACATATAATTTGCACCGACGTATCAATCACCGAAACTGAGTTAATTTCTTTCCTTATTTTTTCTTATTAGAGGTATTTGTAAAAAGATATGCTAAGGTAAAGGTAAAACGTTTTGCAATACTTAATTGCAATAATTAAATTAAAAAAAGTATTTTTACTTCATGAACTGAAATTTTTACGCTACATTTTTATACATTAAATAAGTACAAAAAAAAGAAAGAGCTTGAGGATCACTGGGACTGGAAACTCGGGTCGAACTACCAATATTTAGTGACTTTTCCACAAGACGTTTTGAAATTATGCTGAACAATATTTTAAGAAAATAGAAGATACAGCACACGTAAGAACAAAAGTGTGCTGAGTTAGAGATTTACATGTTTGGTGAATGAGTTAAACTTACCTGTATGCCATTATGAAATTTTAGGAATATAGCATAAAAGCATGAGTGAAAAAAGCAATGGCAATCTGAATCATTGTAATCTAAATGTATATTATTATGAGTATCTGCTATTAATTTCAATACTGCTGAAAAAATTATAAATGAATTACATTATAAATCACATGAACTCGTTGCATTATAAATTACAACAGTTAGAAATATTAATAGCCTGATTTAGCGACCATCTTTGTTAACAAATAATTTCAAGTAATTAATTTTACAAATAATTCAGCCTGAAACTAGGTTGGAAAATAAGCTACATGCTCAAGATTAAGCTCTGCCAAGGTGTTAGAAACATCTTCTATTAACAATAGTTGTGATGCAAGAATTTGTAAAAATGATCATTTAAATATAAATTGGCATGAATACAATACAAAGATATAAATTCTATATGCATGAAAACTTGAGTACAGTGCAACAATATGTGAAAAAGGAATGGATTAAAAGAGAACTGAAAATCCCAGGATATGAATATAAGAAAATTTATTTTTTTAAATTTTTCTGTTAATTATGAAAATTCTGCTCTGACGTTCATAATTATCAATTTATTAATTAAATGTGTATTAGAAATTAAATGTATGCGAAAGTACATCAGGTGGAAAACAGTATAAATATTTAAACCTTTCTAGTATTAAAATATGGAATTTGTAATAATGATAAATAACCTTAAATTAACTTCAATAATTAAAAATGGAAAACTTAATATGGGAATATATTGCAATAATATTAGTGTGAATTTAGAATGACTTAAGAAATCCAATTTTGAGATTTAATAATAATTTTTATAATTAAATTAGAACTGTTTACATAAAATGGTAAATTTGAAAGTTAAAACCATTCTGCTATCTATGAAGATTTGTTAATTTTTATCTAGACAAGAAATTTATTTAAAGTGAGCTACAAATCCGATATTTGATACGCTGATTATGTATCAGTTTTGTGTATGTCATTAATCTATCAATTTTACTATTCAAAACTAATATATATATCAGCGACTTAAATCTACAATTTGGAAAGTTTTTAATTCTTACAGAGAATAAAAAAGATCTGGCTTATCATTCATATAAGCATCATAAAACTTTAAAATGAGAGTAAAAGAAATTTATTTTTTAGCACACGCCAGACTTTAAATTAATATTTGTTTTACATGCACAATTTTTACAATATTGATAAACGAAAATAAAGGCTTGCAGTCTCAATAGGATGTCTCATTAATGGCGATAAACGACTTTTTGTAGCACCCAATCTTCTTGGAAAGAATTGGGGGACAGGAAACATCGCGCAGTTCGTGGATTAAAAAAGAGGGGGAAGGGAATTTTCGATCAAATTTGGAACAGTTTATACCCTACCGTAAGAATATATTATCTCTTTGAACCATAATTTGGATGAGGAATATAATCCCGCAGTTAGATTATTTGTTGACATGATTAATTGTAGTTCCAATTTGCTATCACTACCATATTACATAAAGTATTGAATAAATATTTCTGCTAATTTTATAATGGAATAAATCCATTTCCTTGGTATTTTTACATTATCTCTTTAGCAAGAATTCGAACAGATTCTTCAGAGTTATTGCGAAAATCTATTCCAGAGTCTTTTTTCATTTAATATGTAAAAGTTTGTCTTCATTTCCTCAATTCGGATTATCTTCGTGATGCTTTGAGAAAAATAATTTTTGTATACTTTAAGGTTTTATTTCTTACTAAAATATTAAAAAATTTTCAGTTAATAAATTTTTTAATGTCGAATAATTTTGCGGTTTGGGCTGAAAACACTCTGTTGGTTTTCCTTCAGGGCGTTCTTGGTTACTCGGCTGATGGCGATTTTAGAATGTGGATATCTAATACTACCGTAATTAGAAAGTTAAAATTTTAGCTAGTCTTTGCTTAGTTAGAAAAATCTACTTGTGTTTTGAAAGGAGCTAGGACTTAGGTTTTGTTGAAATGAGTTAGGAATCTTAATATTATTTAGAAAATTACACAAAGAATCTTGTTCAAAGTTTTGTCATTTCAAATTACTATATTTTTTTACGTTTAAATTCCTGATTCTGTGTCTTGTATTCCTGAATCAGTTTTTAGTGGTTTTTGAGTAAATACGTAATTTTCCAAAATACTGTAATATGTAATAAGGCATCGACGCGTAGTGGTAGCCTAATAACGTGTTGTATTACTGGAAGAAATATTAAACACTTGTAGGGTTTTTATTTATTTTAACTAACATTTATTTTAAGCTATCTTTCCTGTCAGGCCTTTACTTTCTCCTAGAATTGCCATGCTAGAGTATGTAAATTGTAGTATATTCAAATTTAGCAGAAGTAAGTTGAGTTTAAATAGAAGGAAAACGAAATTGTAGGTGTGCTTCTTGAATCGCGAACGTGAAGGTTGTTACGTAGAAATTTAAGAACGGTGTGTTTCGGCCTGTTTGCTTATCTCGGCAGTTTTTGCTGAATTTTCAACTGCTTAATTGGTATGCTCGCTGAATCTCAGCGTTATTTTAGAACGCTGTTTGGTTAGTTTAAGATCTCAGAGCCTCGTGGATAGTGATCTCGCTTTTTGATTCATCCAGTCATTATTGTTCAGTTTTACGTTCTGTTCAGTTAAACCGCTGGGTTGGCGTAGTTTGTGAACGTCACGTGGACGCAGCTGTTATTTTTAAAGTTGAATAAAAAGGGCTTTAAACCCTTCTTACGTGTCTCTGTAAGTTTAAACTTAGTAGCAGTCACTACCACAGTTGCTGACAAGTTGGGGCCACAACGATACTACACACTTAAAATCCGGAATTTAGGATAAATGTAAAATACTGCTCTTAAAACCGATTTCGTGCTGTGAATTTATCTTTTTCACAGAGTAGACTGTTCCATTTCGCAAATTTATGCAACTAACTTAAAGCAGTTAAAAAGCACGTGTTGTCATACTGAAAGAAATTTGATATTACTTGATGCGAAATTAGGAAAGCAAAACTTATTTCAAATTTTGCGAATACTAGGTAAATCAGGATGAAATCCCAAACGGGCAAAGAGCGTAAGATCAATAGTATATTGTATAATTTTAGAAATTGTCATAGGACATAAGTTTAATAGTAAATTGTATAATTTTAGAAACAGTTACAGGATTGTAATATACTACGACTATTAGACTTTAATCACCAATTGTGCACCATAAGGTAATTTGGACGGTAAATTGATGTACGCTTATGCATTATTAATAGACCATTTTTATAAATTTAAAGTAATTCAATAATTAATTCTTATTTAACAATTAAAATGAAATTGTCTAGGGAATGATAGTAAATTTGTAATTATTTAAAAAATACTTTCAAAATTACGTTTACATAATTTGGTAAATATTATAAAAGTACTTTCGGAATTACGTTTGTGATGAAATTTTATTTCTTACAAGCTACTCTGTTTTCTCCTCACATTCACCAGCAGTTTTCTTTAAATTAGTACATTTTGTTCGTCATATTGACGTTCTTGAAATAAGTAATACTCGTAAGTAAATTAATTATATATTTAAGTATTTTAAATAAAGAAAATCATAATTTGTATTATTAAGGAAAGTTTCGTCAAAGATGAAATTATATAAGTTCCCTGTGTTTGTTCCCCAGCCTGATTCTTTCAATTGCATCTTATCTTTAACACAGGGTAGACTGTTCCATTTGGCAAATGTGTTCTGCTAATTTATGAAAGTTCAAGAGCCCATATTTTCATACTGAATGAATTTTTATTTTACTTAATATCAAATTTAGGAGACAGAAATTATTTCTTATTTTTTAAATACTTTATAAATCATCTTTAAAATAAAAGACTAATTTAAAAAATTTTAATTATTTTAACCAGAATTAATTTAATTCCTTTGCCGATATTTGAAGAAACGAAATATATTTTAGAATAAATAGATATCTTAGAATAATCAACATTATTACGCTCTCTCGCCCGTATGCTACCTAATTCTATCCTGAGAAAATTTTGCGAGTAAGTCTAAGAGAAACACAGAAATAGTAAGAAATTAACAAATGAAAATTAGTCATTGATAAATTACTGACAACTATAGTATGTTTTTAAAGAAACTTAATTTTTTAATAAGAAAAACAGTAATCTCCACATTAGAATTTCTGACCGATATTCAGCCGATATCTGCGAATATGTAACGATAACTGAGCCAGATACTTAACGCTTCGACTCAGTTAAATTGTGACGTTTCAGGGCCACCTCACATGAATGAGAAACCGAACGAACAAATTAGAAAGGGGCTAAAGAAAAAAAAAAGAAGATTTTTCGAATAACACTGCATGACAATAGAAAGGAATTATAATCTTGATCGGAAATAGTAGTAATAATGCAATCACATATTTGCAAAGTTTCTTAACTGAAGGGCAGCTTCACAAAGGATATGCACAAACACGTTTCAAAACGTAAATGGAAAGGAAACAAAATATATGAAATACTAATACCAAAACAGAAACTGAATACAGTGCGTAAAAGTTAAAATTTTAACCTACAAATTACAAAGCGAATACCTCTCGCAATAATAGTGATTGAAATTTTCACAAACCGCCCACACACTAGATACACAGTTTTATTAATTGAATTAAGATTTTTATACGTTGAACATATAGCGAAGTTAACAATGAATGTTAGCAAAACACGGGCGTAAGGGAGATTGGATTCATGAAGCAGCTAGTTTTATTAACAGGTTGAACGTTTAAACTATGATTACCTGCCATAAGCATATCAAGTTGAGATATTTGATTACCATCTGAGCTCGTAAAGTTGAATTGTATTACATCGAGTCTGAGATTGGGAAAAGGAAAACTGATTTTATACAATTCCAGAATAGTCATGAAGAATATTTTTGTTCTAAAATTTGGACTCGCGTCACAAGTAGCCGAGTGCTTAAAAACCGTTAAATGCTAGGTTGCCATGTGAACGAATTGGCTTCAGTCTTCAACTATTCGAGCATAAGTTCAACTATATTCCGTCGGTCAAAATAGCATTGAATATTTTTATTCTCATGTAGTATGACTTGTCAAACGTTTTATATAACACATTTAATGTGTCTTTTCGAAACACAGGTGTTTATATTTGATCCAATTGTATATGATATTAATATCTTCAGTGATACGTCTTGTGTTTGAACATGTTTATTTTTCTAAAATAATGAATTCTAACGATATATCTTTAATTTGCAGGAATGTATGTGTTCACGCTTTTGCAGAATTTGCCACTTTCCGCCGGTCCATCGGACATACGAGCCTACTTTTCCGGGCTATCGATCGTCCATGTTCAGATTTTTGGTGGAGAATGCGGAGAAGCTTTTATTGTGTTCAGCACCGATCAGGATGCCCGTCTTGCCATTGCAAGAAACGGAGGAAAACTAAACGGACATCTGATACAACTTCAACTAAGCACACGAGAGAACATGATGAAAGTGTTAGTGAGGAAAATTCAACAAATTAATGCAAGTGGTATCCAACTTACTCCATATGAACTAAGAAACGCGTTTCGTATTTTTCAGTCTGGGTCTAGTTTCGAATCCTTAGATAGAGAGCATCTATATTCTCATGAATTAAGAAAACCTTCTGCAAGTTCGGGAAAAAGTATTCTGACTTTGGAAAACAGAAATATTTCGTATTTTGAATGCGGAAATAACACTTCAGGCGTCAGACTTACCTCTGTCCGCACATTCAACCAGCAATTCGGGGAGACCCGTAATCCTCAGTTCAGACCTCAGAATTCTTCGTGTAACATGTCATCCCGTACACCTCACATACCGTTTTCTTCTTCGAATGGTTTCACACCTCAGAATTCTTCCTCTAACATGTCATCCTTTAGACCTCACCTTCCTCTGCCCAATTCTAATAGCTGTATTAGAGGGGCAATAAGAAAAAAATCACCGTTTTTTTATGGCCGAACTCATATCGAAGTGTCAAAAAGTGTGGAGGCATATGGAAAAATGCAGAATTCTACTGCAAACACGTCACCCCGGATACCTCTCCTTCCTCTGCCTCCTTCTAATGTCAATTTTACCCAGGAAATGAGAAACAAATCACCTCTTGGCTATGGCCAAACTGATGTGGAAGTTTCAAATAATAGACAAGGACCTGGAAATTCGACGTTCCCGCATGTACGTGGACGTTTCTCATTCAGACAATTTGGTTATAAACGATATCGTTCTTCCTCGGATTTCTCAATTCCTCCGAAACGTGGAAGACTATACAGTAATGCTACTTAAAGATATGTAAGAAACTATTTCTTTGTTTTTTAAATAATGTCAATGTTTTAGTAAATTTCAATAAAAAGTATTTAAATATAAATGGTATTAACCACTTCTTTCGTTATTATGAACAAAAAAATGTTATATTAAATACGTTTCAAGAATGAACTTCCATATAAGTCATTAAAAATGTTTTAATTCACTTTAAAGAAAATAGGTTGTAAATATAGAAATATTTTTCTTCTATTTGTAAAGAGTACATTTCAAACAGTTTGGTCACATTTTACAGTTATTCAAACATCAGTCCACACAAATCTGATGGAAATGGTTTGTGTTTGTAATTTTCCGTTCATTATCGACTGATATATCCACTTCCAATGTAATAGAAAAGAAAAAGAACAAAAGGATTAATTATTAGAAATTCACGTTCTTAATTATTTTCTGCTATCATTTATTCCATTTACACCTAATTTTCATTTAATGCTATTGGAGCTGCAACACTTGCTTTTTCTTCATAAAATTTCATTCGCTTGACTAGGATAAATATTGACCATCAATAAATGGCACAAAATTATGTCTCGGATGTTTTATGTAACCGTCTGGATGTTTAATGTATAATGCATAGACATTGATGCACTTAATTTTATTTCTTATTCCTTTTCTCGTACCCAGACGTTTTACAAGGCTTATTTAATGACTTTTATACCTGCATTGTATAATTGCGCGTTTCCAAGAATGCTTTTTTGCTCTTTAATTTTTTATCACTAACTGGCAGTTAAAACAACCCTTTTGATATGTCCAACACGAAAACGTATTCGTATAGCTTTGAATAATTATCTATATATACTTAATTGTTTTTTTACAAAATTCTATATGATGTGTTACTAAAGAATTAGGATTTCCTAAGATCTAGTATTGAAGCAATATTAAATTTTGTCGTAATACTGGAGACTTAATAATAACCGAAATGAAAGTTAAGTGTAATGGTATGATTTCTGTTCTTTATTTTCCGATAGGTTAAATAATGATGAGACGTCTATGAAGAAATTCGTGATAAGGCGTCATTTCTCCTGTCACGAGTTGTGAATCCTCGTAATCTAAGGCTATTAATTCAAAAAAATATTTCTGTTGTTTGGTTTCCTATATGATGTAGTAAATATTGAGAAAGAATGTGATAAAACATGAAAGAACACTCATGAAGATCTATATTTTGTAGAAAGCGCATAAATTAATATCTGCTTATAAAGATAGAAATTTGACAGGGTGTCATGAAATGAAAAATAATTTTTCTATTCTCAGAAAGATAATTCAAATTTGATAACTATTGTTATAAATGTCCATTATTTGGCGTCCAGGCTGTTCGGTAAAATTCAAGATTAATTAGAAATTATGGGTAGGAGGAATTTTTACTCTTTGGGCTTATATGACATGTAACAATTATATATTTCTATGTTGATATGAATAAATTCAAAGTTAATTGTACCTAGATTTAGTGCTGATGAATACTCTGTTGTATAGTCCATTTTTAGTAAAAACGTTTTCATGTTTCTCGAGATATTTTGAGAAATTTCATTAAGGTTGTGAAATAATTACGAAATTTTTGAAATTATGGCGTTTTCCTGGAAAATATTCTCCGTACAAATGACGCTCCTATCTACAAAATTTCTTGACCAAAATCAAATCTAATGTGCTGGCCTCTGTATTTTTTGAAAATATTAAATCTCACTGATGGAAACTGTACTTTGCTCAAGAGTTTCTTGAAATGACTCTATGACTTGAAAAAACTTTGCTGTTAACGTTATTTAAACAAATATATATATATATCTTTCACATTTTGTAAATTTCCTTTCTATAATTTCAGTTCCGTGTCGTATAACAGATATTACTAAATTAATGCGATTAAATGTTTGGTCGTTCCAATGATCCCATACCAAAATTTAAAAAAATCGCTTCCTTCAAATCAGCGAAGCAATCATTCCGTCGGACGGATAATTCCATGGCATATATATGTCGTGGGCATGTTAAAATTTAAGTTCTGAATTTTTTTATAATAATTTTCTTCGCTGATCATAAACCATAGCTTGAATATTCTAATTTTATCTGAAAACGTTTTCGATACTTTTTTGTGCATCATTTCTCAGTTAAGTAATAACTGAAATAAAAAAGGCGTTAGGAAATTGAATATTCCACCAGGAAAATTTAGCTTATTTTTTTGGAAATTAAAAAAGCATATAAAAACTTTTATGTAGTTTTAACAGTATGATTTGGGGTTACTCGGACTTAAAGAAGAAGGACTTAAATCTCCCCACAAAATCGTAACTCAAGACTATATCACAATACCAGCAAGAGCAGAATGTTTACTTCCTGTATCCATAGTCGAAAATAGAATTTTCCGCTTCGGCATCATAGAATATCCCAAGCAATGTAACAGCCTGAAAGGAGTACCAGTAGCCTGAACACTCATCGATCTATCGAGATGAGTTATCACGGTGAGAGTTGCCTAAGTAATTCACAAGGCGAGAGTTATAAAGAAAGGGGAATTGGTTGCAGAATGTAGTCCAGTAACCAGCGTTAAACGAAACAGTAACACTGGAAATTTCGTGTCTTGAGAGAGTTATTGCAGAATGTGCAATGAAGCGATAAGGAAAGGAGTGCTGCCGAAAATGTCGTTCAAGAATTTACAGACGTTTTTCGCCCTGCCGTCTTCTGACGTGGCTCGAACCACTTAGAAACAACCTGAGAATCGATACCAGGGATTACGCACCAGCTGCGCAATATCCTAGACGTCTGCCGATTGCTAAACAGGAAGAGGTAGGAAAAGGTCTAAAAAATATGCAAGAAGGCAATACCATCCAGTTTTCAGCAAGTCGCTGGGCATCGTCCATCGTCCTGGTGAAAATGCAAGAGGGTTCAACAAGATTTTGCGTTGACTATCGTCAGTGGAACGAGGTTAAGAAGAAAGACAATTACCCTCTTCCTAGAATGGACCACATACCGGACATTCGTTCTGGATAGTAGTGGTTTTCAACACTTGATTTAAAGAGTGGGTATTTGGCAGGTCGAGAAACATCCTGAGAATTGAGAAAGGACTGCATTTACCACGGGACAAAGACTTTGCCAGTTTGGACGCTGCAATTCGCCAGCAACAATCGAACGCCTCTTGGAGACTGTTTTGAAAGGTCTATACTACGAAGCCTGTCTGATATACCTAGAAGACATCATCTTCGTCGAAAGAGTTTTGAAGAATAGCAAGAAATCTTAGAAAGGTGCCTCAGAGGCTGAAAGAAGCAAATTTAAAGTTGGCTCCCTCTAAATGTAAATTTATAGATAGGAAGTGACTTACCTCGAACATGCCATCTCTGCTGAAGGTGCTGTGTACAGATTCAGAAAATATGTCAGCAGTTAAAGCCTAGAAACGCCCTTAAAAATGTGCATCAGTAAGAAGCTTCCTGAGGTTTTGCACCTACCATAGGAAATTTGTGATTAACATAGAGAATGTGCGGATGCATTTAACAACTTGAAGAAAACGTTAACATCGGCTGCCAGTCTTGAATTATTCTCAGCTCGATAGACCATTTATTCTCGACACAGATGCGAGGAAGGAAAGAGTCGGTTGTGTTTTGTCCCAAGAAATAAACGGCCAAGAACGTCCAGTGACCTACTGGAGGAAGTAACTTTCTAAACCGCAGAGGAAATATTGGCTCTCCATTGTTAAAAATTTAATAATTTTTACATAAATGCATAATGTTTTAAATTTCTTTCATAAATTATTAATCTGTAAATAGATTTAATGACTTCCGATAGAATGAAATAATAATTTCAGAAGCAAAATGTTTTTCCTCCTGAAGCGGGATTCTTATGTGTAAGTAATTAAATTTTAATGAGGAGTGCTTTTTTCTCTAGCGAGAAACCGGGTTCCGTGTATTAGAATGAACTAAGTTTTGTGTGCCAAGGTACACATTGTACCCACTTTTTACATTTTCTCATTTTTTTAAGAAACTAATATTTTAATTAGTGTCTATTTAGTCCAAAAGGGACGTTAGTTATAATGACATACGGTAACCTGTGTTGAAACTCTTGTAGTTGTCAGAATACATAGTCACAAGAAGAACAAATGACATTGCAAAAGACAGGCAAATACAGCTAAAACGTAAATGAAATATATGATAGATTGTCACTACAATTTGACGACTCTACGGATAAAAAAAAGCTTTTCGCAGTTAGAGTTATGGGGAGAAAGGTATTTACTAATATCACTGTAAAAAATACATACCGAAAATATTACTCATGAAAGATCGAACAAGAGTTAAAGATATCTAATGTATTTATATCATAAGCAAAAAGTCGACAGATAGGCCTCAGCACAAGCTACCAGATGTGAAGTGGAGCCAGCAATGTTTGGTAAATATTAACATATTTATTGCAATCTGCAAGTAAGTTTTTCAAACTTTATATTGAATCACTGGAAGATTTACATCGGGCACGTCGTGAAAATTTTAAACTTAATTCGAGCAGCCCCCTTGCAACACTACATTCTCAAGGAGAGAAGATCCAGGTCTTGTTCTACATAGTGAATTACGTTGGCAAAGTTCTTGCAAGAATCGTAAGTGTAGCTAATGAACTTTCGCTGGATGGCAGATTTAGAATTTCTGAAAAGGCATAATTGAGAAACTCGATTATGTAACAAATAAATAAATGCATACCCTGCTAAAAATGCCCCGTAGAAACCCATAAACGTTTTTACGGGGAATTGGCCTATGGGTACCCATACAGCTCTGCGGATACCCGTAGGCCAAATCCCCGTAAAAACACACACAGACGGAAACCCGTACAACTGTAGGCCAAATCTCCGTAAAAACCCTTAGAAAGAAACCCGTACGGTCGTACGGGTACGCGTAGGCCAAATACCCTGTAAAAAACCCAGAAAAAGAAACCCGTACAGTTGTACGGTTAAAACCCATAAAAAGAAACCCGTACGGTTGTACCGGTACCCATAGGCCAAATACCCGTAAAACCGATAGAAAGAAACCTGCACGGCTGTACGGGTACCTGTAGGCCAAATACCCGTAAAAAACCTGTAAACGAAAACCCGTACGACTGTACGGATACGAGTAGGCCAAATCTCTGTAGAAACCTGTAGATCTGTAGGCACTATAAACAAAATCCCAGTAAAAACCCATAGCTAAAAATCAGAACTTTATATGCATTGGGCAAATTTCCATTAAAAAAAATGGATATTCCGTAGATCTATGCCTTGTAAAAACCAGTAGACAAAAGCATGTACACCTATACAGGCACCCATACGTCAAATCCTGTAAAAAGCGCTACACAAAAATCCACAGACCAATAAAGGTACCTCTTCGAAAAATCGCTGCACAAAACAGTAAACAAAAACCCATAAACAGAACCAATAGCATTATACCATAGTGGAGTATCCATATATAGAACGGGTATCCATATACAGAATCCCTATAAAAAACAATACACAAAAATATAACTGTAAATCAAATTTCCATAAAAACCTAAACTAGCAGAAGTACATAATTAGCACTGATGAAATGTACAGAACTAAATGGCGGAGAAAGCATGTAAAGTAATTTTAAATAAAATTCAATGCGAATAAATAAAAATTTTAAAATATCTAGAAGCCTACGAACCCCTGTACTTCTTAATGCACGTCAATATCTATAAACATATTACAAAATATTTGTATAAATTCTCTTTACAAAATTTTAAACTACCTTTATATAATTTTGAAAATAAAATGAATAGAAAGATAATAACCAAAGTCATGATTCACAACCATCGAATGATATATGTACATATATGTATGTAAGAAAAATAAGGAATATGCAACAGATTAAATTAGCAGCGTAAAATTAATTTTCCTTCTCTATTCTAAAAACAGTAATCTTTCTGCACTGCATCATTTCGAGATTAATTCATGTCATATGACTCTTACATAATTTGATGTTGTAAAAGGAACTAAAACTCAAACAGCCAATAGTAATTTTACAGCAGTATTAACTATCAAATAAGAGTAAAAATGCATCGAGAACCAAAATTAACTCGGTCTGAATTAAGATTTCACCCTTAACATAACGCATTTGCTTTTTACGCTTTGGCCTAGCTGGATTGCAGTCTGTTGCTCCTTGTTTCTTACTACACATTTATCAAAAATGTTAATTTTTGGAATAGGCATAAATATTGTGCCAACTTGTTTGTGGCTGCAACATATTTGCTGAAAGAAAAGTTGAATGAAATCTACCTCGACTGTTCTTATTCATTGTGGATTGGAGTTTCAACATCTCTAAGCCATCAAAATTCTTGCTGTTCATTACGGATTCAGCTGCTTGTATTCGACTACAGAATCTATTACATATATGTATATATATATATATAATTTCATTTGATGGTTGCGAATCATTACTTTGACTGCATATATGTTATTGATTTCATTATAAATATATACATATAGTACTGTATCTCACTGCATATATTTGTATTTCAGTTCTTTAATTGGGAAATTAAACAATTGTATTTAATCACATCAGCTTGTTTAACAATTTGATACCTAATGAGAAATGTATTGCCAAAGGATGGTACTTTCTTGCATCTGCTTAAATTTTAAGTTACCTAGAATGCACTAAACCAAATTTAGAAAAAAAAAAAAAAAAACTAGAAGAAACTCAAATTTTCAGGAAGAGAAACATTATTAACAAGCAAGCAAAAAGAATACGGGACTTTCAAATTAGAAACTTAAAATAGAGTTCAAATTTAGCATACTTGCTATCCCCTTAAAGCTCGCTTACCACTGATAGTAACACCCTGCAGTTTATTATGACACGCATACACATAGATGTTTTGCGTGGAAGAAAGGATGAATCCTAGAATATAATGTAGTGAAGAAACAATAATATACAAACACTGTGTCGATCCCTTATTACAATACTTTGAATGTTACCTGTATCTCTCAAAATATAAATGAACGATGAAGATAACATATAATAAACTTAATAATACCCAAAATACAATAAATTATATTGTAACAAAACGAATTTAAAAAAATTTACAAGTCTCAACAAATACCAATTCTCAACGCACAGTTCGGGAGTTAGCATATAATGTTTTATTCCGTATCTCACTTTTGGTGCTATATAATCTTCCACAGATTTTATATATAAAAAATCTATAACATAATGGGTATTTATACTATATGCAGTTCTTGATGTAAAAAAGATCAACTTTCGTACTGTAAAAATTCCATCTATGTGAATAAGTATGAATATACTCATATGCACATAATTATACTAAATAACTAATTTAATGAAACTAAATTCCTATAGAAAAATGGGGAAAGTGTAGAATCGTCCACTGCTTGGCGTGTTTTTAAGAATTGCACATACTCAGTATCCATGTACACATCGACTTATAAAAACGTCCCAGAATTGCACAAAAATATCATTGCGCACTCCTTTGACTTTATCCATGTACACATCCACCTATTTTCACTTAAAAAGTCAAAATAAAATTGACAAAAATCCAATTCTCTTTAGTAAAAAGTACCAAATAAATAAGAGGACGATTCTGCACTTTACCCGAAAAAATATATAAAAATACCATTTACCTACATATATTAATAATTTATTATTACACAAGGTTTTTCATATATCATCTCAAAGGAACATAAATTTAATTAAAGCGATGCATTATTGGAATAAATTTGAGTCAGTGTTTTAGGTGTAAGTTATTTAGATTTCTATTGTAGAAAGAATACTTTAGAAAACGTATAGAAATATTATTTTGAACCATAAAAATTCTAAATAGTAAAATTTAAAGTACTGAAAAGGTAGCTACTGTTTTTGACAGTAGATTATATAATATAAAAATACCTCATGCTGAGCATTTTCTGAAATTACAACGCCAAATGAAATTTATATAGTGCAGTATTTAGCAATAATAACTTTTTGTAAACAAATGTAGCTATATTGGCTTAATTGTAATGACAGTAATTTTAACTGCATTTGTATAAGGCTGTACAAAAGATTTATTTATGTGGATTTTCATCCGCAGAGAACAACCGGATTCTCTGTGGAAGTGCTTCCGAAAATATTGTTTAAATATAACTATATTTGAAAGCAATGCTATAACAGTGCCCTTATAAGACTTATGATCCGAAAAGCTTTGGTTTTAATTGTCTCGTAAAAACGTTCAATTACTTCTGCAAAATTCATACCCACGTAATAATTACTACACCGAAATCAATTGATTATACAGCAAAACGTTCCTAAAACAATCAACTCCACAATTCAAGATAATGCCAGCTTCCTGTAGCCTGACAAAACTATGAGTGATTTTTTAAGTCCCGTTATTTAATTATTGTCCTGACAAATGTGCCATGATCAGAGGTGGCCATTTAAGAAAATAACCACTATATAAGGTTTCAACTTAATGTAATTTTTTTCATATAAATAATTCATTTTTAAACTCCCAAGACTAGTACATTTAATATTACATAAATCTTATTCACGAATCTATTTCTATTTCAAAAGCAATTTATGAAAAACACATTTGAAATTTTCTTCATCAAACTAATAATAATGAAAATTAAAGAATGCATAAAAATGATTATATGTGTTTTAACAAAATAGCACAAAATATTTAATGTAAAAATGTGGTTCTAGTCTCATACTTGTAAAGAAAAATAGACCAAAAAGAAAAAACAATGTAAGCTACTATGATCATTTAAATTTTCACATAATTTTAGTAGTGGAAAAAAGATTCCTTAAGCTTGTATGTCTTGTCTACCCCATTCAATAAGTAATAAACGCATTAAATATTTCAATGTTTATTTCATTAATAAAACTTACCTTTTTTGTTTGCGAAATGCAATTAGTACATTTTTTAAAACATAAAAAAAATTCTTTTTGCTCGGCCACATCACATTACTCGAAAAATTGAAAACTGAATCATGCAAAATCATTTTTAAGTAACGTATGCTCAAATTTATTAGTACATAATATTCAAATGATAAAGCATCTACATGAACAAGCTTTAAAAAAGTATTTCTAAACTGTAATCAAAAAAACAAATTTTCCAAAATACAGTTTCATTAGAATGCAAAAACTATATTTCTGCATCTGATCACATCTGCATCTGCACACTGAACCAAATTATCAAGTCTAAAATTATCACTTTTCAGTCTTTAAGCACATTGTTTTTCAGGATAAAAGTAAAGATGGAAAATCAATTTCACGCTCAGAAACTTCATTTCACAACTAGTCAGTTATCAGCAACGTTCTCTCAAACATTACACACGATTACATGTGCATGGCTTTAGTGGTATATTCATAGTCAGTGCTGGTATTTTATTATTTATTACTAATTTCTAAACAGTAAAACATAGTAAAATTTGTATACAGTAAATCATAGAAAATAATATATTGCATTACTACAACCACGAAGAAAATAACACCACCATCGCACAACAATAACTACAGTGGCGCCACATTGCTTGTTTGGGAAACTTCTGAGAGTGGGGGAGGGAGCATGGGAGGGAGGGGAAATTTTTTTCTTCACGTCAGCGTAACAGGGAGAAAAGTTTTGCGATTGTGAATGAACTTGTTCGCGTTAAAGAGGCGTTGGTTGATACCGGTGTTTATTTGTAATATCAGAAATGTAAGTGCTTATGTGTGTGTATTCCGAGAACCAACTCGTAGCAAAAACCACCTCCCTAAGACGACCGCCTCTGAAAGAGACCAGTATTTATGAAAATATAAGTGTACTTAGGTATTGAATATTCCCTCTGCAAGGCGACCATTCACAATGAAAATTCTGCAAGTGTGGCTGGTCGCCTTAGAGAGATTCATTCCGTAGATGCAATCTCCCTAAGCCTACCACCTCTAAAAGATAAACGTATCTCTGAGAACGTGAGTATATATTGGTATTGAGTATCACCTCTCTAATGCGACCACTTGCAAAGATGAACTTTTATTTGCGGCTGGTCGCCTTAGAGAGACCTCGTTGTGTGTGGTGTATATGATTACTGTTATTGTTTCCGAAAAAGAATTAAATCAAATAAATAAGCATATTTAGTATAAACCCTCTCTAAAACGACCAACTGCGTTTCCAGGTTACTCTGATGGTCTTAAAGAAATCATATTTTCATTCTGCTAATTTTATTGTTTACAAGAAGTCTATTAACGTCAGATAAAAAAATAGTATAAACCCATATAAACCAACAGAAGATTTATTATTATATTGATACCAGTAAGAAAACCAGTAAAAGTCAATGTAAACCTATACAAACCAGTACAAAGTTTTACCATTGAGAGAAATGTTGGTTGCATGGGTGTCAATTGATACCAGTAAGAAATACCCACAGAGATCAATAGAAACCAGTAAAAGTCAGTAGAGACCATCAAAAATTCTATAGGTACCAGTAGAAAGTTTTACTGGTTTCTATGGGTCATTTTGAAAACAGTAAGAAAAACCCACACAGATCAACAGAAACCAGTAAAAGTCAATAGAAACCCATAAAATCTTATGGGTATCCATAAAAAGTTTTACTGGTTTCTATGGGGCATTTTTAGCAGGATATATATATATATATATATATATATATATGTTCTGTAGAGTAAAATTCTGTGCAGTTTTAAATTTAATGTTTGGTTTTTCCCTTTGGGCATTTTTCCTATACATTTAAAAGTTAAACGAAGCCTGGCCGCGTAGCCGCTAGTAATAAATAAACAAAACAACTACCTTATGTTTAGGCACAAAATATTTCTGCCAGATAGAATCGATAGAGTTTTGATTACTACAGAATTTTATTTCGAGATTTCATGGTTGATTGTCATTTTCGTGGTTTTCCCCGTGTATAACATGTATACTAACTAGTTCTTCTAGTCCTTCACGAAGGCATCGCGGATGATCCTCAAGCAGTTAGCCCTCAAGGCTTTGAGGTATTCGCATAAACCAAACCTGAACTCAGAAAAGACAGATGAAACATCGCTTCATGAGGTTAACATATCTAGTTTCTACAGAAAACAGATCACAAAGCAAAAAAATCGCTGTCTTTTTATGTTCACGGGAATTCGCATGGTCTCTTTTAAATGCTGCTATTACTTTACCTTCAGAAAGCCTTGCGAAATAATGCTCAAGCATAAATGTTCTTTCTGTTTCAAAAAATTCATGATCAATTTGCACCAAGCAAACTGTTTTTAAAGCTAACAGCTTGAACTTCAACGGAAATTTCAAGCCATATATTTCTTATAAGAGTATAAAGATTAAATATAGTACCTAAATTATACTTAAAATAAATAGATAACTTAAATATATCTATTTATTTACTGAAGCAATTTGAAATTAATATACCATTTTCAAAGTTTTTGAAGGTCTGATGGGCACGAATTTTAGTTTACCTGTTAGAATTCCAAGCTTCTTAAGTAATTTAGAACCCAACCTGCATGTTTTCATGAATAAGTACAAATTAGCAAAATATGGACTCTCCTACTTCCGGGTTTTCCGGGCAATGCAGATGCTTTTAAACAGCACTGGGAAGTTTATCAAAGGAACCTACGACCTCTCCCTTAAGTTTACGCTTTATTACTCTGCATTTTAAGATGTTATTTGTGCAATAGAATGTCTATGATCGAATGTAGTGATTAGAACCGTAAGCACACGGAGAATCAGAAACTCAGTCAAGAGAGACTAAAATTTAAATAGTTTTATTTTTTTTCCCAACAAAATATGAAATATATGTATAATAGAACGTCTATGATCAAAGGTAAATGGAACCGTACCCACCTGGAAACAGAGAATCGGATATTCAATTAATAAAAACAAAATTTAAAATGTTTTAAACTTTTTTTCAAAAAGATTTTCTGAAATTCTTTATTAAAAATTCAAAAATAAGTACGTAATTGCTACATTTAAAATTTAAAAAAAGTCCATTAATAGAAAATATTTTTTTTCCTACAATAAAACAAGTAATCCATATAAGTGTTCATGAAAGACGTTTGTAAAAAACAAAGAAATAAACGAAGTGTTTTGAAATTCACACAAATTATAAAATTTTATCAAATTTAATATATTCTTTTTTATTTATAAGATACTAGTTCTTTTTTTAAAGAAATTGTAACCCTTTTTTTTGTGATTCTTATAATTCTATCATCCGTAACATGATTCGGCACATTTTGATCGAAAAAAAAAAAAAAAAAAGATCGAAAGGTTAAGTGGGGTTCCAGGACCTAATACCGAAGATCTTTGCATAAAGCTTCAAATAATAGTATACCGTTTTTTTCTAATTGTATATTTAATACGTAAGTCTAGAATTTATGTAAAGTTTCTCTGTAAATGTCTTGTTAGACTGGCTTCTGATGCGGGCCAACCAGTAGCCCAGCAAGTAAAGTAGGGCGGCGCAGCAATACCGGTCAAAGTCACTGACGAAGTTCTCGTGCTCCGTCCACTTTTCCCTGTATCTCTTCCTGCATACAGCTTCATTATGGCTAAATTTTAGATTGTCCGTTTCCTTTTTATTGTCATCTCAGCAACACGCAAGCTTTATTGTTCTCCCAATCTGCAGCCCGGATGATTTTTTTCGTCTCTGAAAACCTGAAAAATGTAGTTCGCTGTTTTCTACATTTAAAAATTCCGAAACATGTCTTCTCCTCCTTTTATCTTCTGAAATATGCCTAAGAATTCATTGTCAGCTGGCGCTTGACTGTTACTCTCCTGTTTAATACACGTAAACAATGCATTTTACCACAGGATGCTCCAACTTTTTTAATTTGTTACCACATAAATAAGAATCAAATATATATGTACCAGCATGCTCCAATTTATCTACTAAAAGAAGGGCCATTTTAATTCATTTAAATCTTTTGGGTAAACATTATACCACCAGAAAATATGAATTGTACTGCTAGTGGTACACATACGAGACTTTTAGAAACCCCAAAAGCACAATAAAAAGGTGATGGGACATTTGCAATTTTCCGTTACGCATCAGACCAAAATAATGAGATAGAGGAAAGACCGAAAGATCAGTGAGTGCTAGAAGGATTCGCAAATGTTTCTTATTTTCATTACACTTTTTCTTATATTACTTTATCTCTCAAATGAATCCCTTAAATTCATTACCTGCTTAGTTGATAAAGACCTCCGCTGATATAGACTCAGTCAACCCTTACTGTACATGATCGTTACCCACTCAGCCTGTACTGTACATGATAACAAAGAAAGTGAGAAAACTTAACAAAAGTCTTCTTCATTTTATATCGCATAATGGAATTTTCCTAAGAAGTAAACATCTGATCGGTTTTCAGAGCTGCTCACTTGAATTATTGTTTCGTTTAGTTTATTTAATTACGGCAAAGCTCACAAGGACTATCTGCTTATGCGGACGGATGCCTTCGTGGATTACTTTCTAAGAGAAACCGTCTCGTATTCACATTATACACAGGGAAACCGCGAAAATGCTCATGAGGCAGCCCATTTGCAGGGGTTTGAACCCCAGACCGAACTACCAGTCTTCAACTACTTTACCCCAAGGCCACTGGTGGGCCCACTTCAAGTATAGAAATATTCCTAAAGTTCTTGATCAAGAATGTAATTAATTTACTTCAGTGCAACGTAAATGAAGAGACAGATTATTTTTATAGTAAAGCATGTGCTTGCTCATAGTTGGAAAAGATATGTGGCCATCTTATACAAATTTTTCTTTAAACCAGTTTTTTTATTTCTGAGTACTTCGGTGAATATTTTACATTTTTAGCGTTCTAAATTTAATTTTAGAACTAGAAATGCCTACACACGAACAACATGTTGTACACTGTTGTGACATTTAATAGAATTTCAGAATTACGACCAAGAATAGTATACAAGAGTCTTTGTTTCAAGTCTTCGTCGTCAAAAAGATTTACAGATATTAAAAGATTCACACGTAGTAACCATCCAAGAACTTAGAAATAGGATATGAATAAATAATAATAAGAAGAGAAGATAATGTTTGTTACGAAGTATACTATCGCTATATATATTGGGGAAAAAAAATGCGGTTCGATAAAGGCACTTTGAACCTATTATGTCTTTGGTAATTAGCTGAAACCATATACAACCAAAGGTTTATTAAATTCTTTGGCTGAGTTCGGTTGAAAAAGTTCTTTATTTCCAGGCAAAATAAAGAACATGTATTATTAAAACTTTGAAAACAAGAACACTTCTTTCGACTCATTCATTCAGTAAATTATGTTGACCTAGAACCCAAGGTCTATTAAATTCTTTGGTTGAGTTCGGTTGAAAAAGTTCTTTATTTCCAGGCAAAATAAAGAACACGTGTTAAATTAGTTATTTTCTAAGATCGGAAGACCAAAATGAGGTTGGCGTACCAGACACGCGATACGTAACTGGAACCCGTCGTAACACGTGAATACAGGTGAACATGTTTTCACAGAATTCCACAATGGTCCTTTTCCACAATGGTCAATCAAACGGAATTCTGATGTTTTCGACTGTCTCATTTGAAAAAGAGCTACATCCCATTCTTCTGTCAATTCAAATTATAATAACCACTTGCTGTTCATGTTTCCTGAAATACATTTACGCTTTTTAAGATTACACGGAATGCACATATGCCTATTTTCCTTGCCACCGAAAAGCTCCTACAATAAAATTATCTCACGTAACTCATTTCTTTTGTGTCGCTGAGTCCACTGATTAAATTTGAAACAAAAATATTTTACTCTTTGTAGATGACTCATACAAAACTTTGCCAGATTTCTTGTTGTTTAATTTAATTCAAATATTAGTTTAGTAGAAGTAAGTAAATATCTACAAGTTTTCTTAAATACACAAAATATTACGCAATTTAATGGAACTTTTCAGTATAGAGATTGCCCGTTTCAAGTAACTACGAACCGATAGGTATTAAAATAATTTAGGAGCCATTTTGAAATTTAATATTTTTTTATTATTTTCCTTTACTTTGTAGAGCCATTTGATATTTGGAAGCAGGAAATGTGAAAAATCTTCAATGCCCTCACCGAGACTTTAATCCTTAATTATTTTAAGGAATAATTAATTAATTAATTTAACAATAATTAATTATTAAATAACAATAAAACTACCGACTATTAAAATTAATTTAATAGTAATTAATTAATCTACTAATAATTAACTATTGAATTTTTATATTATGAGTGATTATAATGCCCATTTCATTTTTCTTATTTACACTTGTTCCTGTTTCCTCATGGTCTCACCTGGGGCGCCTGCACTCCTAATTTTAGAAATTAAGTCTTATACTAACAGAGTTTAGCTGGTAGCCATAGCCTAGAAACATTTTTGGCCAACTCATTACGTTTTTTATCGGTAGCTCCAATAACGCCACGTTTAGATATGTCATTTTTAAATTTTTCAATAAATAATACAATCGTATCTTTTCTTCGAAATTTAAACAGCTTTTCTTTTGCGTACAAATGTGATAAAAATTTAAATAAAATGATATTCAGTAAGAAATTTTATTTGATGGAAGTTAAAAGAAATGTATTCAAAACTACTTTTCTCCCCTGCACCTCTTTCATTCAAAACAAATTTGTAACTGTAGAAACATTTTGTTACAAAGTGATATTATTTATTTTATTTCATTTTATTAAATTAGTATGATAATAGTTGTACAGTTGCGGTGTTGAAATGCTGAATGAAAATTGTTTACTTATATTGCGGGTTTTCATATCACTATAATATAATAAGACATTGAAGTTGCATATTATCTATTTGAACTATTGTTTAGAATTGTTTGGATGAGAAATATTGTTGTGCAGTTAGACCGTTTGTTGGCATAAATCTTTGAGGGTCGCAATTGTTTACACCACCATAGTACGTAAAGTATTGAATAAATACTTTCGCTAATTTTATATACGAATAAATCTAGTCTGTTGGCAATTCTAAGTTATCTGTAACAACACTTCGAGGAAATTCTTCACTTTTATTGCGAAATTCTATTCCACTGTATTTTTGCGCATTTAATACGTAAAATTTTACATTCATTTCCTCAATTCGGATTATCTTTATCATGCTTTGTGAAGAATAACTTTTGTATACATAAATGTTTATTTCTTATTAAAATATTAAAAGTTAATAAATTATTCTTGTGTTGAATAAATTTGAGGATTTGTCTGTTCGTTTTCCTTTAGGGAGTTCATAAATAGTCCACTCATGGCAATTTTATGACGTTGACATCTCATACTAATTCAACAAGATCGTAAATAAAAAATAAGAATTTCATCTAGTCCTTGCTTAGCTAGAAAAATCTACTTGTTTTCTTGAATCAGTTAGTATTTTAATCTTAATAATATTTTGATTATTAGGCAAAAAAAAGGATTAAAAGTTTTTCAAATTATTATATTTTTTTCCGTACAAATGCCTGATTCTTTGACTTCTACTCCTGAATCACTTTTCAAATGTTTTTGTGATGATACGTAATTTTGCAAAATTCTGTGATATGTAAGAAGATATCGATGTGTAGTGGTAGGCTAACGTGTTGTATCACTGAAAAAATAAGGACTTAAAATCGAAATTTAGGATAAATGTAAAGTGCTACTCTTCAAACTGAATTCGTGCTGTGAATTTATCTTTTGCACAGAGTAGAATGTTCCACTTCGCAAATTTATGCTGCTAATTTAATGGCAGTCCAAGGTCACGTGTTGTCATACTGAATAAATTTTGATATTACTTAATGCGAAATTAGGAAAGCAGCAAAATTTATTTCAAATTTTGCGAATGCTAGGTAAATAAAGATGAAATTCCAAGCGTGTAAAGAACATAAGATGAATAGTATATTGTATAAATATAGAAATTGTAACAGGATTTTAATCTCCTGCGCTGAGTCTCCAGTCACCAATATTGCAACAAACGTAATTCTGACCTTCAATTAAATAGTTAAATTGATAACCGCCTATGTATTATTTATTGGCCATTTCTTATAAACATTAAAGTATTTCAATAATTAATCATAAAATAAAAACTAAAATTTTACGCTCAAATTGAGTTCTCTAGGGAATGATAATAATTTTGTAATTATTAGAAAAATACTTTCAAAATAACGTTTTGAATGAAATTTTATTTCTTATAAACTTCTGTGTTATCTGTTTTCTCCTTACATTGATGAACAGCCTTCTTTAATTTAGTACATTTTTCCCCCACACTCATGTTCACCAAATCTTTAATACTCGAAACTAAATTAATTATAAAATTATTTATTTTACATAAAAAAATCTATAAAAATCAGAGTTTAGATTATCGAGGAACGTTTTGTCAAAGATGAAATAATATACGTTCTCTGGGTTTGTTCCCCCGCTTTCCGTACACGCTGTGATTTCCCGAAGAGAACTTATCTCTACATGATATAGGGGCGCTGTAATCGATCGTTTTTACATTTCGTCTATAGGAGGTGTCCTTCTTTACATGCACGTGTTTTTGTCAAACGTTGCTAAGTGATTCCTTGGTGTTGGCGGAACTATTAAGGACTTGTTGTTTCGGACAATCGTCTCGGTGTTGGAGAAATTTAGATCAGCGAATTATAAATTTGAAGCTAGGAACTATTTCTGCAAAGGATTCGTTCAGTATTCGAGAATCTAGAAATTACTTAGAATTGAAAAGGTATGTTTTTTTTTTTTTTTTTTTTTTTTTTTTTTTTTTTTCTTATTTAGGATTCATTTTTTCTGTATAATAGTCATTCAGTATTATAATGTCCCTCCGAATTAAATAATTCTTGTGTACTTGCATAATTTATTTGTATCGAAATCATTAATCGATTATAAATGACAATGTTTTTTCCTGATCTGTCGAAATCTTTAAATTTATTTATTATATATGGTATGTTATTTAATTTTTAATTGCTTCTCGGGAAGTAATCATGGGTTCTCTGTCCCAATTAATGCATTAAGAGCATGTTTGAAATCGAAGCGTTGTCGATATTACGTGCGGCAGTTCATAATTATTTCCGATACAATTTTGCACACTGCATTCTGTGACCTGCCGTTATGTAAAAGATGCTTCGTTTAAATTTTCAACACGTAATGCTTTGGAACATGTATGTGAATAACTTTATCTGTGTAGGTATGTGCGGTTTCACGTTGTAATGCTTCTTTAATATTAAGAATCCTAAATACCAGGTTTAAATGTCAGGTGTACTGAAAAGCTGAAGACACAAATGGATGTTCCATTCGTCTTCACCTCTATTTTAGCAATGCTTAGTTGGTAATCGTAGCCAGGAACAAAGGTTGGCAAACTCATCATTTTTTCACCGGTAGCAGTAATAATGCCATGTTTAGATCCTTCCTTTTTAAAATTTCTCAAAAGCTCCCTCAGTAATGTATTTATTTTTTTCGAAATTTAAATGGCGTTCCTTTCGCATAGTTCTGTATATAGAATGAAAATAAATAGATATGCAGTAAGAAAATTTATTTGACAGGTTCAAAACCACTATTCTCGCTTGCACGTGCTTCGTTCATCACAATTTGTAACTGGAGAATTACTTCGTTGCGAAGGGATATTAATTATTATATTCAATTAGCATTTATAGTAATTATACACTTGCTGTTTTTAAATGCTGGATGAAAGTTATTTACATATCCGGATAATAATACGACGTTGTAAGAATATATTATCTCTTTGAACCATAATTTGGATGAGGAAGATATTCCCGCAGTTAGATTATTTGTTGACATGATTAATTGTAGTTCCAATTTGCTATCACTACCATATTACATAAAGTATTGAATAAATATTTCTTCTAATTTTATATTGGAATAAATCCATTTCCTTGGTATTTTTACATTATCTCTTTAGCAAGATTCGAACAGATTCTTCAGGGTTATTGCGAAAATCTATTCCAGAGTCTTTTTTCATTTAATATGTAAAAGTTTGTCTTCATTTCCTCAGTTCGGATTATCTTCATCATGCTTTGGGAAAAATAATTTTTGTATACAATTAAAATATTCAAAGATTTTAGTTAATAAATTTTTTTAATGTCGAATAATTTTGCGGTTTGGGCTGAAAACACTCTGTTGGTTTTCCTTCAGGTTGTTCTTGGTTACTCGGCTCATGGCGATTTTAGAATGTGGATATCTCATACTACCGTAATTAGAAAGTTAGAATTTTATCTAGTCCTTGCTTAGTTAAAAAAATCTACTTGTTTTTTGAAATGAGTTAGGAATCTTAATATTATTTTGATAATTAAACAAAGAAACTTGTTCAAAGTTTTGTCATTTCAAATTACTATATTTTTTTACGTTTAAATGCCTGATTCTGTGTCTTGTATTCCTGAATCGGTTTTTAATAGTTTTTGAGTAAATACGTAATTTTCCAAAATACTGTAATATGTAATAAGGCATCGACGCGTAGTGGTAGCCTAATAACGTGTTGTATTACTGGAAAAAATATTAAACACTTGTAGGGTTTTTATTTATTTTAACTAACATTTATTTTAAGCTATCTTTCCTGTCAGGCCTTTACTTTCTCCTAGAATTGCCATGCTAGAGTATGTAAATTGTAGTATATTCAAATTTAGCAGAAGTAAGTTGAGTTTAAATAGAAGGAAAATGAAATTGTAGGTGTGCTTCTTGAATCGCGAACGTGAAGGTTGTTACGTAGAAATTTAAGAACGGTGTGTTTCGGCCTGTTTGCTTATCTCGGCAGTTTTTGCTGAATTTTCAACTGCTTAATTGGTATGCTCGCTGAATCTCAGCGTTATTTTAGAACGCTGTTTGGTTAGTTTAAGATCTCAGAGCCTCGTGGATAGTGATCTCGCTTTTTGATTCATCCAGTCATTATTGTTCAGTTTTACGTTCTGTTCAGTTAAACCGCTGGGTTGGCGTAGTTTGTGAACGTCACGTGGACGCAGCTGTTATTTTTAAAGTTGAATAGAAAGGGCTTTAAACCCTTCTTACATGTCTCTGTAAGT
The DNA here is from genome assembly GCF_044657685.1 of Stegodyphus dumicola. NCBI lineage: Eukaryota > Metazoa > Arthropoda > Arachnida > Araneae > Eresidae > Stegodyphus > Stegodyphus dumicola. Next base: position 113,897,349 of record NC_140778.1, read on the forward strand.
TTAAACTTAGTAGCAGTCACTACCACAGTTGCTGACAAGTTGGGGCCACAACGATACTACACACTTAAAATCCGGAATTTAGGATAAATGTAAAATACTGCTCTTAAAACCGATTTCGTGCTGTGAATTTATCTTTTTCACAGAGTAGACTGTTCCATTTCGCAAATTTATGCAGCTAACTTAAAGCAACTAAAGAGCACGTGTTGTCATACTGAATGAAATTTGATATTACTTGATTCGAAATTAGGAAAGCAAAACTTATTTCAAATTTTGCGAATACTAGGTAAATCAGGATGAAATCCTAAACGGGCAAAGAGCATAAAATCAATAGTATATTGTATAATTTTAGAAACTGTCATAGGATATAAGATTAATAGTAAATTGTATAATTTTAGGAACAGTAACCGGATTGTAATATACTACGCCTATTAGACTTTAATCACCAATTGTGCACCATAAGGTAATTTGGACGGTGAATTGATGTACGCTTTGAGTTAAACTGATGTACGTTTATGCATTATTTATTGACCATTTTTTATAAATATAAAGTTATTTATTAATTAATTCTAAATTAACAATTAAAATGAAATTTTCTAGGGAATGATAATAATTTTGTAATTATTTTAAAAATACTTTCAAAATTACGTTTATATAATTGTGTAATTATTATAAAAGTACTTTCAGAATTATGTTTGTGATGAAATTTTATTTCTTTCAAGCTACTCTGTTATCTGTTTTCTCCTCACATTGACCAGCAGCGTTCTTTAATTTAGTACATTTTGTTCATCATATTGACGTTCTTGAAATAAGTAATACTCGCAAGTAAATTAATTATAAAATTAAGTATTTTAAATAAAGAAAATCATAATTTGCATTATTAAGGAAAGTTTCGTCAAAGATGAAATCATATAAGTTCTCTGTGTTTGTTCCCCAGCCTGATACTTTCAATTGCATCTGATCTCTAACACAGGGTACACTGTTCCATTTGGCAAATGAGTTCTGCTAATTTAATGAAAGTTCAAGAGCCCATATTTTTATACTGAATGAATTTTTATTATACTTAATATGAAATTTAGGAGACAGAAATTATTTCTTATTTTTTAAATGCTTTATAAATCATCTTTAAATTGTAATTGTATCAGAAATGCATATGAAGGACATAATGCCTAGTATTCTGTTGTATAATTTTTAATATTGTACTGTTAGCATTTAAATGCCAATATTGCAACAAAGAATAATTGATAAACACCTTTGAGTTCAAGAGTTTGTTTAGACATTGCTGTATTATGACAAATGTTGCCTTATAATTTTTTACCGTATCATCTATTTGTTTCCGCAGTTCTTTTAAACCTTTCTGGTCAGTATTTACACCTGTTCTCCTCATATTTTTTGAAATAACAAGTACTATATAAATAACATCCCTCGTTATATAACTTCGGCCATTGATGTCTCAAATACTAACTAATGTTTCTGATCCCTCCCCTGAGGCTTCCTCTGCATTATTGCCAAATTTTCGGAAACAATTTGTAACAGGTACCCCATATCCTGTAAAATGCGTGGCTTCTAGTAGAGCTATGGACTCACTCATCTCCTTCGAATTGTTTGTATTTCGCAAAATTTAATTATATTCATCGTATTCTCAAGCTGATTTTTGTAATGACACTTGAAACCTTGTATAATACCTTAGTCTAAATACTGAATGCTAGAAATTTAGCGACAATAATGCTGTTGAGGCAGATATCAGAAGCGTTTGTGCTACATATTTTTTTGTTAAGTAAAGTATTGCTTAAATATGAAAGAAAACCGGAAGTTTATCTGAAAAGAAACTCTGGTAATTCTGTTTTCTTAGTTCATGAGAGAAAGTAAAAGAAATGTAAAAGACTAATTTACAAAATTTTAATTAATTTACAAAGAATTAATTTAATTATTTTGCCAATATTTGATGAAATGAAACATATTTTAGAATAAATAAATGTCTTAGAATAATCAACATTATTACCCTCTCTCGCCCATATGCAACGTAATTCTATCCTGAGAAAATTTTGCGAGTAAGTCTAAGAGAAACACAGCAATAGTAAGAAATTAAAAAATGAAAATTTGTCACTGATAAATTACTGACAACTATAGTATGTTTTTAAAGAAACTTAATTTTTTAATAAGAAAAACAGTTATCTTCACATTAGAGTTTCTGACGGATATTCAGCCGATATCTGCGAATATGTGACGGTAACTGAGCCAGATACGTAACGCTTCGACTCAGTTAAATTGTGACGTTTCAGGGCCACCTCACATGAATGAATCTGGACCGCAACTGCCAAAAAAAGAAACCTAACGAACAAATTAGAAAGGGGCTAAAGAAAAAAAAAAGAAGATTTTTCGAATAACACTGCATGACAATAGAAAGGAATTATAATCTTGATCGGAAATAGTAGTAATAATGCAATCACATGTTTACAAAGTTTCTTAACTGAAGGATAGCTTCACAAAGGATGTGCACCAAACGCGTTTCAGAACGTAAATGGAAAGGAAACAAAATATATGAAATACTAATACCAAAACAGAAACTGAATACAGTGCGTAAAAGTTAAAATTTTAACCTACAAGTTACAAAGCGAATACCTCTCGCAATAATTGTGATTGAAATTTTCACAAACCGCCCACACACTAGATACACACTTTTATTAATTGAATTAAGATGTTTATACGTTGAACATATAGCGAAGTTAACAATGAATGTTAGCAAAACACAGGCGTAAGGGAGATTGGATTCATGAAGCAGCGAGTTTTATTAACAGGTTGAACGTTTAAACTATGATTACCTGCCATAAGCATATCAAGTTGAGATATTTGATTACCATCTGAGCTCGTAAAGTTGAGTTGTATTACATCGAGTCTGAGATTGGGAAAAGGAAAACTGATTTTATACAATTCCAGAATAGTCATGAAGAATATTTTTGTTCTAAAATTTGGACTCGCGTCACAAGTAGCCGAGTGCTTAAAAACCGTTAAATGCTAGGTTGCCATGTGAACGAATTGGCTTCAGTCTTCAACTATTCGAGCATAAGTTCAACTATATTCCGTCGGTCAAAATAGCATTGAATATTTTTATTCTCATGTAGTATGACTTGTCAAACGTTTTATATAACACATTTAATGTGTCTTTTGGAAACACAGGTGTTTATATTTGATCCAATTGTATATGATATTAATATCTTCAGTGATACGTCTTGTGTTTGAACATGTTTATTTTTCTAAAATAATGAATTCTAACGATATATCCTTACTTTGCAGGAATGTATGTGTTCACGCTTTTGCAGAATTTGCCACTTTCCGCCGGTCCATCGGACATACGAGCCTACTTTTCCGGGCTATCGATCGTCCATGTTCAGATTTTTGGTGGAGAATGCGGAGAAGCTTTTATTGTGTTCAGCACCGATCAGGATGCCCGTCTTGCCATTGCAAGAAACGGAGGAAAACTAAATGGACATATGATACAACTTCAACTAAGCACACGAGAGGACATGATGAAAGTGTTAGTGAGGAAAATTCAACAAATCAATGCAAGTGGTGTCCAACTTACTCCATATAAACTAAGAAACGCGTTTCGTATTTTTCAGTCTGGGTCTAGCTTCGAATCCTTAGATAGAGAGCATCTATATTCTCATGGATTAAGAAAACCTTCTGTAAGTTCGGGAAAAGGTATTCTGACTTTGGAAAACAGAAATATTTCGTATTTTGAATGCGGAAATAACACTTCATGCGTCAGATTTACCTCTGTCCCCACATTCAGCCAGCAATTCGGGGAGACCCATGGCACTCAGATCAGACCTCAGAATTCTTCGTGTAACATGTCATCCCGTACACCTCACATACCGTTTTCTTCTTCGAATGGTTTCACACCTCAGAAGTCTTCCTCCAACATGTAATCCTATAGACCTCACCTTCCTCTGCCCAATTCTAATAGCTGTATTAGAGGAGCAATAAGAAAAAAATCACCATTTTTTTTATGGCGGAACTGATATCGAAGTGTCAAAAAATGTGAAGGCATATGGAAAAATGCAGAATTCTACTGCAAACACGTCACCCCGGATACCTCTCCTTCCTCTGCCTCCTTCTAATGCCAATTTTACAGAAGAAATGAGAAATAAATCACCTCTTGGCTATGACCAAACTGATGTGGAAGTTTCAAATAATAGACAAGCACCTGTAAATTGGATGTTCCCGCATGTACGTGGACGTTTCTCATTCAGACAATTTGGCCATAAACGGTATCGATCTTCCTCGGATTTCTCAATTCCTCCGAAACGTGGAAGACCATACAGTAATGCTACTTAAAGATATGTAAGAAACTATTTCTTTGTTTTTTAAATAATGTCAGTGTCTGTTTTAGTAAATTTCAATAAAACGTCTTTAAATATAAATGGTATTTTCCAGTTTTTTCGTTATTATGAGCAAACAAATGCTATATTAAATACGTTTCAAGAATGAACTTCCATATAAGACATTAAAAATGTTTTTAATTCACTTTAAAGAAAATAGGTTGTAAATATAGAAACTTTTTTCTTGTATTTGTAAAGAGTACATTTCAAACAGTTTGGTCACATTTTACAGTTATTCAAACATCAATCTACACAAATCTGATGGAAATGGTTTGTGTTTGTAATTTTGCATTCATTATCGACTGATATATCCACTTCCAATGTAATAGAAAAGGGAAAGAACAAAAGGATTAATTATTAGAAATTCACGTGCTTAATTATTTGCTGCTATGATTTATTCCATTTACACCTAATTTTCATTTAATGCTATTGGAGCTGTAACACTTACTTTTTCTTCGTAAAATTTCATTCGCTGGACTAGGATAAATATTGACCATCAATAAATGGCACAAAATTCTCTCTCGGATGTTTTAAGTAACCGTCTGGGTATTTAATGTATAATGCATAGATATTGATGCACTTAATTTTATTTCTTATTCCTTTTTTCATACCCAGAGGTTTTACGAGGCTTATTTAATAACTTTTAAACCTGCATTATATAATTGCGCGTTTCTAAGAATGCTTTTTTGCTCTTTAATTTTTCATCACTAACTGGCAGTTAAAACTTCTCTTTTGATATGTTCACCACGAAAACGTATTCGTATAGCTCTGAAGAATTATCTATATATACTTAATTGTTTTTTTTACAAAATTCGATATGATATGTTAGTAAAGAATTAGCATTTCCTAAGATCTAGTATCTGGAGCAATATTAAATTTTGCCGTAATACTTGAGACTTAACAATAACCGAAATGAAAGCTAAGGGTAATGCTACGATTTCTGTTCCTTATTTTCCGATAGGTTAAATAATGATGAGACGTTTACGAAGAAATTCGTAATAGGACGTCATTTCTTCTGTCGCGAGTTGTGAATCCTCGTAATCTAAGGCTATTAATTCAAAATAATATTTTTGTTGTTTGGTTTCCTATATGATGTAGTAAATATTGGAAAAGAATGTGATAAAACACGAAAGAACACTCATAAAAGACCACTTGTTCAGGGCATATGCTTACGTACCCCGGGGCTCACTGTCAAGAAAGCAAATTTCGGGGCAGTGCAGACATTGGCCCACTAGGGCTGTTACGCCACTGAGTATAGTTATATGTATATTTAAATGCAGTATGGGCTTTTAAATAATATCCTAACTTTATAACTTCATTTGCCCCTCAGGAAGCTCACTTTTGTGAGTAGGGGTGTGGCAATCCCGAGGTACCCTACCCCTTCGGGGGATCATCTTCTTGGTGAGACGGTTGTCACGATCCTGGAGCTCCAGTGATCTATCCTCTTTTCCGTCTTCTCTCCTCTTAGCTGTAACTTTTCCCTTCCCTTCTCCCTTGTGGTTTCTCTCTACGGAGTTTGGGGCTCATCACGAGTCCCGAGAGACTGGAGCAGCCCTGGTCTCTAGTTTTTGAGTGGCGAGAAAACTGCCCACGTGTTTGCCGTGCGTGGAGACCCGTGACGCTGTAAAGGTGGATCCTGGTAGTTGAGGGGCGGGGTACTGTCCCCAACACACTGCTTTGGCCTCTGCTTCAGCTAAACGGGAGGCACCTTTAGTCATCCTTACGGGTGTCAATCGGCTGGTCACTAGTCCTTGTGTCAGTGGCTTGGGGTCAAGCTCTCGGGAGTACCTGCTTTCGGGAAAGCCGACTGTGGGGCTTCAGTTTGGGTATAGGTCTGGCTAGCCCTAACACAGGAATCTGTGTTCCCTTGTTGGGCTCCATGGTGGGCGGGGCCGTCGAACCCGAATCTTATATTTTTCAATCATGGCTTCTCTTTTTATTTAAAAAAAAACCTGAATCAAATGACACAAATCAAGATATTGAAATCATCGACAAATCTGTGAGCAAGAAATTTCATACCGATGCAAATGCCAAAGAAACTACTGAATGTCCTCGCTTTGTTGTTGTTTCCAGTGCCTCTGTAGAATTCAAAAAGATGTCTCTTTTCCTGATAAACAAATACATTCAATCCTGCATAGGTGAGCCAAAGAACATAAAGCGTCTCCGTTCTGGAGACCTGCTTATTGAATACTGTTTCGGCCACCCAGTCTGCTTCACCTTTAACGACAAACCAAACTTGGACAGGTATCTATAACTGTGTCAGCGCACAAAACACTTAATTTCTGTAGAGGCGTAATCTCGGAAAGCGACCTTCTGTGTGTTTTAGAAGAAGAGTTCATCTCCGAGTTAGCTGATCAAAAGGTTTGTGCTGCCAAGTGGATCAAGATGCGTAAGGAAGGTCAGTTGATTGACACAAAACACGTGATCCTGACCTTCAAATCGCCTGATCTGCCGAAGAATATTAAGGCTAGATATCTAAATTGCCTCGTAAGACCTTATATTCCAAACCCCATGCGATACTTCCAGTGCCAGCATTTTGGCCATTCCAAGATGTCCTGTTGTGGGACGCTGACGTGCGCTCGGTGTTCGTCGGTTGGCCACGATAGCAATAATTGCACTGCTGTAGCACTGTGTATTAATTGCAAGGGCAACCATCCAGCATTTTCCCGTTTTTGTCCAAAATGCAAATTAGAAAAGGAAGTTCAGACCATAAAAGTTTCTAGGAACATTTCATATGCCGAAGCCAGGAGGCAAGTTCAAAGCACACAGCCTCAGTCAAACAAATCATATGCCGGCGCCGTTAAATCAACACGTACTATAGCCACTCAAACTTCCATAAGTACACAGACTCCACCAAATAAAACCCAGCAGCCTGCAAGTAAGAAAAAGGAAAATCCAACCCATGTCGTACAAAATAAAGAAATAACAATCTTGAGCAAACCAAAAATTGTGCCTCCAAAAATAGCATCCAAAAATAGAAGCCGAAGCAATAGTTCTATAGATGATATGAATTCTGAATCTCTAGATTCAGACAGTATGGAAGTGGAGGAAGGAATGGAAGTTCCCGAGAATCTACTTCCGCGAAAAACTAAAAAGCAACACAGAGGGAACAAACATCAATCATAATGGCCACCCTCGTCTCATGGAACTGTCGCGGTTTTCACCGAAATTTGCTTGACATCAAAGCTATAGTAAATGCTTATCATCCTGTGTGCTTGGCAATACAAGAGACAAATCTGAAACCAGATCAACATGCCAAACTTTGGAGGTTTCCTCTTGTCAGGAAGGATAACCTTGCAGGTGAGCGTGCCAGTGGAAGGGTATGTCTCTTCACCTCACTGGACTATCCCTCAAGTTCCTTTCCTTTGACGACATCTCTCCAAGTTGTTGCTGTACAAGTCAATTTTCATATTGTAGTTTTAGTTTCAATCGTTTCTCTTTATGTGCCTCCTAATGAACACATTGATCAGCGGGATTTAAATGACCTTGTGGCTCAGCTGCCTGAACTTTTTATCATAATGGGTGATTTTAATGGCCATAGTCCGTTGTGGGGAAGCAAAGACACCAATTCACGAGGAAGACAAATTGAGCAGGTAATTGAAGACCATTGCCTTTGTATTCTGAATAATGGGCAGGACGCTTACTTTCATGAACCGACAAGGACATGCCACGCTCTTGATCTAGCCATCTGTTCACCATCTCTATTGCTATTTTGCAATTTTAGTGTTGGAAGGTGATCTGTACAACAGCGATCATTATCCCATTCTTTTATCTCTTGCACGAAGAGGAGCGAACCCCATGTCGAGACTCCCTCAGTTCATACTGGATAGGGCAGACTGGGAACTCTTCTCTTCCTCTGCAGAGCTCACACAGAACATGGTAGAAGATGTGCTTATCGATGATGCAGTGGAAGCAATTACAACTGCTATTACTCATGCAGCTATGCTCTGCATTCCTAGAACATCAGCAAAAATAATAAAATGTTCGAAACCGTGGTGGAATCGCGACTGTCTTGAAGCACTGAAAAAACAGAAAAAAGCATGGGGAATTTTCGTAGATACCCAACTCTGCGAAACCTGATGGCATTTAAAAGAGCCAAAGCAAATGCACGAAAAGTAAGGAGGCAGAGCCAGAGGGATTCCTGGATTTCGTATGTGTCATCAATAACATCCTCTACGCCTAGTAAGTGGGTTTGGGAAAGAGTCAGAAAAGCATACGGGATATATAAAGACTACTCACTTTCCTTTTTGGAAAAAGATGGCCGAGTGATTAGCTCTATAGAAGAAATTGCTAATACTATTGGTGAGACATTTCTTGCCGTTTCTTCCAGCCGAAATTACTCACCTGCATTTCTTTCTATCAAGCAACGCTCTGAGAAAAATCCCATCGCTTTCAACTCTTCCAACTTTGAGCCTTATAATAGAGATTTTACTGTGCTAGAGTTAAAGAGAGCTTTGTTACAGACACATAGGTCTTCTCCGGGTCTTGATGGCGTGAATTACGAAATGCTAAAACATCTGTCCTTTAAGTCACTGAATGCCCTTCTAACTCTTTACAATAGAGTGTGGAAGGAGCGTACTTTTCCCAGTGCATGGAGAAGAGCTGTTGTAATTCCTATTGCTAAGCCAGGGAAAGATCCAAGGAATCCCTCCAACTATCGGCCAATTGCCCTTACCAGTTGTGTATGCAAACTGGTTGAAAAGATGGTAAACAGCCGCCTAGTCTACTTCTTGGAAAAAAATATTATATCACCTTATCAAAGCGGTTTTCGAAAGGGGAGAACGACCGTAGATAACATGCTCCTTTTAGAGACATCCATTCAAAAGGCTTTTGTCAGAAGAAGTCACCTTGTCTCAATATTCTTCGACATTGAGAAAGCTTATGATAAGGCATGGAGATACGGTATACTTCGGGATCTTCACGAGAGTGGCTTGCGCGGCAACCTACCAATTTTCATACAGAATTTCTCGAATACTAGAACTTTTCAAGTAAGGATTGGCTCTGTTTTGTCAGATATTTTTGAACAGGAAGCGGGTGTGCCTCAAGGCTGTGTGCTTAGTGTAACCCTGTTCATTTTAAAAATAAACTCTGTACTAAAAGAACTTCCTCTCACCATCTTGGGATCTCTATATGTCGATGATTTACAGGTTAGCTGTCGAGGGGCAGACATGAGATATGTAGAGAGGCAATTGCAGATGGCTCTGACTAAGATCTAAGAATGGTCAAACAAACAGGGATTTACTTTTTCCCAACAGAAAACTCTGTGTGTTCACTTTTGTAGGAAGCGATGTCTCCATCCTGAGCCTGAGTTATATCTGAATGGTACAATTATTCCAGTTGCACCTGAAGTAAAATTTTTAGGAGTGACGTTCGACCGAAAATTGACATTCATTTCTCATGTTTTAAACCTGAGAAAGAAGTGTTTAAAAACACTAAATATTTTAAAAGTTTTGGAGAACACCTCCTGGGGTGCAGAGCGTTGCTCTATGCTTCGCATTTACAGAGCGCTTGTTCGCTCTAGACTGGACTATGGCTCAGTTGTTTATGAATTAGTTTTGTTAAAACTAGATCCTGTTCACCATCAAGCTCTGCCGATTTGTTCAGGAGCTTTCAGGACTTCTTCTGTCCAGAGCCTATATGTAGACTCTAATGAACCATCACTTTATCTGAGGTGTGAACAATTGTCCCTTTTGCAATATTTTAATATTCTATCCCAACCTGAACATCCCAATAAGCTGTGCTTACTTGATGATGCGTGTAACACGTTATTTGAAACACGTCTATCCTGTATTCCTACCTTTCTTTTAAGAGTTCGCCCTGTCATTGAGGAACTTTCCCTCTCTGATATGCACCTCCAAGCAGTAAAGAATACCTTGGGAGGGTGCACGGATTCACCTTCTTGATGTTTTCAAGCATCACGTGAAGGCAAACACTAACGAGATCGTTTACAGACGACTCTTTGCTGAGCACAGGCACGGATATAGCTGTTATCTTCCTGTATACACAGATGGATCCAAGTCAAAAGATCATGTCGGGAGGGCACTTGTAATCGGAGATCACATGGAGGGTAGACGCTTGCACCATGCTTTCTCTGTCTTGACATCCGAACTAACTGCAATATATTATAGTCTTTTGTACATCTCAAGGCTCTGCCACAAAAAGTTTATAGTTAATACAGACTCGTATAGTGCGCTTAAATCATTAGAAGCTTTTCTTATACTCAAAATCCAGTAATAGTGGATATTCTGAAGTTACATATAAACTTAACAAGTCGTGGATATGAAATCCTGTACTGCTGGGTTCCCGGGCATGTGGGAATAAAAGGGAATGAGCTGGCAGATATCACAGCCAAATGTGCTGTTGAACTGTCCAGTCGCTTCATCCCTTTTGGAGTTGTGTTGTGAAAGAGAAGATCCGAAAAAAAATGGCAGGAACTTTGGGATGTTCAGCTTCAAAACAAGTTAAGACATGTAAAGCCTAGAATTGAGCATTGGGAATTAACCAAAAATCGTAAGGAGGAAGTTCTTTTGACTTGCCTCAATTGGTCACACTAGAGTGACACATAACTACCTTTTAAAAGCTGAGAATGAGCCTGTTTGTTCAAATTGTAATGTTTGTCTATCTGTCCGTCATGTTTTAATAGTCTTTGTCAGAAATATTTTAATAGCTGTGACTTACATCTAGACCGTTTAATCGGAAGAGAGGCTAATTGTAATTTATTTTATTATTTAAAAGAGACTGGCTTTTACTACTTAATTTAATTTGTTTTGAGGATTGTGTCTTGGATTTTTAACATGTGATTTTACCTTGTTTTTATATAACTTCATCCTCTGGATTTGGTGCATTTGTCCACCTGTTTTTTATTTATTGTATTTTAATTTCATAAATTTTGATCATCTCACCTTGTGTTTGGCACGTCATAATCATCTTTGGTTTTGTACCAAAAACCCCACTCACTCACTCACTTATAACTTCATTTGTTACTCATGTCTCAGTACCTTTAAAACATTGGTATATTTTCAGAAATTTAGAATAAACTCATTTGCTACTGCTATAAGTTCATGAAGTGGAGTACAGTTTAAAGAAGATTATTTTAAGTCAAATTACAAAAGACAAAGAATTTTTAATTTAATTTTTCAAATCTTGCCAAATAAAAAATTTAATATTTAGTTCCTGATGTAAATGTATGTTTATAGTATAAACATTAATCAAATGAATTACAGCTTATATGTCAAATATATGGGGAATTATCAATTCCTGTAGCAGAAGTGCCACTTGTACTGTATTTGAAAATACGCTAAAACCCTTTACAAAATTAGAGAACAATCTGCCTTTTGATTCCTTATAAATTGATTTTTTAAATTAGACAAAAACGCGGCTTGAAATGGTATAGATTTCAATTAAAACTGTCTTGATGTTTAGACGTAGTTTGCATGCTTTAACAGGAAACATGATTTTCATCTAATTTAAAATTTTGCATTAGATATATCTTTCTCATCAAACATTTATTATTAATTCCTTTATCCTTTTGTATAGATACCCTATGTTTATTATTTTCCATGATCAAATATATCAGGCCTGTTTCATAACAAATATTGTGGCTGTATAAATAATTAAAAGTTAGAGCTATATAAAATATGCACAGTCAAAATACTTATAATTATGCAAAATATAAGTACATTAAACCAAACAAAGTACATAAAAACTCTTGAGTTTTTTGTTGTTTAAGAAATCCTTATGCTGAATCAGAATAAATGTAGTTATAAACACTCAATTTGAAATTTGTCAGCAAAACATATTTTTAACTCAGTAATTTTGATAATCATATATGCAATCTATCACTTTTAGTTATTTATTTTTTAGATAATGCCTCTAAAATACTATTTTTAAATCTGAATGCAATGTAAAATGTGGGAAAGGGAAATTATTAAAACAATTCATTTCAGAGCAGCCATATAAAAAATAACTAATAACAGACTGTAGTAGTTTGCATACTACATGATTAATCTAGTTTTTTGTGAATTCCGATAAGCTTCGTAAATCAAAAATGGAATATAACATTATACAGTCAAAAGTCGTTAATTCGGACACCCATAATCCGGAATGATCTATAATCCGGACCTCAAAACTACAAATTTTCTGCGCATAGGCGTTTACGCATGTGCGTAAGACCTTTACGGCTGCGCATATGCGCGTAATACGTTTACGCATGCGCGTTTAATGTATAACGGACGGTATAAGCTAAAATTATCTAATTATGTATTTCAGTTAATGTTGCAGATTGCGTTGTTCTTTAATCTTCGAATTGGATCTGGCTTATTATTTTTTGCAGACTGTTAGAGCAATTTTATAAAAGTAAGCTTGAACTTTCGATTATGTCAAAAAAAGTTTCCAATTCTGGAGCTGACAAAGGATCCACAAAGCGAAAGTATGTTTCAATGTCCATCAAACAAAAAGTGGAATTGCTGCAAAAAATGGATAAAGGCATGAAGAAAGTGACAGAGAGGTTAGTAAAAACGAAAAAAATTCGATTGCCAAGTTAGTCGGTATTCTCGGCACAGCAATTACAGGACTTGAACAGCGGAACTTTGTAACTGAACAAGAAATGATATCTGTTAATATAGAATTAAAGAGAAAGTAAGTATTAGAACATAAAACAAAGCAACTTAAACAACTTACATTGAAAGAAATGTTTAATAAAGTAAACAAATAAATATATTTTTTTTTCGGTAAATTTTGATACCCTTTAGATCATAATTGTTCTTTATTTCATAAATTACGGTTTCATATTTTTAACTTTATAATTTCTGCATGCCATCTTACCAGATTTAAACTGATGATCTATAATCCGGATTCGCCGACAAGTCCCGTCGAGTCCGGATTAACAACTTTTGACTGTACTTGAAAATACTCTTTATAAATCATTGAAAGACTTATTAACTGTATGTCTTATCAAACTCAAAATAGTTTTCCTATGTTAGGATTGTGCATATGAAGCAGGAACTCATGTAACTGGTGGTCAGACTATTCTGAATCCATGGCTGACTATAGGTGGTGTTGCCACTGCAATTTGCCAGTCCAATGAATTTATAATGTATGTATAATTTCATATTTTTTATATATATTTAATAGATAAAAATCAAATGTTTCTTTGCAAGTTTACTTCTAAATCGTATAAGTATGAATTGCTGAAATAGGTAAAATGTAATGAGATAAAAAATACAAAAATTTAGCACAGGTATAAATAATAAAGTGGTTCATTCCATTTTTTAGTTTTTGTCCTGCTTTGTAAAAATTTGTTTTGTGAAAATTACACAGGTAAATAGATTGCAAAATCTTTTTGTGAATGCAGTTTTTTTCCGCCTAACTTGAATACAGAATATTAACATTCTTCATATAAATGTAAGTTTCATGCAATCATCCATGCTGCCAATGAAATTCCAAAATTTGTTAGGTAGCAGAGAACATCCTGATCTTAATTTCTTCTATCATTTCATTCTCTGTTGTTGGAGGTACCAGACAGGACAACTGTTTGTCTTCTTTGACTTGCTTGTAAAACATTGATCCATCGAGGAATACAGTTTGGGGAGGGAAGACGATATGAAACTGCTCATTTAACAATACACAGCGATAAAGAAAAGTAGCTGTTGAAAAGCTATAGCTAAGCAAATAAAAGCGCGGACGTATGACAATATTTGTCGAAGCAACACTATTTTGTGATTTTCCAGTATATAAAAATGCTATTTTTCAAGTACCCCAATGACTGACTCTTCGAACAAAAATGCAAAATAATGCATAAATACGTGTGGAATGTTGATTTGAACTCATCCATTCATAAGCGAGTTTCATTAATTTTTTATTAGTTATGACTAGCTTTTTTCAGTTAGTACTCGTATATTGGTTTATAATTTTGTGGCAGTTCATGCAAGTAGATATATACAGTAAACCCTTCACAAACTGGAGGGGATCTAAGTCATTAATAACTTGCATGTATGGCAAAAGAGCGTTCGCCGCAGTCAGCTTTCTATAGAAAAAATGTGTTTGGTATAATTCAGATGAGGGAAGTATGTATAATTTAAACAAACCTAAGTATCATTTTATTTAAAAGGAAAAAACAACTATTTTAAGGTATTTGTATTATTGTTTAGTAAGTACATTATAAAATAAATTTTTTAAAAGCTGGTGATTTTTGCTTGACACAATTCACAACAATGCAATTTGTTGGAAGTGTGAAAAAGAGTGCAGGTTTTTTTAATGCCTCCTCTCATAAAGTGTCCTCTGCTTTTTTCATTTGGGTCAATCTCAGTTGCAAAATCAAACGGGGCCTTTTTGAACAATTTAATTTGTAATTTAAAAGCACTTATCTTCATAATAACAGCTTTCATGCATTTCTTCATTTTCTGTTATTATAAGATTATACATTTCATCATTCATCATTTCTCAATTATAATTCTTTGTTTTTTCCCTTTCTTCTTGAAAACATTTGCTGCCGATTGCTTTTTCAATTTATGATTTCTCTGGCTTCATTTTCAGTCAATGTTAATCCTTTAAAATTGTTGTTAACTTCTGGCTAGAGCTGATGGCAGTAAGCAATCATAGTTAGTGAACGAACATTGAATCAAGAATAAGTGAAATTCTAGTGTTGACCAAATTAAATTAGAAACAATTAAGATTTATGCGAAATTGCATGAAAATCCGCATTCGGCAAGGTTTATTTTACATACACACATTATATAGATATATATATATATACACATACACACCATATATTTGGATATATAACACGCACCTATAATTTCAAACTGCATGTTTTAATTTTGAGGCATATTCGCCGTATGACGTGTATCCTTTTCTTTAAGAAAAAACTAAAAAGTACATGTGTGATGGGCTTATTTTTTGAAGTCATTCATTCGAAGATTTTTCGTAGAATTTTGAACAATGGTATTCTGAATTGACAAGCGATAAGGGAAACAATATGTGTGTGGGGAAAATGCTTAAGGAAATAAATAATTCTGCAAAAAGGGTGGGTTGAATTCAGTGCTGGTGTGCACAAGAATATTGTTCTAGGGTTTTCAGAAGGAGAATATGACTTGGGGTTAAAATTTCAACGCAAATGAATGAACAGCATTTAGGTACATGTAGAAATCTAATTTATGTATACTCTTCCTTTTCTAATTTTTATATCAGGTGTATAATGCGCACCCATAAATTTCGATCTTATTTTTTGTATTAAAAGCGTGCGTTATATGCCAGAATATACGGTATATTCTTTTTGACAATGCCAAGTAATTAGTGGGATTGAGCATGAAATTAATTTAAGGTTATTGAGGAAAATTCTGAAAACAGTCTTACTGTAGGAAAATGCTTCATGCTGTAGGTTTATTCTTGACAAAGTGGTTATTTGCTTTATGTAATGATCAGTTCGAATGAAATGTAAAGAAACAATTAAAACAATAATATGGTTTACCTTCACTGCATCTACTAAATTAAATGAAAATACAGTGATACCTTAGTTCTTCTGCATCAGAATAGGTTCGGCTTGGTCTATGTCCTGTTTGACTATGAAAATGTTTTATATATTTCACCCACTGCATTTATATTTTAGTATTAAACAGGTGTTATAATAATAGGATTTTTTTTATAAAAATAGACTAATTATTTGTCTTTTAATTCTTGTTGGTAAAGTTCATTTGGTATACATCCAAGGGTTTGGAGCAATATAGCGAAGTATCAGTGTAGTTGTAAATATCTATAGTTTGCATACCAGTTTGAGCATAGTTTGCTTTTATATAAGTATATTCAGTGACTATTATGTGGTATTTTAAAATATACATATATTGAAGTATCAGTGTAGTTGTAAATATCTAGTTTGCATACTAGTTTCAGCAAAGTTTCCTTTTATACAAAAGTCTTTAATCTGGACTACGGTTTTTCCAGATTATAGATCATCAATTTAAATCTGGTAAGATGGCATGCAGAAATTATAAAATTAAAAATATGAAACCGTAATTTATGAAATAAAGAGCAATTTTGATCTAAAGGCTATCAAAATTTACAAAAAAAAAGCTTAATATTTATTTGTTTATTTTGTTAAACATTTCTTTCAACACGCGCATGCGTAAAGCATATATTATGCACAGTCGAAATTAGAAAATTTCAACCAGAAAACTATTTGATGTGTATTTGTGATATTTATAATGATGAGGAATTTGATTTAAGTCATATCAAAGGAGTACATCGAGATGAAATATTACATTTAGTAAGGAATTATAAGCCGAATAAAATAAAAACATCTGCCCTGAAGTTAAGGATAGTGCTGACAGATCAACTTCCAGTTCATTTCACGCCGCAACGTCCCCCCCCTCTGCAGAGCAATGTGAAATTGATAAACAGATTTCGAAATGGTTAGAGAAACAAAGGATATGCCTTTATCCATTTTTTGCAGCAATTCCACTTTTTGTTTGATGGACATCAAAACATGCTTTCGCTTTGTAGATCCAGAATCGGAAATTCTTTTTGATATAATCGACATAAAGTTCAAGCTTACTTTTATAAAATTGCCCTAACAGTCTGCAAAAAATAATAAGCCAGATCCAATTTGAAGATTAAGGAACAATGCAATCTGCAACATTAACTGAAATAGATAATTAGATAATTTTAGCTTAGCTTATATCATCCGTTATACACATTAAACACGCATGCATAAATGTATTATATGCATTCGTATGCGCATGCGTAAACGTATTATGCACATGCGCTAAACGCATATGCACAGAAAGTTTGTAGCTTTGAGTTTCGGATTAAAGACTTTTGACTGTATAAGTATATTCAGTGACTGTTCTCCATTTCATTTGAGATTTGTTGAGGTCAGTATTTATGCATGCATACTACCAAATGTCTGGTTTTGTTTGTAGGCTTATACATTTGACTGTAATATGCCAATGTTGGCATCTTAATTTTTGTCCTAGTATTTGTTGGATCTGCACTTAAAAGTTTAAATCGGATTTTGAATCAGATCGTTTGTGAATCAAACTTAATTATTTAAAATTCTGGCAATCCAAAGTGAAGTTCACGGCTCCAACATCGTATTGAATTCGACTTGCTATGTGTAGAAGTTGGTCACCAAAGATGTCCATAAGGATTTCTGTATCTTTCTAAGGGGAAAAAAGGGGGGGTTCTTGTAACTACTTGATTTCTGCAAACTAAATACAATTTTTTAATCATTGATATGTTTTATATTAAATATGACAATCATGAATGGGTAGGTAAATTAATAATTATTTGAAAAGACCATTTCCTCTAACTTTTATGTATTCCTTTTAGAAGAGACACATTCTAAAGATATTCACATTCTGCTTAAGCATATTTTTAACCTTGATTAGTATCTTTAATTGTCTGTAGTTTGCAAATGATAATAGTAAACAATATTATGCATTGACAATGTGTAAAATCTTCATTTGTTTTTGATGGTATAAAAGCATTTCTCTCATCAGCACAAATGAATCATTTAAAAACTGATTTTATCCTGACTTCCTAGAAAAATTTTGCAATGTTTTTCTTCATTAGGAGTGTTATAAATAGAATAAGTTTCTAATAGCATAATAATAGGTTAATGGCAATAGTTCTCACTTTGCTTCTTGTGTGTGCTATCATTTTTATCCAAAATAAAAACTGAATGGTTGTAAAAATTTTGCTGGTTATATAGATTACAAGCTTCTGTGTCTATTCTCTCTTTTTAATTGTTTGAATTATAAGACAGTCTTGTGATATTTTGTTAGTTTTCTCTTTGTCATATTAAATACAAAAAAACGAAATGCAGAAACTAATAGTGCACTTTTTAAACATGAAATTCTTTTTGAGTTGAATTTTAATTTTTTAACATTAAAGATTGTTTTATGAGTTGACATCAGTAAATATTTTGTTTATTTAAGAATTGAGAAATTATGCTATTATTTATTTTAAGAAAAATTTTTTAATGGTAAACTATTCTGTAATTTAAAATGCACAGATTTTTAACACTTAAAACTTTCTTGAACTTCAGTATAAAATTTTTAGCAGTATTTGTTAAGTTATAAAATAGCAATTCTCTAAATCATTTTCTTTCACTTCGTTTTCTGAATTTTCATTTCATACATCTTAAATATTCTTATACAATTAATAAAATTTTGGATTATTGTTTTTTAAAAAGGCAGTTGATGACAATGTCTTGAAATTGTTTTCGATTGCCAGAAACATTCTGCACAATTATGATTTAACACACAATCCAAACATGCAGGAAGCAGTAAAAATAACTCCCCGATTTACCACTACCACTGTTCCGGCTCAGTTGTGCATCACAAACTGAGTTATACCGTTGAATAGCAGATGCTTTACCATTTAAGTAGCCAATTGTGGTATGGCGCATTGGGCTTTCATGTTCGAGGCGTATTCTAAAAATGACAACTCTGTCATCACTTCACAACAATTATTTCTTAGCTGCTTTGGGATGGATCGGAATGCTAAAATTCCTGATAACCAGTTTATTATGGGTCCAAAATTTCCAAAGAACAAGTTCAGCTTTAAAGCATAAAACTTCCTGTCAGACCTTGTAGCATATGGACACCGCAGCAAGTCAAAACAGTGAGACTATCCATTCTCCGATGTCTGCATGGTTCATGTCATTAGCCTGCTCTTCTTCTTCTTCTTTTTTTTTTTTTTTTTTATTATTATTATTAAAAGAAACTCAACAAGTTCCCCATGTACCACATAGTATCACATGGGGCTTACAGAAGTAAGTATGAAACACAATACAAAATAAACAAGAGAAAATTGAAATAAAATCAAGGATGATTACAAAGTTTTACAATGAATTGACAAAAAATGTTAAAAGCACTTCTCTCGGAAATAAATTGGTAAAACTCTGGAGGCCAGTTAATATTAAAATTTTTCAGTCCCAGTTTCAAGACTTTTCTTTCGCTCTCATATTTAGGACATAGAAGAAGCACATGTTCTACATTCTCCTCGTCGCCGAGGCCACAGTCACAGACAGACTCAGGACTCAACTTAAATCTGTTCAAATAACTTTTAAAATTCCCATGTCCAGTAAGAAACTGGGTTAATTTGTAATTTGTAAAGAAATGATGACATGACAATCTCATTTTAATAGAAGGGAAATATCTCCTAGTTAAACTCCCTTTATTTGAATTAATGTATTCGTGATTCCACGACTCCACAATGCTTTCATACATGACCTTCTTATAGAAGGAATTAGGGATATTGACAAAAGTGTCAATTTCCCGCTTAGTCGCAGTCTTAGCAAGGAAATCGGCTCGTTCGTTCCCAACAACACCTGTATGACCACGAACAAATGAAAATGAAACCGAAATATTTTTATCCTTTAGATTCTTCAATTCTTTTTGAATCTCGATAATGATATTATTAGAAGAAGAAATACATTTTAAGATCTCCAAAAATGAAAGGGAATCAGTACAAATGAGATAGTCTGAAACAGCACTATTTTGTTTAGAGACCCATTTGACGGCGAAGTTTATGCACAAAAGTTCAGCTATGAAAACGGTACATTCATCTCTGATTCTAAATTGAAAGTGCTCAAATTCAAGACCATTTTTGAAGACAACAAATGCGAGACCAACCTTGCCATCAATTTTGCTGCCATCAGTATAGCAAGTTACAGGCGAATTACCCACAATTTTATTGCTAAACTGAATAAAATTAATAGCATTTCTTTCTGAAGGATGAGGGAGATCAGATAGAGGTAAAATACAGTCATGCTGAGAGACAGTAGAAGCAGAAATATTTTCCTTATAAGCAATAGAATGAAGAATGGCAATGTCAATTGGAGGAAAGCCAGAAATTGCATAAACAGACTCATAGCTTACGGTACGATATCCACATATGACCCGCAGAAGTATCCGTCTTTGAACGCGTCGTAAAAATCTATAATTTATCTTCTTGTTGAGCGATATACCCCAGGCTCTAGAGCCATACATAATAAAGGGTGCAATTCCTTGTTTATAGATGAGCGAATGAACGTTGTAATTAATACCGTATGTGTTACGTGCAATACAACTTAATCCACGCTGTAATCTATCACATTTCTCTGATACATAAGTTAAGTGTTGTTTCCAAGAAAATTTACAGTCAAGAAAAACCCCAAGATATTTCATTTGCTTTACCACAGTCAAAGGGGTGCCATCGAGAGATAACTGAAATGCATCATAACAGATGTTTCGCTTTTCAATAATCATAACCCTGGTTTTATCAGGATTAAAATCTAATTTAAAACCTTTTGACCAGTTGGAGGCGAAATTTAAAGTCTCTTGTGCCTGTAAAAAAGTAGCAGAAAGGTCCCTACTCTGGAAGCAAAACAAAACATCATCTGCAAAGGCTATAGTATCACAACAAGCAAGATTTTCCAGTTTTAATAGGAGATCATTAATAATAATATTCCAAAACGTAGGTCCTGAAACAGAACCTTGAGGGCAACCCCTTTCAAGGTGACGGATTGCAGAAGCCGAGCCCAATTGCAATTTGGCCACCCGATCATTTAAAAAATCATCAGCAAGTGAAAAATTATTCATTGGAAGTTCTACTTTTTTTAGCAGAATGAGAATACAAGGCCACCACGCATAGTCGAAGGCGCCTTTAATATCCAAAAAGACCAAAATAGTGTGCAAGTTTTTCTTTTTCCCTCTCTGAACAATTTCATTCAAACGTAAAAGAGCGTCTTCAGAACTTTTTTGAGGTGTAAAACCATACTAATTACCAGAAAGAAGGTCTCCATGACGGAGATACCAGCAAATTCTGTTAATAAAAAGTTTTTCCAAGCACTTACCCAAAACAGGAAGTAAGCTTATACATCTAAGGTTATCTAGGTGAGGAATCCTAGACTCATTTCCTTTAGGAATAAGAATTACTTGAGCATGTTTCCAAACACGTGGGAAAATGCCAACATTTAGGCAAACGTTAAAAAGTTTATGGAGAAATCGAGGAAACATTAAATGAAACTGTTTAATAATCTCATTCGAAATAGAGTCAGGACCAGGTGATTTATTTGGTTCCAGCATAGAAATAACTGTATTAACTTCATCACAAGTAAACCTAGAATCTACAAAAGAAGAATAAACAGTACGCGCAGCTTGACGGTATTCCTCATGCAAATCATCATCAGTTTCCTCTAGATCCGAGGGGAAAGATTTCTGAAGCACAGCAGTAATTGTCTCTTCTAAAGAGTTGGTTGTCTCTCCAGTGGAAAGACAAATACCAGTTATTTCAATTTTTTTCATGAAATCTCTTTTAACTCCATACGTGTAAATCTTTTTCCATATATTGTGAACATCAATGGTCGAAAGAAATGTTTTCCAAGACTGAGATTTAGCATCGGCAAGCTTTAGATTGTAAACTTTTCTATATTCAAGATATTTACTTTTATAAAGTTCTCTAAGAGGCGGATTTTTACAACGCTGAAATCTACGCCTAGAGGCATTAAGCCTCTTTCTCATACAAAAAATTTCGGCAGGCCATTAAGGAACATTGTGCTTATCATGATTCCTAACAGGTATGGAAATTTGAGATGCCTGGAGAAGAACAGAACTAAAATTCTCAACAAGAGCCTGCTCTTCGTATGGGGTTTTCTGATGAAAGTGTAAGAAAAATTTTAAACTTAGATCTGAAGTTCCATTCTTTCAAAATGATGGTCATGCAGACTATGATTGGTCTAACTGCAGTGCATCCTTCGAGGTTTTTCTGCAAAATGTTCCACATGACTGTATTATTCTCTCAACTGATGAACCTGGCACATCATGGCTTACGTTTCTAAGGGTCTGTGAAAAGCCAAACTTCACTACTGAGCTGTGAACAATCCAAGACAAGTATATGAACAACTTCTCCATAATGAATGAGTTACTGCTTGGTATGTTGTTGCAGAATTTGGTGTCATAGTCCCATACTTTTTTGAGTTGAATGGCAGAGCAGTTGCAGTAACTTCTTGCCATTATATGGATATGTTATGTATGACTTCCTGTTGCCAAAACTGTATGAGCACGGAAATTTGGTTACAACAAGATGGTGCCACAGGCAGAATATCGATGCATTTGTTGAAAGAAATGTTTCCAAACTGTCTGATCTTGCTACAAGTTGGCATTTTATGTCCAGCTCATTCCCCAGATCTGTTGCCCTGCAACTACTTCCTCTGGAAGCATCTGAAGTCACAAGTCTGCAAGAATAAGGCTCAAATAACCGAGGAATTGAAAGCAGCTATCTGCCAAGAAATTTTGGCAATACTGCAAGAAATGACTTGAAGGGTAATGATGAACTTCTGGATTTCAGAAATGAACTGACAGTGAATGTCGATGTTTAAACAATATTTTCAAAATTAGATGAAGGTAAATGTTCTTTCAGATTTTGAAATAAAGTTTTGAATAATACCTATCATTGCTTTATTATTTATGTTTGAAATTGAAGAGTTATTTCTGCCGCATCCTGTACTAATTTTAAATAAAGTGGACCAAAAAATTATGGGACTTGACATTCTTCTGCAGCATATGTTACCATGATTATGAGACAAGCTAGAAGAGTAGAAATTAATCTTAAATTGTTTATTCCAAAGTAAGACTAACTTAAATAGTATTGAAATGGTTTGATGATATTACTTAAAAGTGTAGTTTTGAAGCTTTGGTGAAACGTTGACCAAGGGTTTTTTTTTATAAAGCAATTAAATTATTTACATGAAACCTATTAAAATAATATAGATATGTAATCAATCCACAAAAAAAACTGATTTTGCTCATTTAAAAGCACTCGGTGGTAAAGAAAATTAGCTGTAAAACTGATATAACTTGATATTTTAAGTATATAAATGCAACAGCATTAGGCAGTGTTATGCTGTTTGGTAATTTTCAGGACGCTGTTTTGTTAAAAGTTTGTATTGGGGAGGGGGGGAACTTGATCTATACTATTTTTTGTTTTTGTTTTTGTTATTTGCAGTTCATCAGCTAATTTTAAACTAATATTGTTTTTTTCTTTAATTTACAAAATAAATGTAACACTGTTTACTACTAAGATACAAATTCAGTAGGTGAAATATATACTGTTACACAAAAAAATTTTTTGTTTGTTTGCTCGATTTTTATTTCATGTTTCTTCTGTGAGGTTAAACAGCTATGGTTAAACTTGAACCTGGTTTAGGTGATCTGTACTAAAAATACGTCCAAAATATTTTGTTTCTGCCTTTTTCTCGGGATGTTTCAGAAATGTGACACTGTTCAATCGTTCCAAACAATGCTGTTTTATGATTTTTCTGAGTGTTGTTGAGCTGATACTTCTTTGCAGAGTTTTTGACATTTGTTCTTCTGGCAAAGAATTCTTTGGTTAATGAATTAGGGGCTTTCTCATCTGAGTTTTAAGAGCTCTTGTGCACCTCCTTTTGAATTTGACTGAGTACAGCAAATATTTGTTACCGCGCTGTTATGCAAAATTAGTTGTTTTCTCAAAAGACATAAACAAGGGAAATTTGCATATTCATGACTCATCAAACCTCAGCAGTATTCCAAACAAATATCATCCCCCAATTTTTTGGAGGGGCTTCCAAGCTGGACTTATTTGTAAAGCAGACAAGCATCAAGATATCGATTATTAACAAGTTTTTATTATATTAATTTGTAATAATTATTTTTGATATAGGCCTGATAATGCTGTAGTTGGAGATGTTTTAGTCTTAACTAAACCTTTGGGCACTCAGGTTGCAGTAACTGCTTATAATTGGCTTGAGCAGCCTGAGAGATGGAACAGAATCAAATTGGTTGTGAATGAAGAAGAGGTACAAAAAGCTTACCGGAGAGCTATCGATAGCATGGCACGTTTAAATAGAACTGGTAAGTTATAATTGGTAAGCTTTATTTAATTTTTAATATGCAATCATATTTTGGATTTATGTATATCTTATCTATTTTAAAAAGTTTTTTTTTTCATTGATGAAGGATTATTTTTTAATGTACTCTTTTCTAGGGCGATAGAAGAATTGTTAAATTCAACTTTTATGAAGTCCATCCTGTTTTTATCTAAAATGTATACTTAATGAAATTTCGTTTTGGCATGATGGATTCCCCCCCCCAAATGGATTTCTGTCGTATTTGACTGATGAATTCCATATTTTAAAAATTTGAACTGAAATATATATATTAGTTTAAAGTAAAAACATGAAGCTTTAATGTTACTTGAAATAAGTTATTCTACATAATATGTGATAAATTAACTATACTTCTTTCAAAATGTAATACTGGCATTTTTTGTGTGGGAGAGAAAGATACCTGCATATGAGCGAAGAGTTTTGAGATAAAATGTCTTGGAAATAAGAATTTTGTGTAGGTAAAAATTTTAAATCCATCTTTTCAAAGTAAAGTGGGGGTAAATTAATTGGCTTCAAAAAGCCATGGAAGGGTAAATAATTAGCATGGAAATATATCATTCTTTATCAGCCTATAATTTACATTGAAGAACCAAAAGATTATGACCATATACTCAATAACCATAACCTTTGGCCTGCAAAACAGTGCAACTTGCCTTGGAATGGATGCCAAAATTTCTTGATAGATGATTGGAGACGGGTTATACCAAATGTCTTAGCAGCGATCAAAGTGGAGATATTCCAACATGGTGGTGTTTGAGCTCTGAACTGCTGTTCCAAGACATCGCAATTGTGCTCTGTCAGGTTAAGATCCGCCAAGTTAGGTGGTCAGAACATTAATTGGAATTCATTCTTGTGCTCCTCGAACCACTCCAACGCAATTCGAACCTTGCAACATAGGGCATGGTCCTGCTTGAAGATTCTATTTACAGTTGTCATATAAGGGTGAAACTAATCTGCAGTTATGTTTAGATAATCAATAGATTTCATGGTTTATTCTACCATGAATAAAGGTCTCAGAGCCATCCATGAGAACATCTCTCAAGTGTAATACTGCCACCACCAGCCTGTGTATGACCTGTTGTGTGGTGGGTGAGAGCAACAGTTACCTAGAAGAAGCTGTACCCTTTCACGTCCCCCCCCGGGGGTTGACTCAGGCGAACGCCTGGGAAGTACTGGCTAGGATCTGTACCTAGGCAGTCTCAACCACGGGGGTATACAAATTATCTTCACAGGACTAGAACCCGAGTATTGTACTCAGGTTGGTTCAGGCTTGGCAGGGACCGTACTGGTACTGTCGTGTCTGTTCCTTCGGCTGTGGTGGAGCTACATGGTGCATTTGTCGACCGATTTCCCGGGGGTTTGACCCCATTCAGTTTTCGTGGCGGGGACTGACAAAGCGGACAGAGCACCTTAATACAATGTGGTTTTGCTGATGGAGTGGTGCCCGGCGGCAAGGTGACAGCGTTTTAAAATTAGCAACGAAGCGTTCTGGCCAATGCTTAGTAAAAGCCGGACGGGGACTGCGGGGGTTGCGCCTGCGAGAACGAGGTCCCACGGGTGTTGGATATTTCAAACTCTGAATGGGTCCTGTATAATGAGGACCTGGGATGGAGGTCCTTCACCCGGTGTGTCTGTACCCTTTCACGGCCATTGACGTGATGAATGAGAAACTGTAATTCATCCGACAGGCAACTGTCTGTACTTATCCATGGGCCAGTGTCGATGTTCTTGGGCCCACTGTAGGTGTAAATGATAATGACGCTTGGTCAGCAGATGCGCACGAGTGGGACGTCTGCTGCACAGTCCCATATCCAACAGTGTCTGCTGAACTGTGTGTTCCGAAACACTGGCACTTGGGCTTGCATTGTGTTGAACTGTCAGCAGAGCCACTGTCCTATGCCAATTTTGCCATACCAAGTGGGACAGTCTCTGATGTCCTTTTTCTTTGATGATGCATGGTAAATGTTTATTGCTGGTTTCACTGTCATTTATCCACTTTGCATGAATACAGTGTAAATGTATTCGATCTGCCATCAGTGTAAGTGGCAGATCGTGAACAACCTACCAGTCGTGCAGTTTCGTAGATACTCATTCCGACTCCTCGGACCATTACCATCTGCTCTTTATCGAATTCATTTAGATCAGCTGTCTTTCTCATCACTCGCAAAAGTAAGTGCAAGAATGATTCTTACCTACTGCAGCAGCAGTTAAATATCATTCCCACTTAATCGTGTGCCCTCCACATCATCCAGAGGATTTCATTGAAAATGTGGGAATGGTTGTAATGTTTTGGCTCATCAGTGTAAATTGAAGTATATCAGCCTATAATTATATAGTATATGTGTAGAGATCTTAATTTAGCCCATATATTATGTTGCTGCCATGAAGCTGTTTTAATGGCATTCTCGGTGTTCTTAAAGAGAAATTCAGTGAGTTTATTGTGTAGTTAAACATGAAAAAGGTTTACTGTAGAAAGAATACATAAAATAGGGGTTATCAACCAGGGGGCATTTCAGCTGTAGGGGAGTTCATAATTTCAAGGTGGCTTCCTTGTATGGCCTAATTCAAATTTTTTGCTGCATTTCGTTTAAACTTATTTCCTTGAATTATTTAACTTAAATGGTTCCTCAAAACAGGTCTAAAGTGACATAATAAATTGCAAATTTTGAAATTAAATATTCCAGTCAGTTTTTGCCGTACAAGAGCCAAGCTTTTTATAATTTTATTTTTCATAACAAGCATAAAACTTCCCAAATAAAAGTGGTGGAATCGGGGGACTGTATTAAAAGTTAGATTTTACTATTTGTTGAAAATTAATTTTTAAATTTGGCATTGTCAAAACATTAATATTTCATCATTTAAAACACTAATTGGTAGTATAACTATGACCAACCATGCTCTGTTTCCAGATGTTTTGAAAAATAAAATAAGGCAAATAAAATTATTGAAAGGAGGATAATAAATTAGTTTGTAATTAATTTTCTCTTCTAAATATTAAACAATAATATGTTTTATGGACTTAAAAAGTAAATTTATTTTTTAAAAGATTTTTTGAATATTATGTATGCAGCAGCATCAATTAAGTAAAAATTATATCATGGTAAGTCATTAAGTGTTTATGGTAAGTCGTCATAAATTTTTTGGTAATAAAAAGAGAATAAATTACTATTTCATAGATGCAGCTGTATTGAATTTTTCATATTATTAAGTATTTTGTGTATTGTCAAACATTTAAAATTATTTTGGAGCAGCAATAAAATTAAAGGCTGTGCAGCATAAGGCTGCTTTTTTAAGTAATTATGACAAACTATTTGCAATGTCTTCCCTTAAACAATAATTATTTTGTAAATAAAGGTCTCTCTATTGCATCATGCAGGCAAGACCTTGAAGATCTTTTGTGATGTCCTATTGTTTCAGGACAGGATTGGAGAGACCCCTTTCCACCAGAATTTTTTTAGAAAATTTACTAATATGCCAAAAAATGGAATCCTTCTGTGGCTCATCAATAAATATGTTTTTTTTTTTTTTTTTTTTTTCATTTTCAAATGAAAATTTAGAGGTGAAATGTTCTTTGTCCCTTTTCTGATCAGTATATTTATCTGAACAATATGCATATGTTATTGTTTAATTTCTGAATGAAAGCTGCTAAAAATAATAGACACATGCTACATTTTAGCTAAAATAATAGACATAACTATATTTTTAGACAGAGGCACATTCTAGGATGTCTAATGTTCTCAGCTTAGGTTGATCACCAGTATAGTCATGAATATATACTGTAATTCTAGGTGCACACTTCGTGCTGCCGATTTTGATAGTTGGCATACAAAATCAGGTAGAAAAATAATGAAAATGTCATGGCACAGGATTTCGTAATGAGCCATATTAAGCAGTTAGAAAGTCTGGCTTTTGCTTGACCCCAATCTAGACAGTTAGGTTACAAGAGAACTGAAAACTGTCGTGTTAAGTACCTATGTTGTCATCAAACTGGCAGCATTTCTGATATGTATTATGAGTGCATCCTAATTTAGAAATGAACCAAATCATTTTTAGTAGTACCACTTTATTTTGTTTTGCTGTGCAGGTAATGATTAAAATGAATATTTTCAGAAAAAAAGCAAGTAATTATTAATGAAACCATAGCAGAGCCTTTGGCAACATTATAAATTTGCAAATAATACATGATATTGGTCAAGTTTGTTTATTTGTGCAGCTAACCATGGTGGCCATTTAAACAAAGAAGTACCGGAAACTAATACTAGATTGGAAACTTCAAATATTTTAATTTAAACTAAAATAATGAAATGATAACATAAAATAATTAATATAATAATGTACCCTTGCCATGGCATAATTGCTGCAAAAGCTTAATTTGAATGGAATAAGGTGTTTTCTGTTGGGGAAGGGAAAGAAAGGGAAACCCTTCTTCCTCCCCAGTTGAAGCACTATACAATCTAAGGTGGCACTTTTGTTTACATTCATTGCATATTATCTTGATAATAGACTTTTTAAATGCTTTATATTTTTCGTTATTTTTATCTATTTGATAGCTGAAATACTCTTTCTCAGAAAGAAATCCAATTTTCTTATGCATATTTTGCTAAAATTCCTTCAAGTATTTCAAATTGTAACCTTTGTCATTGCCTCATGTAAGATGCTTGTTAACAGTGCTTTTATGGACTTATCCAGCAGAAATGATTGCTTGAGTATGGAACATGAGAGTTCGATTCAGTATTGGAACCTGGTGAACAGGCTATCTCCATGGAACTTCAGTGATTTTCCTTACACATAATATGAATATGATCTGCTTTCCCTCAAAAGGTATTCCTCGAAGGATCTGATCTGATCCCAAAGGATTCTTGTTAGGCAAATCATCCTCATGTTCTTCACAGTATTAACTGAAATACATGGTCGAAAAGCAGCTATAAAAGTAACTAAATTATATTATTAAAATTAATATTCCTTAATATTAATTAAATTGCAAATGTTAAAAAAATGTGAATTGTATGGAAATTGGAGTTGTTAATTTAGTAATATTAAATTGCTAAAATAAAGCTTCTCTAATTTGAAATAAATTTTAAAAAAACATTAATTATTTTAAGGACATAATTTCAAAATGAGCTGCTGTGAATAGAAAATAAATAAATCCTTTTAATAGTATAAAAATGAATTTTAATCTTTGTTAATTATTAACCATGTGAAACTGCATAATCTTAAAATTTCTTTCTTGTGTAATTAACAAAAACTTGTAAAAACACCTCATTTGTTTTAAATTATTTGGAGCATATAAAATGTTCAAATGCTCATACTTACATTTAAGCATTTTTTAAACCTCCAAATGCAGCTGTATTGCTCAGTTTTAACGACTGGATGTTTTAAGTAGCAGTAGGGAGAGGGTGTTCTCATTGCTTCAAATCAGTGCGAGGTTAAAACCTATAAGTGCCTTTCTTTTCTTCTTCCTTTGTCTAGGTTACTGTGGACCACAACAAACATGATCAACAGCATAGACACACATGCAGACACATTTATTTACTAAAAAACATTCTTCATATTCTAAAGTTAACCCTCATCCTTGCAGTTATATAGCTTACACCCTTGTTGGATGATTATTGTTTTGGCCAAATGCCAGCCAGGTTTGGGTTAACAGTGATCAAACAGTAATGCATAATTCATGAGTTTTGCCTTAGTGATGGCTTTGCTATGACTGCAGTATATTACTAAACAATAAATTTTCATTTAGAAGGTAAATTAGTAATTTCAGTGCTTTTGTAAAATGGGAATTTGTAAAAGTGAGGAATAGCTGCATTTATGTTTACAGAAACGTGTTTAATTTTTAAAAACTTTCTCTCACCCCCTGCAATTGGAAGGAAAAAAAAAATTGCATGCTTATTTTTGAGTGAGTATTTTTTGTTCTACTCTGTTGTTCTAAAAGAGAGGTTCTCAACCTTTTTTGCCTCATGCACCTCTTTCACTATTGCTAAGAAGATCATATCCTCCTATCCAGATCTTAAAAATGTATACATAAATACACATTTATTTAGTAAAGATATAAAGTAAGAAATCTGACCATGATTATGTTAGATTTTTAAAAATTTTGTAATTATGATATACATTTACTCAGATTTAGTTTATTTTGCAAGTGTTTTATGAATTAAACAATAAAAAAAGTCCAGAAAATGTTGGTAAATACCAAACATTGAATAAAAGTAATTTTTTTTATTCATGATTCAAAACTAATTACTTAATAACTAAGTAAAAGGCTGACTACATTCCCCTGGTTGAGAATTTCTAAAAACTTCTAAAATTTCAAAGTATTACAGATGCTGCTTAAAAGTACAAGACGTCCACTAATCTTAAATTACCTTAATAACTGTTGATAATTTATTATTAATCTTCACTTATGTATTTTTATGCCTTAAAGTTTCCTAATTCTGCTGATTTTATTTATAGCTTCCCGCCTTATGCATAAATATAATGCTCATGGTGCTACTGATGTAACTGGTTTTGGATTGTTAGGCCATGCACAGAACTTAGCCAAAATACAGAAAAATGAAGTGTCTTTTGTAATTCATAACCTCCCTGTAATTGCAAAAATGGCAGCCGTAGCAAAAGCTTGTGGAAATATGTTTAAGCTTTTTCAAGGACATGCTGTAGAAACTTCAGGTATCTTTATTTAAAGTACTCAAAAAAGTAATTGTTTGGCTGATAAATTATCTCAAAAAATGTTTATTGTCACTGGGAAGCAAGATGTTGCATAAAAAAATTTGAAGTACGTTATAACTTGTAGTAGCTACTGTAGCTGTCTTTTTTGTTCATACAGCATTTAGTTTCTTAGCTAACTATTTTGACTTAATGTACTACTTGGAAATAAAAAAGAAACAAATAGAATCTTCTTGCCAATTTTAATTTTATATGAAAGCCTGTACTTTAGTCTATTTTTCTACATAATTTCCACAAGTATTAAGGCACTTATCATAATGTACAACAGTTTTTGAATCCCCTTTTCATAAAAGTCTGGTGCTTGATTTGACACCCACTGCAACAATTATTTTGACCTTATCATCACTGTAGTGGCAAAGACCACTCATATACTCCTTCAATTACAGGAACAGGTGGTAGGACTATCCAAAGAGTGATTGAGGTTTTCCTAGCGAAATGGCACAATGAGGTCTTAAGATTGTTTACCCGCATATCGACTGGCATTGTTGTGAAGCAAAACGATCCCTCTACTCAGCATGCCATGCCTTTTGTTTTGGATTGTATAGTGCTGGTTGTTCAAGGTCTCATGAGATAGAATTTGTGTCACCATGAGGCTAAAAAAAAATGAATAAATGGGGGAAAGAAAAAAAAAACACAAGTAACATCCACTTCCCGTCGTAAAACACAGGACTTGCTTGAACAGAACAGTTACAGAAAACTTGATTTTCTGGACTGAAACTGTTTACTTGAACTTCATGCTCTTGGGTGTTGATTAATGCCACCATTCCATGGAATGCTGCTTCAATTCTGATGTAGCATAAGCTGCCCATGTTTTATCACCTGTGACAGTTTGGCTTAAAAAATCATCTTCCTCGCTGTACTGCTCAATGAATGTTAAAGCAGTGTCTAAATGTTTTGGTTTTGTGCATATCTGGCAACATTTTTGGTACTTAATGTGTGCACAATTTTGATAATTTGAGTGTTTTCTCACAGTTTCATTCAGAACACTGCTTGAAACTCAAGGAGAGTCATCAGATACTGATAAAGTTGTAAAGCATCTGTTTTGTTTCACTTGTTCATCAACTTTCGGCACCAGATCTTCAGTAATGACAGAATGTCACTCACTTCATTCATCATCCCAAACATTCGTGCATCCATCTTTAAAAGCTGTAACCGATTTCATACCATTCTGTTGCTCATAATGTTTTCTCCATACACTTCACTAAACTAATGGGAAAGTGGCTGAAATTCATCAGACGCTTTCCCATTCTTTAATCTCTATGAAAGTTAGAACTGTAAAAAAAATCTAGTTTTAATTTGTCATCTACTGCTTTGATCAATGAGGATTTTTACATAAAAACGCATTTTTCTCCAAACGTGATTTTTTATACTCGATGTACCTTTTCTCAGGTACTACTGCTCACAGGTATCTAAACGTTTTATGGCTTATTTATTAGGTTCCCTAATATTTACTGAAATGAGCTTTTTGTAATAAACTTAGAAAAAAAATTTTTTTGTGTGAGAAAAGTGCTAAATTTTACTATGCCTAACAAAATATTCTGTAATTTACTCTAAAATTCAAAATATTTCAAAAGTTCATTTCAGTATAATCAGATAGGTATACTTTAATTACAGAAAAAATTTCAAGCTTGTATCTACAGCAGATTTTGAGAAAAGGTACATCGAAAATGGTCAGTTTAACATTGTCGGTATAGGGGTTTCTGATACCCCTTAAATATTCAATAACAAAATTTAACAAGGTCGAAAGTTTCCATAATGATACGTGTGGCTTGGCAATGGTTGTAGGTAAACAGTGCACGCATATGGAATGCTGACTGCGGCGCTGTAAAATGTTCTTAGTGCTTTTTTAATGGATATTTTTTAGAAAAAAAAAACTATTATTGTAACTATGTAAATCTAATATGACTAAGAGTATCTAATATGTTATTTTTAATTATTTGTAACTAATTGCTCACCCTTAGAACTTATTTCTACATGTTATGGTGCATGGTTCATTTCCTTAATCCTTATTGTGGACACGAGATACAACGCAAAAATGTAAAAAATTAATATGAAACTTTATTGCTTGCAGCTGATGAGACTTAAAATAATACAAGACAGCCTATAATCATATCTGGTGCTTCAGTGGTTTAATGGAACTTTATATTAAATATTGTATATTAACTGAGTTAGAAATGAAGCTAATTAACTTTTATCAATCATGCCAATGTCAGCCATTCATATCTGTTCTGATTGAAGCAGTGATGGTGGCAACAGCCAAGCTTTTGACATGAATCATGCTAATTATTATTTTACTTCACAATTTAACTTAATCACTTCACATAAAATTTGCATAACTTCTAGATTGAGTGAGTTCATGATGAAATGAGGCAAAAAAGAAGTAATCAATATAAAGCTAACTGTTATTAAAATTAAATAAAAACCCACTAATTTTCTTTAAAATATGTGGGACTATTATAAGTATAAAATATAAATGTCTAAAAAAATTCTATAACTTAATGCTAATTACTTGAACAAATTTATGAAGTTAATTTTATTCTTGGATTTATTTTATAATTAAGTTAGATTATTTTTAACAATGCATCGTACTTGTACATTTATTTTGTTCTTTCAAGTTAACAAAAGCGAAATTCGGGTGTAGATAATTGCTTTAGTGTATTCATTTCCTATTTGCTTTGTTAAGTCCATAATTTGTTTCCATCATGGTCCTTAAAAGTACTTAATTTCCATGTGCAGAAGTGTGTACAAACCCTGCTTTCAGCTTTTAAATAACAGAGTTTGTTCATTAAATTTGAGAGATGAGTATATTATGTAATGCCAAATGGCAACACTGTGGTCCACCAAAATGGTTTTATTTTCACTGCTGTTTTTAAATTGCTGATACTGTTAATTAAAAATTCATTAAATTTGGATAAAATATTAAATAAAAAATTCAAAATTCTAGCTTCAAGGTGTGTATGTAGAGGACGATGTATGCTCAGAATTAGGTGACTTCTAGGTTCTGCTGTTTTTCCACAATGTGAGGAACATACAACATATACACACATACAAAATTTTTATTATTTGATAATACTAGCCACATGCAGAGCCAGTCACTTAATATTGTTGTTATGAAAAAGAAAAAAATGTATGTAATGTATCCAGCTAATGCAATTTACAGGTCCAGCTAGTAATCAATAGTAACTGAAATAAATCTGCTTCGTTTTTTAATTAATAACAGAATAAATGTAAAAGAAAAATTAAATAACGTACAGTTTGCTGAACGACAGTACTTTGCTACATGGAAGAAAAATATTTTAATTCAGGCAGTGGAAGCAGATTTCTTGTTAAATTGATAAGTGTGCTGGTTAAATTTGAAATATAAATATACTACGCTTTCCAAAGTGGTAACACAGAAGCTCTTAAATCACTGAGTGTTTGGTCAAAAATTCATTAAATTAATTTACAATATTAAATAAATAAAACACATTCAAAATTTGGGTTGTGAGATGCTCGTGTTTGGGAAGGGAGATTGTTCAAATTTGGTGGTTGTGGCATTTTTTCACAGTGTGAGGAATGTATATGCATGCATACATATTCTTCATTATTTAATAATAGAGATAGACAACAGCTACAAATTGCTCATACTGGATATTAAAAACGTTATCATAATTTTTCAGGTTATATTGTTACTGTTTATTCATTTTCAAACTGTCCCCATTAATGTATACTTTTTTTCATAGCAGGATCCCTTAATTTTGCAAAGAAGGAAGGGTGTGAATTTTAATCATTTTTTTTTAAAATGTGAAGGAAAAACAAATGAATAGCAATTAGCTTATTCTTTACGAAAACTAAACCAATTATGTCTATGGGTGAAATGAGCCGCTAATGACCTTGAATAAAGCTCAGATCGCATAAATTTACGAATGTTAGAGAAGAAAAACTTAAACAGGATGTTGGGGTATTTAATTTTTGAATTTTACAGTTAAAAATACTGTTTCTTTGCATACCACCTACCAGAAAGAAACGTTAGTCTAGATAATATCTTAAGAAAGAGGTATAGTCAGTAAAAAAAATTCACAGAAAGATGTGTCAGAATCCAAGATTTCCAGGAGGTGAGGATTAGTCTCTTACCTTCAACTTAAAAAAGGTGGGATTGTGAGTTCCCATTTATAAATTCCAATATATATATATATTGCCATACTGTTGAATTTGAGAGTTTTAAAAAAAATTTTTGTTTACATAGAAAAAATTCCAATCCACCCATATGTAAAGCTTTGCAAGAATGTTCAATTCTACTGTGCATTTTGTTAATTTCTATTTATTTATTGCATTTTATTAATATAGTTTTTATGTGCAAAAATTAAAGTGTTCAAAAAAGTTGTTTCCGAAGTTCACGATAATGATGGTCTTTTGGCACAGGTTTTAATTTCTATGTCTTTCTGTGCCTGAGGGAATAAGGTCGAGTATCAAATGGTTAAAGGCTGAAAATGTCAAAATTTAAACTTAAATTTATATTGCTAGTGGTATTATCTGTATCAGAGAACTTCAAATTTTTTTATTAGTTATGTGATTTCTGAAAGGTTCACCTATTAAAATTTCATAAAATTCTCTTCTAGGAGGATTGTTGATATGTTTGCCTCGTGAGCAAGCTGCTGCTTACTGTAAAGATATTGAGAAGCAAGAAGGATTTCAGTCGTGGATAATTGGAATTGTTGAAAAAGGCAATCGCACTGCAAGAATCATAGATAAACCACGAGTGATTGAAGTTCCATCTAAAGAGAAAAATGGCGAACTGTGGCCACCATTCTGACCTATGATCATTCCATAAAATCTTATAATATCATAAATTATTTTTTGAAAAGTTGACAAAAATGATAATGTTAAACATAGTATAGCACTATGAACCCATTCCAGTTAAATCTTTTTGATCTGGAATGGAGGATGTTAGCTGTATATTGTGTATCATTGTCATTATGTAAATAATTGCCATGTGCTTATTTACAAATTGTTGGCAAATAAATATTGATTTTCACAATTTTGGTTATATTTTATTTTATCCTTTTAACATTTTAAAACACTGAATTGTCTGTTATGTGCCATATGATTTTGGTATCACACGATCAGTTTTAAAACTGAGTATATAAACATGCTTAGGATGAAAATTCTGTTTTGAGTTAAATTAATTGTAACACTATTAATAGTAAAGATCTTGCTTTAATTGTGTTAAGTAAATATAAGCAAAATGTTCATTTTATTAAGTCATCTCTGATACAGAGTGGATTAAGTAGCACTGCATTCAGTACCAATTATTTTAGGAGGAGGCTGAAATCCCTTGTTTTCTGTTTGCCAATTTGATGTTCCCAAATAAAGCAATTTTCTAGCCATATTTTGTCTTCCTGTTCACTCCTTTGTGTATTGTATCAGAAATTGTGTCTGTTTTGTTATGTTTTTATTGGAAGCGGACTACTTTATCATAGCTCACCCTGTACAATGTTAAACTTAATATAGCAGCATGAATCCTTTCCATTAAATCTTTTTGAATAGGGATGGAGGATGTTAGCTATATATCATATAACATTGTCATTATGCAAATAATTAGTCTGTCCTTATTTATAAAATCTTTGTCAAATAAATAAGTTTTTGAGATTTTCGTTTAAATTTTTATCTTTGCAACATTTTAAACAATAAATGTTGTGTGCTGTCTGTTCAACACTTTTTTTAACATGATCATTCTTAGTTCTGAGTACGTGAACATGCTAGCAGCATGAGATTTCTGCTCTGAGTTGAATTAGTTATATTCTTTTCAACAGAAAAGATCTTGCCTTTATTTTAAGTGAATTGATGGGTAATATAAATGATTTCAAGAAATTAAAAACTAGTAGGTGTAAAACTAATAGGAAATCAAACACAGTCCTTTCAACATTATTATTAAAAATGCCTTAATGTTTCATAACAAGTATTAGAAAATGTGTACATTACACATGCATATGTCCACATTTTCTATCAAAATATTTCAAAGTAAACTTTCAGATGCAATCATTACTTGGGTCATTCAATTTCTAAATTTGCTAACCTGCATTTATTGCACTACCCGTGGGTCAAAATGTGTAAAGGTGAGACATATGAGTGTTTTATATAGTAAATTCAAAATTAACATGTATGTATCTATGCAGCTTTGACTTTTTTCCTTCAAGAAATGCATGAATTGCCTTCTTTTCTACAGCAGGTTTTTAACAATTTATTTCTACAGATTATATTTCTACAGCAGGTAAAAATATAATCTGAAACAGTTATTGTTTTATATCATTATAAAAGTGTTTGCACAACCATACTTTAAATGCATTTTTGGAATGGCTAAATGCAAGAACTCGGAAAACTCCTTACTGAAAATTTGTTGTAGACATTACATA
Organism: Stegodyphus dumicola; assembly: GCF_044657685.1. NCBI lineage: Eukaryota > Metazoa > Arthropoda > Arachnida > Araneae > Eresidae > Stegodyphus > Stegodyphus dumicola. The sequence goes on from NC_140778.1 coordinate 113,934,746, forward strand.
AGTATATATAGTACTCAATAGTATTTAAGAAATCAGTAAACTCTCTGTGCCTCCTTTTTTAAAACTTTTTAATCATGTTAAGTATTGTGCATTTTTTTAACACCTGATTAATAAAAAGTTTGAATCGAGAATATAAAATTATTTAAAATTGAAAAATCTTAAAATAATTTTTGTTATGGTAAAAGTTTGACTATTTGGCATTCATTTAAATAGAAAGTTCAAGTATCCAGAATATTTAGAAATTCCTCTTCTTGAAGTAAGCAAGCACATAGAGCACACTCTTGTCAAATAGTACAGTACAAAGTCTTTAATCCGGAATGATCTATAATCCGGACCTCAAAGCTACAAACTTTCTGCGCATGCATAAATGCATAATACCTTTACGCATGCGCATTTAATGTATAATGGATGGTATAAGCTAAGCTAAAATGATCTAATTATCTATTTCAGTTAATGTTGCAGATTGCGCTGTTCCTTAATCTTCTAATTGGATCTGGCTTATTATTTTTTGCAGACTGTTAGAGCAATTTTATACAAATTAAGTTTGAACTTTCGATTATGTCAAAAAAAGTTTCCAATTCTGGAGCTGACAAAGGATCCACAAAGCGAAAGCATGTTTCGATGTCAATCAAACAAAAAGTGGAATTGCTGTAAAAAATAAAGGCATGAAGAAAGTGACAGAGAGGTTAGTGAAAATGAAAAAATTTCGATTGACAAGTTAGTCGGTATTCTCGGCACAGCAATTACAGGACTTGAACAGCGGAACTTTGTAACTGAAAACACAAAAAACGAAGCAACTTAAACAACTTGCATTAAAAGAAATGTTTAATAAAGTAAACAAATAAATATTAAGCTCTTTTTTTTTTGGTAAATTTTGATACCCTTTAGATTATAATTGCTCTTTATTTCATAAATTACGGTTCCATAATTTCTGCATGCCATCTTACCAGATTTAAATTGATGATCTATAATCCAGAAAAACCCCTAACCGGAATCGCCAAAGTCCCAACGAGTCCGGATTAAAGACTTTGTACTGTAGTAGGAATCGGGTTTTATATAGGAATTTCCAGAACTGTATAAAGGTGTTATATGGTATTTATCTGTATAACAAATATTTTGGACTACAATCATGGAAAAAAATCTGATATTTATCACAGGTATCTGAAAAATTGACGAAAATATAAAATTCTTTTAATGTTACATAAAATAATACAATGGATATCGCAGTGTTAGGAAAAGAAAAATATAAGAACAGTTTTCTATACTCACTTAATAAACTCCACCTCTTACTTCATGAATTCATTCATCAATTCTTTTTTCATTTTCTTCTCTATGTTTTTTAAATACTTTGTTAATTGCAGTTTCATGTTTATATTTGAAAAAAAGATTAAACCACAAAAAAAAAAAAAAAAAAAACAATTTCATGAAATGAAGGACAGGTGAAGTGCAATACAATGGTATTTTGGTATATGTCCACTTTGAAATACATCTAACTTTGTACACATTCCGTTTCGACGTGAAAATTTTTTTTTGGTACTTGGTATCAGTTTCAAATATGATTCGATGTTGATGAGTCATGACTTCTTACTACATTTCTTTACCTTTTCCACAACAATACTATGAGTGTCAGAATATCTGTTTCTATTATTCAGTTAACAGCTTGCATCATAACTCTTAAACTGTCGAGTGATTCTTTTTAGCCAGAAGGGCTATTAGTCTCAAAACAGCATTTTGCATCAGTTACTACTTTTCAAATTGTTGCCACCAAATATTAAATACCAGCAAATATATTTAACGAAATTAAATAATGAAGAATCTGCATGAATGCATGCATTTTTCTTGAATTTAAAAAAAAAATAAAGGAACTTACAGCCATCAAATTTTAAATAACTTAATCCTCCACCCGAATATGGGCATCTGGAAGCCCAAACTTGGAATTTTGAATTTGTTTCATTGCGTATTTCATGTTCTTTAAAACTTTAACAGATTTCTGATTAAAAACTCAACAATTTGAAATCAAGCAGTGGCAACGCTTAAGAAATAAAACATTTTAATCTCTAGAACATGAGACTGTCTATAAGAAATCCTAAAGATACATTGTTTTTAAATATTTTTAGCACAATGGCTCATGAAATGTGTAAATGAAAAAATGCGTTCGGGCATAATATCAAATCTAAAAGCTTTCAGATTTTTTTTGGTATTATTGTTTTTCGCATTCTATGATTGCGAAAAGCAAAGATTTTCTTAAATTACCAAAGGGGGGAATCGAATACCAAAGATCAGAGACCTTAGAGTATGTTAAAAAATTACTGTTAATCTGGATAGCAGAAAAAAAAAAATTATGTACCATGCAGTTATATGCAGTGCCTGCCTCCTTTATGCACAGTATATATTTCTTCCACTGCATTTGTATTTTAATATTACACAGTGTTATAATGAAAACAATAGGATTTTTTATAAGAATATAATTAATTATTTTCCCTTTATTTCTTATTGTAAAATTACGTTTCATATACACACAAGGATTTGGAACAGGTTAATAATATAAACCAAACATTTTCACAGCTATTATGAATGTTTTGTTTCTTCATCATCATGTAAACCCAGTTGATGTACATGAACTTTAAAAGTAGTACCAACTTTTTCCAATACAACAATGACACTGAGGTCCATGTGCAATTCATAGGAATTTGTCTCATCTAATTTCATATAAAGATTAAAAGTTCTTAACTCTTGTCCAATGAAATTGTCATACAACTTAATATAACCATTACAAGTAAAGTCATTTGGATATATAAATAAAATGGCAAATATATCTAACTCATCTTCATAATAAACAGACATGACAGTTTTCTCATTAGAAAAATGAAACTTCTGAACAACTGACCTACCATGGCGTACATAATGGGGATGAAACTTCTGAACAACTGACCTACCATATGAACTAGATAGGCGTTTTTTAACAAAAGTAGGGAACACTGTAGAGTGCAACGTAAAATCCTCTTCCAGTTCAAGACTTGTGTCAGAATTTAAAATTTTGTAGCAACGAACTGCTTGAGAATTTTGATATATTATTCTGTTGGAATTATCTGGATGAAAACATACTGGATTTGGATCATCATTCATTATGCTGCTTCTGAGAAAGGCACTTTTTAATGTTTTACGACCATCTATAGTTTGCACCAAAAAATTAAACTCATCTTTTACAGAACATGTTATGTAACAAAATGGAAACCCTCCAAAACGTACTTCTTGTCCAAAACAACGCACATTAAATAATAGAGGTGGAGCTGAATTAACATGACAATTTAATGGCAGTCCAGTAGGATAATACCCAACTTTTCCTCTCTCATATACATCACCAAGTTTGAAAGAAGTCATACAACCTATAAAAATAAAATAAAAGTGAGAAATGCAGCAAAAAGAAAAACAAAAAAGATGAAATAACTTGCATTATTTCACTCTATAAGCATAATTTTTTGAGTTTTACAGATTTGTTTTTAAACTCGTCAAGGACATAACAGAAGAAAGCAATTCCCGCCCCTCAAATAACAAACTTGTTACACATTCCTCATAGAAATTAATACCTGAAGATACAGTGCGACATCATGGGGATATTATATTTGCACTTTAATTTAAAGTTGACATTTTCTAACATAAGAACTATTGCAGCAATAATGATGATGTATTGCAGTGATGAATAAATAGCAGTTTGTATATTAATTTTGGTACTTTTCCATTTTGCCGATGCAAGCAATAAAGTCGCCAAAAATGGTACAACCGATGTCAAACGGAATATCCTCATTGGTAACCGTTTATGTCTCATTTTCAAAACAAGTCGCAGCCATTTTTTATCAGATTGATTGTTTCTTCCAATACTGGCATACAATTACATAGAATTTTTACCAGATAGTTCAATTTCGTGTCCTAAGGCCATTCGCGGTAATTAAGATGCAATCATACCACTCACTCGAAGGCAAAAATATAGAAAAGGCGAAGTCAAGGATTAAATTCATTAATTCTAATGAGAGTGCACTAGCGAAGTAAAGCACTGCCGTTTTATATAATTTCTGAGTAAGCAATTCATACATATTGAAGTTATTCTTGCATTTAAATTTGTATTCCCAATTAAGATTTAACTTGAAATTAATATAGATAATTACTGAGAGAATAAGATTTTTGTAGCATAATTTACGTGAGATGAGATCACTTGGGGTCACGTGATATGAAACAGCGAATCAGGCTGTTGTACCATGAAAGCACAGTAAACTAGCAGCTTCGCCAGCCTTTGTCTGGCTTTTAAATGTACCAGAAAAATGGCTGAAGGGAACACCAAATGTTAAATTTAAAAACTGCTTAAAATTTTACTCTGCAGAACAACTTCATAAAAAAAAAAATTATTACGTATAACAAAATTACAATGAAATAAGCAATATCCCTTATTACAAATATTAATTATCCTAATAAATAAATTAACCAACTCCCCTTTGCAAAATCTTAAGAACTCAAATGGTATAAAGGAGATTAAGGACTTTGTTTCCTAAAAAAATCACTCAAAACTTTTCAATATCTTAAAGACAGTGAAATGAGCAATAAATAACATAAAAGAATACAAAAAATTCTGAAAAGCACAGTATAATTAATGATATTTTATCTTATATTTTCAAGAGAAAAAAATTACAATGAAATAAGCTATATCCCTTAATACAAATGTTAATTATCCTAATAAAAAAATTAACCAACTTTCCGTTGAAGAAAAAAAATCATGTAAAACTTTTCAATATCTTACAAATAGTAAAATAAGCAAAAAATAACATGAAAAAAACTCAAAACAAAAAATTTTGTGCAGAATTTTACTCTGCAGAACAACTTTATCAAAAAATGAAAAAAATCAATAAAAATGTATTATATATATAAAAAATGACAATGAAATATGCCAATCTCTTAAAAACAGTGACAAAAGAAATAGGATGAAAAATTGTTGCCAAACCCATAAAATTGTTGCCCAAATCACATTTTTAAAGATGTGAAATGCGCGAAGTGTACTCGGAAGCTTCATTTAAAATTTTTTTTTTAAATACAAAATATTATCATTTTTCCAAAATTCTTTTTGCAAAAGTCACGAGGATAAAAGTTTAACGAGCCCAAAAATCAAGAAAAATAAACTGTACATTTTTAAAAATAAACTTTTTTAGAAAAAATCCCGTTGAAAAGGTGTTAAGCTCATTTTATTAAATAAATTCGTATTTAATCGATTTATTGAAACACAAAATTTATTTTAAGTTCGTAAAATAGCTAAGTGCCTACGTTTCATGATGATGTGAAAATGGAGTGTGTAGAGTAAAATCTCGCTTTCCTATAGCGCATTATGTAAAATGACGCGATTTCTTCACAAAACATAAAATAAAAAAATTTCTAATTCGAATTTCGAAAAAATCGCTTTGACGTGCACTGGCTCTTGTCTAGATGCACCTATGTACCAAATTTCGTAGCCGTGGGTCTATTAGCTTACGCTCAGCACGAACAAAAGATACACTGACACACTTCTTTTATTATATGTAGAGATTCTTAAATTAATGTCTTTTTACAAATTTATTCTCTTTATTTATTTTCATTTTACAAAATTTTAAACAATATTAAAATGTTTATGTCTTTAAAATAAAAACTGCTTATAACTAGCATTTGTTATGTGTATACTGTGTGTTGCTGCCAATAAAGTCTGCTTGGTGAGATTTGCACAGGCGAAATGGAAAAGTACCTTAATTTTATTTTGTTAAATCATTTGAATTGCTGAAACCTTGAGGAGCTGATTTTAAAATTAAACCATTAATTTCAAGGTTTTGAAATATTTTAAATGAAAAATGAAGAATAATGGTTAAATAAGAAGTGCAGAATGGTAAATGGCAATTTATATGCTCATGAATACTACAGTGAGAAAGATTACAACTGTCCAACTTATTTGTAAGTTCCAACTTTACATTCTCAATACTTTTTTGGGAAAAAAAAATAATTATATATGAATTTGCAAACTAGAAACACATGGTATCTCACTGCAGGAAAACCAGGATCCAAAACTCAAACTTCGTTGAGAAACACATTCTTTACCCTCAACAATTTTTCTGCAAATCCACACAAATCCAATTTTTATTCCCAGTCTTTATACGAGATCTGCACTTCTCACAGGTCAAGTTTGGCTTCAAAAATCCTGTATGCCATAAAAACTGCAAAAATACACTTCTGCCAGGACATCACCATGAACAAATGTTTCATTAATAACTCAAACAAGATATCTTCTCAAATTAAATCTAGCTTGAATACATTCTAAAACAAGTGGCGGTATAAGTATAGTTTAGGGTACACTTTGGCGAAACTTGGCGATTTTTGGCGGTATATGGATATCGATTTTGTGCAATTCTTTGACTCATTATTTTGGCTTGCGAAGGAGCAATTTTTGCACCATAAATCGCCGCTACACAAAGCCAAAATAACAAGACAAAGAATTGCACAAACTCGGTATCCATGTACGCATCTACTTATTTTAACTTTAAAAAAAAAAAAAAAAAGAATTGCACAAAAATGGCATTGCGCACTCCTTTGACTTTATCCATGTACACGTCGACCTATTTTCACTTTAAAAAAAATCCCAGAATTGCACAAACTTGCATTGCGCACTCCCTTTACTCTGTCCATGAACACATTGATATTGCACCAAAGTCTACAAATAGGCAAACAAAAAATACATAATCTCAATAAAATACATTTTAAACCAAACAATAAAATAACATAAAAAAGGAAAAACATGTTATACATTTAAGCACTACATAAAGCAAATATTCACTTACCATGATTTTCGAGTTCGCTTCGCACACCCAGAGCCACATAAAAATCAAAATATCAATCATACTCAAATGACTTTTTTCAAACCAGGTACTCTTTCTGATTGAACTCTTCACATAGTGACCATCTGAACCCTTCTTCCTACAAACCCATTCAAATCCATCTAAACGGTTTTAGCACACACCACAAAAACGCTTACAAAACATCTCATGATTCAAAATTTCCCAGAATCATGCACCCGATTACGTCACAATAGGTTTTCCATAACATTCAACTACTCAGGCTACCATAAATGAAACAACTACTTGGCGATAAATCAAACAACTTTGCCATAATACAAGGGATACCTTAAAGTCAACTATACCCCAAGTGGCTGATATCTCTCCAAAACTTCCTTCGTACACCATTATTCAACAAATAATCACACAAGCACCCCGATGAAATACAATCGCATTCTTCACAAAAGTTTCCAAGTAAAAAGGGTTGCCATACAAACAAAATCTCAACTAAACTATCCAACACAAAATATTGACACATATAGTGACCACATGTATCCAGGACTGTTTATGACATTTGTACCATCAAATCAGTTTCAAGACACAAGAGAGTAATTGTGATCAAGTAACAGAAGAGTATTTGTGAATAAGCTTAATGGTCAGTTAAAAGCAGTGTTGCGTTGATCTTTACATTACGGTAACTTGGCGATTTTTTGGCGAAAATTTGGCGACCAACTCCCCTACAGCAACCCTCTATTTTTTTTCCCCGCCGCCATTTTGTCTTCACGAAGTAAAGACATGTTTCTTTTCTTCTTATCTACTGAACACTTCTTCCAACAATCTACTAGCCGAATTACACTTATGCTAGAAATTTTATCAAACAAAACTGCTTAATCATGACAAATATTCACTGCAAAATTCGGAAAAAGTGCACAATACCATACACCTTACGCGTTTTTCAAAATAACACATACACATAAACCATGTACACGCCGACTTATTTTTACTTAAAAAAACATACCAGAATTGCACAAAAATGGCATTGCGCACACTCTTCACTATATCCATGTACACTGCTTTTTTCTCATAAATTAGAAAAATTTCATGAAAATACATGACAATTTTCTCAATCTTTAAACCCGGTAAAAAGAACATATATGAAATTACCTGATCGCGAAAAAGTATTTACCCTTTACAAATATGAACATTTCCACATATAAAATAAATAAAATATCCAAAAACTTTTACCTCTAAATCATCTATTACATTATACACGTCACCAACGAATTCATACATGAAGCATTACAAATATTTAGTATCAAATATTTAAATTATTTCCATGCACGTTTATTTCAACTTAAACGTAAACCAAATTCCTACAAGCATAAAATTCACAAAATAACTATCATTTCATTAAAATATCACTGAACCATGTACACGTCGACTTATTTTTACTTAAAAAAACATCCCAGAATTGCACAAAAATGGCATTCCGCACACTCTTCACTATATCCATGTACACTGCTTTTATCTCATAAATTAAAAAAATTTCACGAAAATACATGACAATTTTCTCAATCTTTAAACCCGGTAAAAAGAACATATATGAAATTACATGACCGCGAAAAAGTATTTACCCTTTACAAATATGAACATTTCCACATATAAAATAAATAAAATATCCAAAAACTTTTACTTCTAAATCATCTATTACATTATACACGTCACCAACGAATTCATACATGAAGCATTACAAATATTTATTATCAAATATTTAAATTATTTCCATGCACATTTATTTCAACTTAAACATACACCAAATTCCTACAAGTATAAAATTCACAAAATAACTATCATTTCATTAAAATATAATTAAATTCAAAAACACCACTTAAAATATACATGAGCACATACATTCAATTAATAAAAATTACCTTACAATCCTAATTACTTTAAACTAAATCATTGCTAATAACAATTTTCCCAATAATACCAAATTCCTTTCCACCTTACATTTCCAACAATGCATAAAAATAATTAAAAATACTAACTTACCTAATCTCCTTCAGAATCTTCGTTACGTGGCGGATACACTTTTCTTCATTCTCTTTCAGAATCTTTAAAATCATACTTATCTTTCAAAGCAAGATACCAGGTAAAATAAATAACATAATAAAACATGTTTATTTCTCTCTCACACAACCTTAAAAAACATTTCTTACTATCCTTTTCAATACCACTAAATACCCATTTCGAATTCACTTTACTTACGGCCATGGGATCCAAAAATTCACAAACACTATTTCACACAACACAGAATAAAGCCAAATACAAAATTTCCAGATTTTTTCCCGATTTCCCCCCTTTTCCGATTAAAGAACCGTAATTCGTCCATTAATATCACATGACATATCCCATGATCTCTCATTTCCCCCACACAAAATAATGCGTAATCGGAACTCAGTACTGCTCACATTATTACCAAAGTCCCAGGTAGTAACCTTTATCGCCTCCATAATGTCGCCAAACTACCAGTTACCGTAATGTAAAGATCAACCCAGTGTTGATTTGTTACTGGTATTTTCAAAAAGGAGATAAAGATATACAATATCAAAGATATAAAGATATACAAGGAGACAAACAATATACAATTAATAGTTTTCTATACTCATTGCAGTGTTTCTTCAGCACTTTTCTGATAGCTTACCATCCTCCCTGGTTTGTGCAAAACATCTGTTTAGATCAAGATCTTGACATCCCACATGTTAATGATTCTACAAATCACTTGCCAATTCTGACTATCCACATATTATTAATTTAATAAATTACGATCTGATGATTCTGCATTCTTAAAAGCAGCCAAGGACAATTTTTCACAATGCAGCTTACTTACTCACGTACAGAATATAAACAGTTTTATGTATTCTGATATTAATTCAGTTTAACTGACAAAGCCAATTTTGGACATCATATTTCCCCCTAAAGCAAGATATGGACTATGCTTTATTATTTTCTTCTTATTATTATTCACGTATTTTATTCTATGCTTCATGCGTGCTCACTATATTATTCTTTTATTTTGTATTTGATTTCCTACTGGACCTACACTGTGTTTCAAATTTCGCTTTCATTACTATTCAGCATTTCAAGTGTTCTTTTCACACCAGAGAACAACTTTCCCATTTCTGCCTGTTATTGCATCATTTCCCACCAGCTCGAACAAACATCAACAGGCCCCTCTGGTGGCACTAATTAGTGCTTATTACAAAATTAACATCAATTGCCTTAGAGCCCTCACCAGCTATGGGTTAAATGCCTAAGAATAATCACGGTCAGTGGTTCTAATAACGACATCACATGAGAAAGGTTTCACAGCCTAACTAGAAAAAATTGCCCTATGTTGATTTGAAGACATTCAGTATTAAATAACAGTAACAAGACTAACTTTTTGGCATCTTTTTAAAATGCCACTGTTTAAGAAAATGTATTTTTCCTATTAAATTTTCCAGTCATGTGCTTATATTAAGGATAACTTCAATCTGTAACTTAACAAGAAAACAAATTTGATTTGCTGCTTTTGTCCAAAATTCCTGAAAAAAATATTTTAAAAACCAGTCATGATATATATATATATATATATATAAATAAAAAAAAAATTGTACAATTTTATATTCATGCTCTATTTGACAATACATCTGCCTATCATACTATTTCTAAAGATTAAATAAAGTAACACAAATGAACAAAGTTGATGAGACAAAATAACATAACAGTTATGAAATTAGTATCCAAACCTTCTTGTATGACATCTGGAAAACTGTAAATATGCACATCAGCAGTACCAATGCCCAGAATAAGAAGCTCTTCAGACACACTCACATGGTTACAAGTCTTTCCAAACACACTTCGTTTTATTTGAAGAACAGCATAAAACTCCAAAGGTAAAACTGTAAAAATTGCAAGGTTGGCTACTACATCTTCTCCCTTGGATCCAGGTAATGTATTTTTATAGGGGTTTAAACTTGAAGTCAAAGTAATTCGCTCACCATACATATCCCAGTCACAATATTTAAATCGAAAGTTTGGGCCAACGTAAATTTCACGCATAATACAGCCTGAATTTAAATTATGCTGACATAACCAGCTGTCTTCAGATATAGAAAGAAGAAATTTAGAGAGACAAGTGCACTTTTGCAGCCCACATGTGCATTGATCAATAATTTTGGACACTGGAGTAATGTAAGATACAACATCTGATATTCTTTTCTTTGCTTTAGAAACTTGGAATTTGAATAATAGTGGGAATTTGCGTTTATCACTATATACAGAGTAGCAGGTAGAATAATTATCAAAAAATAGCAGGCCACCATCATATACTATTTGTCTTGTGGACGTTTTACATGAGTAGGTAATACTTAAATTAGGATTTAAAATACGCTGAGATATAACATTCAGATTTAGAAAATGAGTTTTTGGCATCCAAAGTAATTCTCGATCACGCAGCGACAGCACAATATTTTGTTTTTTCTTCAGGGTAGTCATAACAATATTTCAGACTCAGATAAAGGTAAAACTCGGATAAGCGGCACTTGGCGTGGGTTTTCATTCGCAGAGAACCCGTTGGCGCCATTGCAATTTTTACTCGCCATCGATGAGCCGAGCCGTAAACGTGATTTTTTGTGCATGTAAATTCAAGTTAGCAGACAAAACAATATATTAAGCATATGGTAGTAAAAATTCACATATAATAGGTATGTAGATGTAAAACTAACCGATTAAACGTGATATACAAAAATAAACCTGTCTTTTTCATAATATATTTCACAATATAAATAACTTTCAACAGTAATCAAATTTTCTTCAGTAGCATTGTTAATAAAACTAGAACTTTATACATTTTATTATTTTTCAAGAGTCATTTGAACTGTATTCCTTACACCAGCAGTGGTTTGCTAATTTTGATGATCATGGGGATGCATCAACTACTCTGTCATCTTAGATAATCAAGATAATCATTAATATTTTTTTTTTCAATTTAATCAGCTAATTATGTCACACCTGCCATCCTTTGAAAAGTTATTGTTAGAAAAGCATTAACAATATAGTATCTTGTTAAAATTTTACGCCAAAAAAATTGGAGTCGAGAACCGGCATTTATCGACGAAAACTTCTTTAATTATACGAAAATATTTCTATCTATTCGTTTATAAAAATTTCAGAAAAAATAACGTGGAAAATCAGAAAAAATAATAATAAATTAGAGAAGAAGAATATAAATCTCCAAATGCGATCAACAACAGTGATAATTCAACAAAATGAACGCAAGAAGAATGGTTGAAACCTTCGAACAAGCGAATGGGATGAATCCGATAGGTTACCAGGTTTGAACTATTATCGCCAAAGTTGGCGATGTTTACATTTACCGGGTTCTCGGCGGAAGTGCTTCCCTTGGCGCAATTTTTTACGCTATCTTGAATCATCATCATCATCATTATCGACATTGCCGGCATATTGCTGCTTTTACGCAATGTTTCCGGCTCATGATACTTAGGCCCAAAGGGCGCATGACAGTAGGAAGCAATGACAATTGAAAGGAGGCATCAGTAGTGCGAAGAGGGGCTGACAGCATGACATCATAAGTCTAATTAGACACACAGACGAAGCTCAGAACCAGGAGAGGCAAAACAGGGTGAAAATCAGACTTGTTCTGTTGTTCATGATAGGTACATGTCATAATTAGGTAATACAAATAAGCTGAAGCATATACAATTTATTATAATGAAAAATACATACAAATAAAAGAAAAGAGTAAAATAAAATACGGCAAAAGTCTATATACATATATACAGCGACGTTGCACTCGTTATAAAGTCATGTAGGAAAGTTCGAATCTCGAGCGGTGAAGGCCGCAAGCGGTCGAATACGTGCGTCTTCTGCAAAAATCTGATAATCAAATACTTTGAAGTGTTTCATATGAGGACAATTTTTTGCTTTTTCAAAGAATTTTCCATTAATTTTATGAAGAAACTCTTCAACTCTGTCAATATGTAGGTCTCTATGTAAGGTCTCATTAGAAACGTAAAAGTGCGCATTAGTAATTATTCTGAGAAGTTTGTTTTGCGTAATTTGGAGTTTTTTCATGTCACTTTGAGTGTAGGTTGTCCAGGCAGGTGATGCGTAACAGAAAATTGGTCTGATAATTGCGGTATAGATGTGTCGTTTCCTTTTGAGATCAAGTCTAGAGTTTTTCCCTATTAGAGGGAGGAGATTATTGATAGTATAGGAGGTCTTCCATTTAATACTGTGAATATGGTCTTTCCAGGTAAATCTGTGATTCAAAACTATACCAAGATAAGTAGCCTTTTTAACAAGTGGCACTTCTTCATTAAAGATATTAATTTTTTTGTCCAAGGGGATTCTGGAATGTTTCTTACCGATGATAATCAATTGGGATTTTTGTCCGTTAATCGCAATTCTCCATTTCGTGCACCATTCTTCTATGGCTGGAATTTTTTCTTGAAGTTTTATCAGTGCATGATCTTGATTATGTGACTTCACGGCAAGGGTGGTGTCATCTGCATAACATCCGAGGTATGTATTGAGATCAGAACTATTGGGTAAATCATAAACATAAAGGAGATACAAAATTGGGCCAAGAATAGATCCTTGAGCTACCCCGGCTTTCAGATATTTGGTCTCAGAGTGTTCATATCCAAAGTTTACAAAGAATTTGCGGTTTCGTATGAAAGAGTTAATCAGTAAGATGAGGTCTCTACTGAAATCAAGTGTGATGAGCTTGAAAATGAGCCCCTCATGCCAGACGCGGTCGAAAGCTTTCGCCACGTCTAGCATGAGTAAGGCGACACTTTGATGTCTAAATAAAGCGGATCCAATAAATTCACACAGACGAACAAGTTGTTTTGTCGTTGAGAGATTTTTACGGAAGCCAAATTGTTCCATTGGAAGCTTATCCATATGCGGTTCAATTCTTTTATAAATGACCCGTTCGAAAATCTTACCAAGTCCTGGGAGTAGACTTATCGGACGGTATCCTTCCGGTTTGGTGGCATCTTTTCCTGGCTTTGGTAGAAGAATGACTTTAGCCTTTTTCCATTTTTCGGGAAAGTAGTTATTTTCTAGGCAGGCATTGAGAATGCTGACATATCGTGTGACAGTATTAAGTGGCATATTTTTAATTGCAACATTCGTAATTTCATCATAGCCAGGTGCTTTCCGGTTTTTCAGGTTTCTGATAATGTTTCTAACCTCTGTCGAAGATGTATATTCAGTGCGATTTTTGGCCCCTGGTCCTTCGAGCCAGTCTTTGATAAATTGCTGAATGTAAGATGAGAAAAGAGGGTCACGGGGATCTTGATTCGGTACAAACTGTTGTTCTAAGTGCTCTGCCATAATGGCGGCTTTTTCTTTATAAGTAAGTGCAATTCTGTTATTACAATAAATTGGTTTATTGCAAGGGGGCTTGCGCCTAAGGTTTTTAGCAAAAGACCAGAAATCATTGCCAGCTTCATTAAAGCTCTCAATTTTATTATTCCAGACCTCATCCCGATGTTTCTGAATCTTGCAACTGATAATATTATTAAGTCTATTAAGTTCTTTCTTAACCCCTGGGTTCCAAGAGATATGCCACCTTTTCCTCAAACGGTTTCTCTGTTTAATCATATCTCTAATTTCTCTGGGTAAACGGAAATTGTCTTTATCAATAGGAATTTTTTTGGTAGCAGTGTTGTATGCACTGAGGATACTATTGTTGAGAATTTCGATTGCATTATCAATATCCTCTTTATTCTTGAGTGAGCTAATAATTGGAGGGTTTTCTAACAGTTGTGTGTAGTAATGCTGCCAGTCAGTGATGTTTTTAAATTTATTTTCTTCGCATTTGTTAGTGCCCAAAATAGCGATAACCGGCACGTGATCGGAGGTAAGTTCAACTTTAACATCCAAATACATTGGAATGTCAGTATTTGTAAGCACAATGTCTAGAATATCTCCTCTTCTAGGGTTTTCTGGGAGGTACGTATAAACTGAAGGTGCGTAGAAATAGATAGGGTAATTATTGATAAACTCAATTAGGACTTCGCCATTATTGTTGGTTCTTCGGCAGCCCATTCAGTATGTTTTGAATTCAGATCTCCAGCCAGGATGATTTGTTTATTATTTGGGAGAAGTTCAGTTAATTTGTCAATATCCAATACATTGTTCGGTGGATTATAAATTGCAATAAAATAGACAACTCCATAAAATGGGAGTAAAACTGAGGCAGTAACTGCTTCATATCCATTATCACGATCTTCGCTGATGAGGCAAGATTGCAGGGTGTTTTTCACAAAAATCGCGGCCCCACCACCTCTATGGCTTAGTCTGTCACATCTATAACATCTATAGTTTGCGATAACATCTATAGTTCAAATTGTAGTTCAAATTGTATAGTTTGCGATAACATCTATAGTTCAAATTGTAGCTGGGAGTCGCAAACGTTTCTGTGATGAGTGCAACGTCAATATCATACACAAGTAAAAAGTTATGAAGCTCCGTAATTTTGTTCTGGACGCAGTGTGCGTTCCAGGTCATGAACTGAATAGGGGCCCGACTATTTCTGTATTGACCCATTATCTAAAGTCTGTGTTTTGGTAGTTTCTGGATTGGTTTGAATAGTCTGATTTGTTTGTTGAGTTAATTGTAAAAAGCCAGCGCCTTTAATGATTTTTACTAGCTCCGCTAGATTAGCAAAAACTGTTTTTGCTTCATTAATAGTTTCTGAATACAGTCCTGATGATATGGCTTGTGCGTAACTTTTTCCTTATATAATACGATTTGAGAATGTTTTGTTTTTGACATTGTTATTTGTGCTATTATTGTTCTTAGGATGCTTTTCACAACCCTTAAAACTGGATGTGTGAGGTCCCCCGCTATCGCGCCACTATCGAACTAACGGAGTATATGAGAGGTAAGTTTCTCTGTTACGGAATGGCAACAAGAGACATTGTTGTTCAGAAAGATGGATGATCGAACTGCGTTGTAACGATCATTTTTGAGGATGTTGCGTACTGTAAAATGAACTTATTACACTGTGCTAAATAGTATTAAAATGCTATATATTAAAAGATCTTTCATCTGATCTAAATTTTAACAAACCGCTCATTATTTTCTCTTAAACTCACAATGTTCACGACATTTCTGGCGCCCCCGGGTGGGCGTGTTTGTTGGAAACATGTTGGATGAAAGAATAGATAGGGTAAGTTGATTACCTTATACTTCCGTTTTGAAGTTATTGATTATTGTTTTACTGAAGTTTAAAATACTTTTCTTGCCTAATTTTGATCTGAATATTTTAAACTTTTATGACAAAATGGAAGTGATGAAAAGAAACAAAACTGCGCAACGTTCAGCTTTTACTAAAGCATATAAAAGACTAGATGAACTTTTAAATGATGATAATGTTGATTATGAAGAAGCAGAAATGTGTTTTTATTTGTTCAAGAAAAAGGCAGAAACATTAGAATTGACTCACAGTGCTTATTTAGATACTATAACTGATGATAAAGAATTCGAAACAGAATTTGAAATAACAGAGGACTATCGAGAGAAGGCTGTTAGGATACAGTTAAAATCGGAACGATTTCTAGATAATATTAAGAGTAAATTAAACGAAATCCAAAATACATCGTCAGAGAGTAGTCAGAAATTAGTTACTGATGAAAATACATGTAAAACTTTGTGCCAACGCCTACCGAAAGTAGAACTTTATAAGTTCGCAGGTGATTTAAAAAATTGGCTTACGTTTTGGAATCAGTTTAAAAACATACATGAAAATAATAACTTAACGAATGCAGACAAATTCCATTATTTGATACAGTCAACAAAAATTAAATCAGAAGCTAGAGATATTGTAGAATCTTTTCCGGTAACGAACGAAAATTATCCTTTGGCTATAGAAAGCCTTACTGAGAGATATGGCCGTAAAGAAATTTTAATTGATTTTTGTGTTCGAGAGTTAATAAAACTTGTTTTGGATAACGCAGCGAAAAGGAAGCAGGATTCTTTGAGTTGTTTGTATAACAAACTTTCAACACAACTTAGAGCCCTGAGCAGTCTTGGTGTAACGACTGATCAGTGTGGAACAATTTTATATCCTCTTGTGGAAAGTGCTATTCCTATTCACGTATTGCGATCGTTTGAAAGACAACGAAAAATTACTGAATCTGAACGAAACATTTCGAGTCTTGATGCAATAATTGAATTTCTGAAAAGCGAAGTTCAGTCAGAAGAAAAAATAAAATTAAGCAGAGCGGATATTTTTTCTAAGTCTGATCGTAAGCACTTGGCAACTAGCCAAAATATTCCTTCCGCGTTGGATTTGATGAATCATGAAGCAATACCTTCTTGTTCGTTTTGTTTAAAAGATCATGAAACGCGTAATTGTAAAAAGGCGTTTTATATTCCGTTAGATGAAAAATGTCTGCGGTAAAAAAGAAAGGTTTATGCAGAATATGCTTGGTTAAAGGTCACCTCAGTAACCAGTGTCGATCAAGTGTTAAGTGTCAGATTTGTTCAAAAAGGCATTTGAAATTTTTTTGTCCTAGTCTTGAATGTAATAACCAGGAAAATGATGAGAAAAAAGAGAAAACAATCGATTCTTGGCATTCGCGTGCTACGAATGAAGTTTTCCTTCAGACCCTAGTTGTGAACATAGAGGGTAAGAATAAAAGGCGTAAAGTTAGATTAATGATTGATACGGGTAGCTCAAAAAGTTATGTTTTAAAGTCTACTGCAGAAGAAATGGGTTTTGACTTGCAATGGGAGAAAGAATTTAGTCACTCTTTATTTGGTGGAAAGAAAACTGAAATTTATAAACATCAATGTTACAAGATTTATTTGAGTAGCCTTGATGGTAAATATTCGTGTAAATTAGATGCTGTAGACCATGATGTTATTTGTAATGATATTTCAAGCATAAGATACGGTTCTTGGATTCGCGAATTAGGAAATAAGGGAATACGCTTAACCGATACCCAAGGGAATCCAGGCCCTATTGAAGTACTGTTAGGGGCAGACGTTGCAGGGAAGTTATTTACTGGCAAACGAGAACTAAGAACAGGTTTAGTGGCTATAGAAACAAAATTGGGTTGGACTTTGATGGGTAAAGTACCTCAATCCGAACATCAGCACAATGTAAATATGACTATAGTTTCTATGTTATCTCAAGAAGACCTGCCTATTTCATCGTTGTGGGACTTAGAATTATTGGGTATCCGAGATCCTGTTGAACAAGAAACTAAAGAAGAGTCAAGAAGAGCTATTATGGTTCATTTCCAAGAAACAGTTCGTCAATTAGAAAATGGTAGATACGAGGTTGATATGCCTTGGAAGATTGAGCATGCAGTCTTACCTGACAATTATGACCTATCTTTGAAAAGACTCGAATCTACTACGAAGAAGTTGGAAAAAATCGGATATCGGGAAAGGTATCATGAAGTCTTTAATGAATGGCTGCAGGAAGGAGTGATTGAAGAAGTTCCCCAAAGGGAGTTGTCTTTACCCGTTGTTCATTACCTCCCACATCGTCCAGTCATTAAGGAAACGTCCTCATTATCTTCCATGAAAATTAGACCCGTTTTTGATGCTTCGGCAAAGCTTTCTAATCAGCCATCTCTAAATGATTGCTTAGAGACTGGAATTAATTTGATTGAAACTATTCCGTCTATTCTAGCAAGATTTCGCTTACATGAAATTGGTGTGATTTCAGACATCAGAAGAGCTTTTTTACAGATATCTCTAAATGAAAGAGATCGAGATTTTTTACGATTTCTTTGGTATGGTGATGATGGTAGAGTGAAGACATTTCGTCACACCCGTGTGGTATTTGGCATTACTTGTAGTCCATTTTTGCTGATGGCGGTTATTGACCATCATTTATCCAAAGAAACGTGGAAAGAAAAATATTCTGAAGAATTTCTTTAAAAATTACAAGATAGTTTTTATGTCGATAATTGCGTAACTAGTGTACAAAATAATGACGAACTAGAAATATTCATCGAATCTGCAACTAATGTAATGAAAGAAGGAATGTTTGATCTCAGAGGATGGGAAAGTTCTGGCATTCCTGCATTTTCAGAAAGTAAAACATCACCGGTATTAGGACTGGTTTGGGACAAAGATTTAGATACCTTAGAAATAGACACCGAATTTTTGAAATTTGATGAAAGAGAAAAAGTAACTAAAAGGAAAATGCTTTCACTAGTTAGTCGAGTATTTGATCCCATAGGTTTCCTTGCACCTGTTATGATTCAGCCTAAGATTTTGCTGCAGGCCGCTTGGAAGAGCAAAGAATCATGGGATGATGAAGTGAATGATGAAATAAAGAAGAATTTTTTAAAATGGGGAAAACAACTGAAATACCTCAAAAATATAAAAATTCTAAGATGGTTAGGTGTGATGAAGGAATCCAATTTAAGTATCCATACTTTTGTCGATGCCAGCAAGACAGCTTATGCGGCATGCATTTTCTTAAAAAGTGAATCCAGTATGGGTTCAGTGACTGTTCAATTACTTCAAGCCAAATCACGAATAACTCCAACGAAGACTATTACTATACCACGACTTGAACTAATGGCTGCTACCATAGGTACTAGGCTGTTTAGTTCTGTGAAGCAAGCTCTAAAACTTCCCAACATCAAGACTTACTTTTGGACAGATTCTTCCACAGTTCTTGTGTGGATAACTCGTCGAGAACAGTGGTCGGTATTCGTTACAAACAGAATAAGTGAAATTAGAAAATTGACAATTTCGAAAGATTGGTTCCATATTTCAACTGACCAGAATCCAGCAGACATTTTGTCATAAGGTTGTGGACCTAGGCAACTTCAGAAACGCAAGTGGTGGCAAGGGTTGAAGAATCCGAAGGAGCAGTGGCCAAAGTCAGCTGTAAATATTAACGAAAAAGAAGTAGAGATAGAGAAACGAAAGTCAGTCATCTCTGCTAGTAACACAGAGCTAGAGTCAATTCCATTACAGTTAGCCAGAAGATTCTCTAGATTTTCAAAGATGATTAGGGTTATGGCTTGGATACTGCGTTTTCAACCAAAGGCCAAGGACTTAAGAAAATGTAAGGAACTTCAAAATGAAGAATTGTTAAATGCATAAAGGACTACTTTCCGTGTAATACAAAAGGAATGTTACTCCAATGAAGAAACACGAAAAAATTTGAAAGGTCTTCTAATATTTGAAGATGAAGAAGGAATTTTACGATTGAAATCCAGATTGATAAATGAGGAAGAATCGAAAGATTTTATTTCTCCAATAATTCTACCATCGAAACACCTGGCAGTGAGAAGATTTATAGCCCAAGAACATATTGCTAACAAGCATGCTGGGACATTAACTCTACTGACTATTTTACGGGAAAGATTTTGGATAGTGAAAGGGAAAAAAACTGTCCGGAGTGTTATCAAAGAATGCTTAATATAATTAAGACACAATAACACGCCGAATAAATACTAATTCAGAAGTCAAACAACGCTGATTTTTGTTGTTTGACTTCTGAATTAATGCTTAATATGTAAAAGGCAAAAGGTAAAACATCTTGAGGTACCTTTTCCGCCTCTTCCAAAAGACCGAACAGAAGTAGCAGCAGTTTTTCAAGTATCAGGTGTAGATATAGCTGGACCTCTGTTGACTAAATGTAAACAAAAGGTGTGGATAGTACTTTTTACTTGCGCCGTATTTAGAGCTGTCCATCTTGAGCTAATACCTTCACTGAGTACCAATGACTTCATCCAAGCTATGCGTAGGTTTATAGCCAGAAGAGGACGAATTTCTGTACTAATTTTACAGGACTAAATAATGCTCTGAAACAATTAGATTGGACTACAATTGAAAGTGAATTTAGAGTCAACGAAATTCGTTGGAAGTTTAACCCACCCTCCTCTCCATGGTGGGGAGGCTTCTGGGAACGCTTGATTGGGATTTTGAAAGATCTTTTGAGAAAAAATCTTGGACGCTCCTGTTTGTCTTACGAGGAATTGCAGACTCTCGTCTGTGAATGCGAATCTATCATGAACAGCAGACCGTTAACTTACATATCCGAGGAACAAGATCTGAAGACCTTGACCCCCTCAATGTTTCTTCAGGACATTCCATTAAATGATGTTCCTGATTTGGATCAAATTGAAAAGACTAATATTGTTTTGAGATGGAGACATATTCAAAAGGTTCGTGAAAATCTAAAACGAAGGTTTAAAAGGGAGTATCTGGGTTTCCTTCGTTCTTCAGTTAACAAAAGAGAAGATAAAATAAATGTAGGTGACATAGTGTTAATTGGTACAGATGATAAAAAAAGGCTCCATTGGCTGCTAGGGAGAGTACTGGAACTCATTCCAGGAAAAGATGGAATCATCAGACTTGTGAAACTGCGAACTGAAAAGGGAAACATATTAAGGCCAATCCAACGACTGTACCCTTTGGAATTGACCCCAAATTACGAGCAAGTCGTATCGGAACCTCAGAAGGTTCCGGAAGTGGTAGCTGAAAATCCTGAGCTTAATACTGACTCTAATGAAACTGTTCGCGTGTCTCGCTCAGGACGAAAAATAAAACCAGTTAAAAGACTGGATTTATAAACTTCTAAACAAACCTTTGAACTTTCTGTGTTTGAACTCTAAAATATTGATTTCTATTTGCATTCTAATATTTTGAAATATTTCTATTATTATTATGTACGCTATTGTTATTTCAAAATTGTATGTACGTATTATCATTTTATTACTGTTTTGAGTTTGTATCCCCAAACTCAAGGTGGGGAGAATATCGCGCCACTATCGAACTAACGGAGTATATGAGAGGTAAGTTTCTCTGTTACGGAATGGCAACGAGAGAGATTGTTGTTCAGAAAGATGGATGATCGAACTGCGTTGTAACGATCATTTTTGAGGATGTTGCGTACTGTAAAATGAACTTATTACACTGTGCTAAATAGTATTAAAATGCTATATATTAAAAGATCTTTCATCTGATCTAAATTTTAACAAATCGCTCATTATTTTCTCTTAAACTCACAATGTTCACGACACCCGCAGTTCGCACAGACTAGGGGGTTATCAGGTTTTTTCTGTCAGGGCATTCTTTAATTGAATGGCCTCCGCCGCATCGGACACATTTCGGTGCATAGTTGCATCCGGCTTGGGTATGATTGAAGCCCTGACAGCGAAAACACTGTATGGGCCCCTGTCTGCCTCTATACTCCACCACTTTGATTTTCATATCGCAGAGTTTGTATTCATTATAGATTCGTTTCGAATCATCAGTTTTTGGTAAGGTAAGAAGAAATAATGGGAGTGGGATGACTTCCCCCCCTCGTCGTCGTGACATTTGTTTAATTTCGATAATTTTGTAGTTCAGTTCCTCTAATTCAGTTTTAATTTCCTCAATATCAGAAGTAGTAGTAAGTCCATTTATGACCACTTTTAAATTTTTATCTTGAGGCAGTATGTAGGAGTGATGCTCAACTTTGAGCTTTTTGAGCCCTTTAACCATGCCCCTATAACTTTCAGCATCTCCAGCAATGACCTTTATGCCATCATTCCTCAGATTTTGTCCGATAAATGAGAATTTTTTGGTGTGAAATATTTTCTTGATACTTCCCCAAGTCATGACATTTTCCTTAAGAATAAGTGGTGGAAGTTTTCTTTGCGTATTAGTCTCTGAATTTTGTGTATTACTTTCAGTACGGTTATTATTAGTTATCGTCTGATTATTTATGTCATCCTGATTTTCTGTTTCGTTAACATTAGTATCCATATTATTATCAGTTTCGTTATCTTGATTTTGTTCAACAGGTGTTTGCACACTATTAATCGGCGCATGATCATTTATGCTATTACTAACTTGATTAGCTGTAATGATCGGAGAGATTATTTGTGTGTGTGTGCTGAGTTTCACTTTTTTAGTTTTTTTAGTTTAGCTGAGTTTGTGAATTTTTGTTCTCACGGTCTGGTCGCCTCTGCGGCGTTTAATTGGTTCCTCATCTGAACTTGTGTCTTGATCAAGTGCTTTTTCCTCAGTACTGTTGATTGAATCATCGTGAAGTGTTATAGGACTTCTGGCCCTGCTATTTTCATCTAAGTTTTTAGCGACGCTAGGTGTAGGTGTTTTATCATTGACACTGTTATTTTGTTCTTTCAACGCATTTACAATCTCAAGTGAGCTAAGCAGAAAATTGTAAAATGTGTTTTCAATATCTGATAATTTTCCATCATTTTTGTCTCTGATTTTGTCCAACTCCTTAATCTGGTTTGTGTAAATTTCCACGAGCCTCTCCATGGTCTGCTACGCAGAAATAAACGCAAAAATCCAAAATCCAGCGCCCATAGAATGGAGTCCTGCACCCCGGGATGGAGCCTGGCCCGATAGCCTTCTCCACAGACGGATGTGCAGGCGAAGAACACACTAGGCCCCTGACAATCACCTGAAGCGAGAGCTTGGGGGTAACTACGTGTGTTATCCGATCCAAAAATCCAAAATCAAACGCGCAAAATTAAATAATCCGATTAAATATGAAACGCGCAAATAGTCTTAACGATATATGGCATGTGAAACCAGCAATCAGGCAATTTTGGCAAGACACGTGGTGGTGAAAATCAAAATTTTGCGAAATAATTCTAAAATAAAATACTCAAATAAAATCGTGAAAGCATATAAGCATTCACAAAAAATACAAACCGCAAAATAGCATTGAAAAATGCTGATGCAATCAGATTCGTACTAGCACGCGGTCTCACAGTGAAACCACACGAAGCGGACGTACTTGCTAACCGGATCTGAGACGCGGGAACAATATCCGACGGCGAACCTTCATCCACCTAATCCCCGCTCCGAATGCTATCTTGAATAGCGAAAAATCGCCATATCCTCGGGAGGAATTTTTTGACGCCAAGAGGCGCTTTCTGAAAATTTCCTCTTCAGTCTTAGAGGAGCCTTACTTCAGCCCAATGTCGGGGAAAAGCTCTGCTGGGCGAAAATCGCGTAAGGTAAAGTGCAGCGCTTGCATTGAGATGATAAATCATTTGCATAGAACAAATTGCAAACGATTAGTTATTGTTGTGATTAAGTAAATCAACGTACTGTTTTCCGTCTTAGTATTTTATATTATGATGTTTATAACTCCAGCATTATTAACTTTCATACTTCTTTTTTTTAAATTCTTACCATTAATTTGAACAATTATCCGTAATAATGGTTATATATGTTTGAAAACATTTTCTTTATATAAATGCAGTAATGATCACAAAAATGGGATAAGGTTTGGAGACTAATAGCAGACTAAATATCAGACTGAGGCTACAAATGTCCCAGAACAAATATACTGCAAGTATGTTTAGTCTGAGAACTTAGGTCTGTTTAAGCCAGATTTTTCTAGCAACTGTGAAGTAAAACTGTGAAATTTAAAGTTCCTCTGAATTCAGATTACTGTACATAACTATGAATATGATATATATGATATGAAAGCACACATTGCAAGAAAGAAAGTACAAGAAAATGTTTATAGAATACTTGCAATCAATGCACATAAAACAAATACTAAAAAGCTATAGAATAAACCATGTTTGAACATCGATGAGTACAGGGAAGCATAACAAAGCAAATGAAAACAGAAAATAAAGCATTAAATAAATATTTACAGGTGCAAGACACTTTTTTTTACATATATTATCAATATTTTATATATTTTTTTTCCAATTAGGTGCTATTTCTAATTTAATACTCTTTGCTTGATAAGCAAACAGCAAACATAATAATATTTTCCCAATACGTATCCCGATCTGCTGCTACGGATGACCCCTTAGCAGGGAAAAAGTATCACGCTGTCCTCCTAGACAAAGAATTCCTAGAGGAAGGTCGTCATCGGATGACAACCACAACGTGGTCTACCATAATAAGCTGTTTCTACCCTTTTTGGCGTTAAGGCCTTATCCTAAATTTAATTATGAAAAACTGCTTTTATGATACAAGGTGTCTTTCAGCGACTGAAGGGTAAAACTATTGCACACTGGTAGTTCGTCTCGAAATCAACAGCACTTCAGATAACAGACTTCCCTCTCCTTAAGCAAATAGCCCGGGAACGTATTTCCAAACCCTACCCCACTTTTCGAATTTTTGACGTCATGGACAAATCGACTAGTTTCGCCTGGATGGTAATTCTTGAGCATGCGCTGAAGGGCGAGAACTAACATAAACAGACTTTGTCTTGCTACAGTATTAAGGAGAGCTGTGTGATCACCGAGGCAAGCGGCAGCACGATCGCTGAGCTCCGTAAAAAAGTGAAAATTTTTCCTTTCCTCTTGGTGATTATCAATTAAATTTCTTTGAAAAATGTTTATTTTCCCCCTACAAAACCTATATCATTCCAATGAATTTCGGCTCCGATGTTGACGAGAATAAAACAGCGGACAATGTAAGGATATACTCCAAAAGCCTGGAATTTTAAGATAAGTACTTTTCTTTCATCTAAACTAAATCAAATTTCTATAAATAAGTGCCTTTAAATCAATAAATATTAATTTTTCATCAGTTTAAAGCATTAAAAAATACTTGAAATTGCCATTGCTTGTGGCTTCCTGTGTGTATCAACTCGAAACAGACGCCAGCGTTATCAGTTCACGTCTGTCAACACTTACAAAGCCCTTAAGGAATCTCGAGAGAGGGAAAATTTGGGGATGAGAGGGATAATTTGGGCATCGCGCTATTTCCCTCTCGGATCTTCTGGATTCTCTTTTCTTTCTAGATCGCTTGAATATAGTTTCGCCTTTAAATAATATTATACCTCACCGATTTTTTCTCATACTGTTCTTTGCTATCTGTCCATATGTAAGGGATGGTTTATTCTTCACCGCCTTAATTGAATTTTTAGAACTATGAGCTTATATAAATAACAGTGTGCCTCATTGTGTTATATTAACATTATTTAACTAGTAATAAATTATGATAGTAAAATAATTAATCTTGTAATAAATTATGATAGTTAAATTAATAAATACTGTTTAATTTGTGTTTTTAATACATATACTCAGTAATTTACACACATAAATATATATATATATATTTTATTTATTTATTTATTTATTTATTTGGGTGTATGCGGTTGTGGTCTTGTATTATATATGGTTCTATGTTGTTAGTCTGCTGCTGCTTTTTGAAAAATGTATGAAAATGTTGAGAATGAAAGTAGCATAAGTTACTTTGGTTAAATTAATATATACTTTTGTTTGATGACCTTTGTTGATATCTCAGGATGCAAGCGTACATATTACTTTATATTCCATGCTAAATACCTTGATACGAAGCATTTTAACACCGTCAATATTTGTTTTTTTCCCAGTAACACATCTATTCACCATTACCAAACACACTCACTACACAAACACACCTGGGAGACACTATTTATTGTAAATGAAGACAGTTTCTTCTCCTTTTAACTACACTCATGGACACAATCGTATTTTAGGATATTTTCTACTTCTTTTCCTTTTCTTTCTATAGGCCCTTTTTTTTTTTTTTTTTTCCCTCTATTATTTTTGGGCCATTTATTTTAAATTTTATTTTGTCCCATCTTTTCTTCCTGGCCTTTTGAACTCGTACAAGATGTACGAAGTTCCTTTTTACTCTCCTCAAATACGAAATTGCCCCTCTTTCTATATACCTTTCCTTCGCACCTATGCTTGATTTTTCGCCCATCGGTGCAGAAAGACTTAGCGGGTGCAAAACAAGACATCTGTCTACTTTGTCTGTCTGTCTGTCTGCTACAGTATTAAGTATATTGTCTGAAAGTGCATTCGTCTATGTAATTGCATAATTTTACTGTTTCTGTAATAAGAAAACTTCATTCATATAAAATTTATTTTTATATTATTATTATCTGGTTATAGGATTATACGAAATGCTGAATACTCTAGGTACTATCGTAATCTTCGCATAACCTTTCAAATTGGATTTTGCCTTATCATTGTAAAATGTAAAATATATTGTATTATAAAGTTTAAATCAAAGCAAATTACTTTGTTAGAGATGTGAATGTTCTAACTGAATTTTCTTTTTATCACTTATTATTTATTTCCTCTTTGAAAGCACATTCATATTTGACAAATAATTATCTCCGCTGAAAATTTTTTGATTTTTAAAAACTATATTTGTCAATAATGTAATAAAAACTCACCAATCTAGTGCTTCATAGATCAATAGGACAACAAATTCAAAATGTTTTAAAAACAGTTCTTTAATCTTTATTTTGTAGTAGATGCAACTAATGTCACAGAGAAAAAATATTTCAATAAAAAAGTTCTCCATGTTAATTCAATAGCAAAATTATTTCTGTTTTAGCGAGAAATCCACTTTCAATGCTTATATAACAGAAAAATGTAACATAAGCATTTTAGAAGTTTTAAATATAAGCTAAAGGTTTGCTCTACAATTTTATGTAAGAAACGTAATAATTTACTTTCATTCCTTTTAAATCGGCATATTTGTTTCCAATAGATAACTGAAATTTTTGGCAAGTTACAGA
Source organism: Stegodyphus dumicola (assembly GCF_044657685.1). Lineage (NCBI taxonomy): Eukaryota > Metazoa > Arthropoda > Arachnida > Araneae > Eresidae > Stegodyphus > Stegodyphus dumicola. The sequence continues at coordinate 113,962,151 of NC_140778.1, forward strand.
CTTAACTTGAACACACAGTATGCTGTCACTTAAAATATCAATTAATTGTTCTTTTTCATTTAGAGATACATTGGAATTGAAAATACCAAAGGCAAAATGGGTTACAGATCCAACCTAATTCCTTATTTGGAAATTTTTTAAAAAAATTTCTGTCAGTTTTATCATATGTTGTTTTAAACAAGAAATCTGTATTATTTTCTTTAGTAAATTCTGAAAACCATGTTTCTGTTGTTTTTGTTCAATTCTCCTTGCCAAAGTATTAGCTTAGTTTTAAAAGCTTCAATATTGGTGCTCAGTATTAAAATGCTTAGGTTTTTAGAAAATGTCTACTATGTAACTTATTTTTCCTAATTAATCATTATTAATGAATGAACTTGCTGATGTATGTTTCTTTTCCTCCAAAAATATGTAAACTATATTTCTCAAATCGAAAATACGTCTCAGTATTTTTCTATGTGAAAACCAACTGACTTTGGTAATAATGTCTCATATACAGAACTTATCTCATTACATGGACAACTGTTTAGGATCTTGCCCATTAATGTAATTAATTGCAGTAATAACATTGCATTTTGTGCAATTTTTTATCAATTTGCAACAAGAGCTTTTCTATGTGTCATACAGTGATGGAATATTATATGGGTAGCAATTTTCATTATTAATCCTCTTAGTCCTTTATAATTACCTGTTAATGCTGCAGCATCATTAGTACAAACTGCGACACAGTGTCTTTAGGTAAGATTATTCGTTTCAAAATGTCTGTTAATAATTTCAAACATTTTCTCTCCAATTGCTTTTCCTTCCCAAATATTACAACATAAAAAATATTCTACTGCGTCATCTTCAAAATCTTATCTCAGATAAACGATGAATTGAGACATTTTTATAATGTCGGTAGTGTCATCAAGTTTTATAGTAAAGACTGGATTTTGTATTCTATAATGTCTGATATGACAGAAATTTGGTGAGAAACGGTATCTTTTTTTTAATGCTATCGTTTTTAAATCATTAATATATTTTTCTGTATGCATAAATGATGTCATTTTAATTGCTGAAGGAAGAATGAGCGATTCTCCAATTGTATGAGGTTTTTAAATTTTTTGCAATTAAATATGAAACTTCTAAGATGCCTGTAAATCCTTCTCGGGAACTGTTGTATATTTTTTCAAAAATACATTTTAATTTTTCATGCTCTTAGCTCATTCCTTAAAAAAAAAAAAAAAAATTCTTCAGATTTATTTACTTAATCTTTATGTTTAGTTTGAGGTACTTTTCCGTTTCACTGGCGCAAATCTCGCCAAGCAGACTTTGTTGCCAACAACATACAATATACACATAAAAAATGTTAACAAATGTTAGTTCTAAGAATTTATTTTGAAGGCATAAACATTTTAATATCTCTTAAATTTTTGTAAAAAGCCAATAAATAAAGGCAATAAATTTATAAAAAGACATTAAAAATTTACTGTTTTCATGGTTCAACATCCTGATTTGTCGGTTTGTATCACGTGACCCCACCTGATCTCATCTCATGTAAACTGTGCTACAAAAATCTAATTATCTCATTAATTATACATTAATGACAAGTTAAATCTTAATTTGGAATACAAGTTTAAATGCAAGAATTATTTCAATTTGTACGAATAGTTTACTCAGAAATTATGGAAAACCGCAGTGCTTTACTTCGCTAGTGCATTCTCATTAGAATTGATGAATTTAACCCTTGATTTTGCCTTTTCTACGTTTTCGGATGTGCCAAGTTTTCACTGCATTTAACACACAATGGATATTTATTTTCCATTAATAATACAACATGTAAAACAGTATAAAATAAACTCTTCTTGATATTTACTCAATTTTTTTTAGAAGTAGAAAGAGAGCCAATGGATTCATTATTGTTTGCATTTTCATTAATAGTTTTTCTCTTAAAGTTTCTCATTAAAGTTTATTTGATATTGGTCCATCCATCCCGTTTCTCTTGTGAACATTGGGTATCTATTTTGGGCCATTTAACCATTATGAAAAAAACTGCAACTAAAACAAAATTGTTTTTATCATCCTTCGAGACACTACTGAATTTTTCAATACTTAGGAAATTTATGTGCTTACTTGACAACAAATTTGATTAGAAATAAGAAACATAGTTTATAAATGATGCATATTACAATTACATGCAAGACACTACTAAGATAGTCGAAAAAAAACTATGTCTTAGCTGCGCGTATGCAATTGCTTTGAAATTCGATGAGCCGTTTGGAAATCATCAAGCATAACACACAAATCAAGTGGAAAGCAATAAAATCAAAATTAAAATATGGAAATGTTAAAAAACATCCAAAATTCTCTTCAAATTATGTATACCTTTTATTGTCAAATAAATTTCTTTGAATTTGGTGACCCCTCACAAATTTGTTTATGATACCCAGGTTTAAATTTTGTAAAAAAACAATACAAGTTATCAATTACATTATGAAAAAAAAAAGTTTCGGGTTTGTCTTCAACAGAACAGCATGCAATGGAGTATTTTCAAAATTACGGGAAAGTACGACTTATGTGAAGTTCATAGCTTGTGTATTTTGATTATCTAACTAAATACAGAATGATCCATTCCTTCAAACTTCTGCTGGAATAACTGCTAGAAAATCTATGCCATTTCAGATGAACAAAAAGCAAGTGTTTTATTCTTATTCAACAATTACAGTATTAATACTTACAAAGAATAAGTTAGGTTATTTAACTAAAGTGCAATCAATTTTATTCCTATTTACATGAATGACGTATACCACAATGCTGTGTAGGCTGGTGACTTAGCGATGATGATTCAAAATGCATCTCTGCATTCAGACATACACTCCTTACAAGAATATAACCATGCACTGGAGTCCTAGCTTCAGCAGGTACATTTTGTTGTGCTATGCAATCTCTGTGGGTCCTAAATTCTAAAAACCTTTCGACTCCTAAATTCCAAAAATTTTGCTACTTGATATTTCTGTAAATTCCAAAATTTTGTACATCTGCCATAACTGCACTGGCTGTGGCCTCAGTTATCCAATGTTTTAGCAAAATCAAATATTGTAACGTTATTTTAGACGACTTTCTTAAACTGTAGATCGCAACCCCTATCTACAGCAGGGAGTCACAAAAAATTTTTAGTAGTTTTGATATTTCTTAATATAATAATTTTACAATTACCAAATATTTTTACACAATGTATCTGAAAATAGATAAAGATAAGACAATACAAAGAGAAAAACAAAAATATTTCAACGCATTCTTTTTATAATATAAATGTTCATTTTACTTGCTTTGCATGTGATGCTGTCATTTCATCTGTTACTTAATTAAAATTTTCACATTGTTCTATGTCTTAAAATGAGAAATTAAAGATAATGACCTAAAACTGCAATATTATCTTACAGTACAAGTGAAAAAATTGAAAGTTTCACTCACGCATGTCGGATTTTCGCAATGCTTATGGGGTCCCACAAAATTTTCATAAATATTTTGGGGTCGTGGAAAAATCTATGATAAAAAAGAATCACGACTGAAAAAAAGTTTAAGAAGCCCTGTTTTAGACCAATCAGTTTCCTGATGCCAACCCATTTTTTTGCCTGTTTTGTTTCTCAGCCGAATTTATTTCTGTGAACATTTTTGTATATGTTTACTGTTTCAGCTGAATGGCGGGTATTTAATTATGGCAAAGCACACGAGGGCTATCTGCCTAGGGGGAGGGATGCCTTCGTGGAGGAGTTTCTAAGGGAACTGGCTTGTATACACGTTACACATGCGGAAAATGCCCATGCAGCCAGCCCGTTCGCAGGTTTCGAACCTTGGACCGAACTACCAGTGTTCAGCGACTTTGCCGCTGGTGGGCCCCATTTCAGCTGAATTGAAAAACACGCTAACATGTTTCAAATGCCTATTAGGGGAAGAGGATCAAATGCCCCACATTATTATTATCTCTATTTATCTCCTGTTTCAATTCTGAGTTGAATTATGTTTTTTAATAGAATTTTTCCACATTACATATTTCAGTTCAACAAAAAATCAACTTTTAAAATATTGAAAAGCATGTACTAAAATATTTCAAAATGAAAAAGTGGGATAAATAAATATATAAATTACTTTTTTCTAGGAGTGTAGGAGGTCTTATATATATATATAAAGAAATTTAGAACTAACTTTTCACAAAGACTAAAAAAATGAAGTTCACATGATCTTCATTAAATCTTATAAATGTAGAATACGAATACTTTAAAATGTAAAAGCTAACACGTGGCCTGCCGCGCGCATTTTATGTGATTTGCCCATGATGCCAACTTGAAATTTTTATTATGCGATATATATTATGTTGAAATATCTGCAGAACATAATGTTATATATAATCATGCTTAATGCATTTTTCATGCTGGGGGTCACCGACGACCCCCAAACATCTGTATACCATTTTTGCGATTTATAATTTAAATTTTTACGATTTATTATTCCTCAAATCATTATAGTAATGATGGTACTATTTAAAAATTTATCAGTATCGATATTTATTCTAATTATGTATTTTACTATTGGTCGCATTGCCGGTGGCACCCACAGTGCTGTAGCCAAGTCGTGCCGGTCACCGGTGACCCCCACGGCAGTCAACATGTTAAAATAAACCATCACAAGAAAAACCAAAAAATAGTATAAAAGAACAAGAAAGGCGAGGAATCCAACCAACTTCAACATAATATCATCAAGAGAAGGTATGTCAAATTTAATTACATTTCCCCTTCTAAAACAAAATCCTTGCTTTTCTGTATCCAGAATCAGTTGATGAACCATTTTAATATATTTTTTATCTAATAGTTCACCCCGAAAATTCTAGTCCTCCTCAAAGCGAAGAAAAATCATTAAAAATACCTTCCAATTTAAAAATATTTTTCTAATCTAAAAAGAATCTTAAAAAAAAAAAAAAAAGAAAAGAAAAAGAAAACATGCCCTTAAAAATGTAGAAAAAATTAAAATCCTGCAGTGGAAAATCTTTGAAAGTTCAAAATAATCTTAACACAAAACTTTACTAGAACCTCTTATGAAACAGCAGTAGCAAAGGGAAATTGGGGGGGGGAAGGAAAATCATTAAATATATCTTCCAATTTAAAAAGATTTTACTAGTCTAAAAAGAATATTTGATATTCTACATTTACAGAATTTTATCAAGTAAATTTGAATTTGAATTTTTATTCTTTCTGAAAAATTGGTTCTAAATTTCTTTCTTTATATATTTACTGATCAATTTTTAGCAGCATAATGCACGAAAATTTTTGGAAGGTTTATAAATTTTCCTATTAAAAAATTATTTGTATATACATAGTCCAAACGCATCTGTATACAGTGGAATGAATATGTTTAACGCGAAAACACTTAAGACGAAACATCGGTTAACACGAAATAATACAAGTCCCAACAAACTACTATGTATTTTCATGCATTTTGTTTCTTTTAACACGAAATAAAAATCGCTTAACATGAAAAGATATGCTTTCTGGAAATAAACAAAATATAGAAACACTGGCATCGCAGACGAGATTTAAGCTGGATGTGAAATGAAAGAGAGGTGGTTTCACATATTTCGTAGAAAAGAGGCTAATTTGGCTTTGAAATACCCTGTGACATGATCCAGTTTTGTTTATCTACGCTACTTTCGCTTTTCACCTCTACAAACATCTCATCTCTCATCAGTTAGCTTTGGAATTCGGTGACGAGTTCATGGCAGTGCGAGTAAAAATTAGTGAGTTTGGCTCATGTTGTACTGCATGGAAATTATTTTCATTACACACAATTCTCAAAAGTATCAGATTCTTTGGCGCCAAAAGAAATAGAGAAGTAGGATATTGAAATTGAGCTGACACTTAATAAAATGTTTGAGAAAGTTTCTGTATTAATGAACTGTCCTACTGTACTATCGGAAGAATTTGTTGCAGTAGTTTATGATAATGTGTGTACAGCCCCAATTATGGCAGACAAAGTTATTTTGGAGTTTGTTCAAAGCTAAAAAAATATCATTGGTGCAGATTCTGATGACGAAAATAAAATGAATAATGCAGTTCCTGTTCCCACATCATCCGAAATGAGGAACATCATAAAAAGTATGGACAGTTATTTAGACGCACATTCCAATGGTGAAATCAATAATCAAATGTTCGACATTGAACAATTTGATGCTAAAAAAGACAATGCAAAGAAAAATATCAGATTATTTTTCCAAAACTCAAAAATATTTTTCAAAAAACTTGAAAATTTTGTATTAAATTTCATCAAGTTCTTATGGATGTTTTTGTTTCATCGATTTTTATTAAATGCATGCATATATACATATCTATGTAAATAAAATGTACTCTAGTAAGCTTAATTTTGTTAAATATATGTTTTGTTTTTTAATATTCTTTAACACAAAAAAATATTTCAGTCCCCTCAGTTTTGTGTTAAATGATTTTCACTGTATATATACTGCACATAAATCCCTTTCTTACATAAAATATGAATGTATGCATAAAATAACTAAATAATTGTAAAGGAAGTTTAATTAGCAACTATGAAATCTTAAAAGTTATTTGGCAGAGATTGTTGGATATAAAATTACTACTTAAAATTTTCAGATTACTGTTGTTCATATTTAAAGTCTCAATTTGCAGTCTTAATCCAGATAACAACCATTGTAAAAATCACTCGTTATCATAATCCAAAGATCAGTAGCATACATTTTTTTCAAAATCGTGCATAATATTAAATATTGGCTTTTGATTGTCAAGTTGATGCAAATAAGATGAACTGTTTTTATGATTTTAGACTAGTAGTTTATTCTTCCATTCACTTATTACAGTATTTCATTTTTTATATGCTCGACTATCCAAAATAAGAGCTTTCCGGATACTTTTTTAGTTGAGTTTTTACTGTACAATCATTTCAGTATTTACATCGTCAAAATTGCACAGACACATACTTGAAGTGAATTTACTTTTACAGCTAAACACAGGAACTGGAAAACGAAAAAGTACTTAATCAGAGATTGAATTTCTTTTTCGTTCATGAAAATCAAAGTTCATTACACAAACATGCAGTCACACTGGGAAGCACTTCCGCAGAGGATCCGTTAAATGTAAACATCGCCAAAATTGGCGATAACAGTTTAAAGTTGGTAACCCGGCGAATTCGGTGGTCATAGGTAGCAACCTGATTCTTCAAAGGCTTAGACAACACAAGCGTCTAGCCCCTCAGATGCTAGTTTCCTCCTGATTCCTCCCTGATCATTTGCGCAGATTCACGCGCAGCGTGTTTATGTCAGGGAGCTCGGCATGCAGAAAGGAATCAGCTGGCACTGACGCCGTGCTGTCAAGTTACGAAAGTGCTGCGTATTACTCAGTGCAAATTAATTTCTTTTATTAGTTTTTCTACAGTATTTTTCTTTTTAAGTCGGATACATATTTACATGTAGATATTGATTTTTGGTTGTTTCTCATTTTCTGTCAAATAATATATTATTTTGATTTGTGTATAAAAGAATTCCTGATATTTATTCATTCATTCATCTATACGTCATCGCCCAAAGCTATTACAGATGCAGATAACAAAAGCTAGAAGCTCATTTCTTGTCTACTGAAGGCGTAATTTAAGAAGAGATTTTTAAAAATTCGGCACCCAATGGGGGGGAGGGCAAAAAATGTTTTTACGTTTTTTCATATAAGGAAGAAACAGATGTACACAAGAGTCTTGCTTTAAAATGTATGGAACATGAATACTTAAAAACCAGTTTCAGAAGTTCGACCCCCCCCCAAGGACCCCTACCCTTGAGAATTCGGCCCCCTAGGGGCTGTGGTAATAAAATTTTTATTAAGGTAGTACAATCATTGAGACAGTTCGTAATAATCATAACAATAAAAGAGAATAAATATTATTTTGTCTTTCATTGTTATGGGTTACCAGACTGGCAGCATGTAATAGGCAAGTCGCCACAGGGGCAAAACATGTTTTCACATATTTCTTCACACTTTAGATATCCGTAAGATTCAGTGATGGATAAGGCTGGTGCGGTTATGGGCTGATCAAGAAATTCGAACAATCGAATTGACACAGATGACTCGGCGAGACAGCCCTGGGAGGGAGGGTATGTGCGTAGAATTAATACTTTCTCTGAAAAGTATATCTTCCAATGGTATACAAAATGCACAGATACGACAAATGGCAAAATATATTCTGGATAAAATATCAACTTTTAGAATAATTTTGTCTGCTCGTGTATATTTGAAAATATTTCAATATACTGAGCCAGTAATGAAATATTTGCAGACTAAAGGATTAGATTACATGCTAGCATATAATATAGTTAGGGAGGCTGCAAGCTCTTTAAAAGCCATCTCTAGAAACTTCAATTTAACATTTAATGCATCAAAATTGTTTGCAACGGATTACAATAATAAAATTGAAAGGCTGGGTTGTGATATAAAAGTAGAGCTACCTGTTAGAAGATACCAAAAGTGAAACAATTAGACGATGAAGAATCGGACGACTATAATTTAAATTGCTCTATCAAACAAGTTATTGTCTTTACTTTTATATTGGATAACGCCATTTAATCGATGAATAGTAGGTTTAAAAGGCATAGGAAGTTGTATGAAGACATATCACTTCTCGATCCCCAAAACGTTTGGAAGCCATTTATCTTTTTCAAATGGCGCGTCACAATTTCCACATTGTTTCACAGTAATGGTCAGCGTTTACTGTTTCACCACATGGAAGGAACTCAATGAGCAGAATGCCCTTCTTGTCCCAGAACACTATGCACATCACTTTGTGTACTGATAGCGTCTGTTTGAATTTCGTCCCGACTGGAGATCCACTATGCTGCCAATGCATTGACTGCTGTTTGGTTTCCGTGGTGAAGTGCAGAATCCAAGTCTGATTGCCTGTGACAATCCCATTGAGGAACTTGTCGCCGTCATCGTGATACCGTTACAAAAATGTCAATGCTGCTCCTAAGCGTTCAATTTTGTGTTCAGATGTTGGGTTTTTCGGCACCCACCTGGCACACAATTTTTTGAACAGCAGGTGCTTAGTGACAATCTCTTGCAACAAGGATTGTGATATCTGCAGAAAATGGCTGCTCAGCTTCGTAATCGTGAAGCGAGTTCTCCATCACGAGCTGCCGCACAAGCTCAACAAGATCATCATTGATGAGGGACTGTCTGCCACTGCACTCTACATTCTGAAAACTGCCTACACCAACGATGTATCATCTGCTTTACTCATGATGTTTGTCCCATAGACCTGACAATTAATTTCAATTGGCGCAGTACTTGCATTCAAGAACTTTATCACTGACGCAACCTCGTAGGCGGCAGGAGAAGGAATAAGAGCTTCCATCTCGGACCACTGGCACGAGGCACAAGCGTCTAGCCCCTCAGATGCTAGTTTCCTCCTGATTCCTCCCTGATCATCTGTGCAGATTCACGCGCAGCGTGTTTACTCCAAAAAGCTTGGAGTGGTTAAAGCCGTTTTTTTAAAACGACACTCGTTTAAAACGTTGCAAACTTGGTGCGTATTACTGAGTGTAAATTAATCTCTTTTATTAGTTTATCTGAAATAGTTTTCTTTTTAATTGGTATACATATTTATTTGTTCAGATGTTTTATTATAAATCTATACATAAAGGAAGAATTCCTGATTTATTCACCTACAGATCATCGCCCAAAGCTATTAGAGATATCAAAACTTAGGAGCTTATTCCTTTTGTACCGAAGATGTTATTTAAGAAGTGATTTTTAAGATTCGGCGGGCAAAATGTGTTTTTATTTTTTTTCATATAAGGAAGAAACAAATGTACATGAAATTCTTGCTTTAACTCTTTCGCATCGAGAGAGGGCAAAATCTCAATTCCCCAAACATCGAAAACGCCCGTATCTAAGAATTTTTCCTGGAATGCTTTTCCTTCCCCCATGACAAGTTGAATACTACAGTGCTAACAATAGCCTTACTTAAGTAAAGCTAGAACTTCTTTCTTCGACGCTTTGACACTGCGTGAAGTTCCCCCTTGGGACGGGATTGCAACTTCGGGCATCAAAAGCTAAACACTGACAGTAAACAAAGGAAAGGAAGGAACAAAGGAAACAAGGAAGCTACTTTTAGTAGCTTCAAAAGAATGATTGACATGTAATTTAACAACACCTGAAAGCAATGAGTAATGCAGTAACGTGATGGGGGAAAGCACTGGGTAGGAAATTATTCGGGCGTCCAGCCGATGTCTGAATGCTCGGGCGCTTGGGGCGACTTCGATGCGAAAGAGTTAAAATGTATGGAATATGAATACCTAAAAACCAATTTCAAAGGTTTTCAAAATTCAGCCCCGAAGGGGGGGGGCGTGTTCTTTACATATTCCTTCATATCTCAGATATCTATAAGACAAACTTATGAATTATTGCTGTAAAATGTAAGGAATACGAATAAATGCTGACATCAACATGTGTGGGGAGGGGGACTGATTGGCATAAAATACAAGTTTACATAATGTACAAGTAAGCCTTATTCAAGGTACAGGAATACCAGGTACCTTTACCAGGTATGTAAAGCTAGTTAGCATTAAAAAAATTAAGGTTTCTACCATTTAATGTTATTAATAATTAAAACCCCAAAATAAAAATGTAGCAGCATGTGGCAATTCACAAAACTGTGATGAGATTGTTACAATGTTCAGTTAGTTTTAAACAATTCTAAATTCTACACATAATAAAATGGCCAGTGCACAACATGTGAATGTACATGGGGTTGAATAATTAGAAAATAAAAAACTTGACAAATATTAAATAGTAGAAAATATTGCTTACTGTTCAAATTTGGGATTGACTCAGTTTCACCAAAATATATTTATCAACATTAAAACGTTTGGTAATAATCTATTAACTGAACAGTATAAAAGTCAATGAGTGATTGATTGCATGGACAATATTTGGTACTGTTGGACTTGGGGGGGGGAGGAAGGAAGACAGTAATGCAAGGAGGATGAACAAAAATAGACTTACTCATTAATCACAGAATACATCAGCCTACCACGAGGACCTGAGATAAAGGTTTAAAACCCTGTTCTGAACTTCTACATCTGTTCCTGATCATTTTAAGGATCAGAGTGGGAATTATCTTATTATTAAAGAGAAGTTCTGAAGAATGAGAGAGATATTATATAAATAAGAAAAAAAATATATCATCTGACACATATAAAACACTTACAGGCAGTTGAAAGAAGATGTTTTAGATGATAAAAATGGACAAAAGGAATTGTGAATAGGTACTAATGACTATTGTTAAAATATATATATTTTTACTAGATATGTTAAGTTTCTTCTGTGCTGTGTAAAATTTTGTGATCCAAAATAATTTTTAGAATTGTATTATTATCTTCATTCTGTGAAGTTACTATTTTGTCAGTTCCCTTTTCGTTTTGTATTTGAGAATCTTTTGGGTATTATATTTTTATTAGGTGGAATATCTTTATTAGCACTTGGGAAATGTATTTCTTGTGCATTTAACATATCAGCCGCTTCTAGTTGTAGTGGTGCTGACTTAAGAATCTTGTTTAACACATCACATTGTTTGTCAGATTTTAATGAATCTACTAATTCTAAACATGTTTGTTTTAGTTCATTCTTTCTGTGTTCCCAGGGGCATAGCTAGAGGGGGGCAAGGGGGCATCTGTTCCCGGGCGCAGAATCCAAGGGGCGCCAAACTGATGTTACGACATTTTAGAATTAAATCTTTTCCATCCTTGGCGAGCAGTAGGGGGCACGAAGTCTTCAGTTGTCTCTGGGCGCTGAAAACCCTAGCTACGACTCTGTGTGTTCCAGTGAGAGGGTCTGTGATTTTTTTTTCGGCTACTTAATTCAAAATTCATTTTCATCATCTATAATAAGTGGATAATTCATTATGTATTGTAGTTGTAGTATAAGTAGCAGTATTTCTAGTGTGCTGATGTAAGTAATGTATTTAATAAGTAGCAGTATTTCTAGTGTGCTGATGTAATTAATGTATCTAATAAGTAGCAGTATTTCTAGTGTGCTGATGTAAGTAATGTATTTAATAAGTAGCAGTATTTCTAGTGTGTTTGCACATACTCCACCTAACTTATAAGTAACTTATAGTATTTCTCCCGCCTTCTTGGTGTGGTGGTCTGCACACTGGGCGCATATTCCAGAGGTCCGTGGTTCGATTCCCGGCGAAGGCATTGCTAATTTTTCAATCCCTCTTGCTTCCAATGTAAAATTCTAATGTCTGTACAGTGGTGCCCGAACTAAAAGGGCGTTAGATGATTGTTCTCCACACCCAGGATTTGGCGATTAGGTAAAGTATTTCTCCCACCTTCTTGGCATGCCTTCATGGTGTGATATGCATCCAGAGGTCCACAGTTTGATTCCCGGTGAAGGCGTTGCATATTTTTCATCTTGCCTGCTTTCAAAAAAAAAAAAAAAAAAAAAAAAAAAAAAAACCTAATGTCTCTACAAACTGATGAATTAATACAGCTGCATATATATCATTGAATGCATAGATTACACACAGTGCACTGTATGTGACATGTACAAGTTTTGTTACTTTTATGTATGGTGTATATTTCTGTATGTGTTGATGAAACAGACCACCCATTCTCATTCTCTATTACTTATAAACATAGTCTTTCATTTGTTTTATGTCTGATTCTTAAAACCCAAATCTTACTTGTTAATTTAACTTTATTTGCTGTAATTAAGCAGTTAACTATTTTATCTCTTACAAATCTCATAATACCATGTATGGTGTTATCCAATCTCTTAACATTTTTTCCATGAAGATAAATATATTTTAATGTTCGGTGAATTCATTCGATGTGCATGTTTGTGTTAACACCACTGTGAAGTCTATAACAGTATGCCCAGCTAGATGTATTTTATAAATAATATGTTTCAAAGTAATTTACAAATTCAATAGTATCAGGATCTTCTTTAAGTAATTTTATTGCTGCTTCTGTCAGTGTATGAAAAGTATGAATGTCTTGTTCTTCTAAGAGAGATCTAATAATTTTATATGTTTTTGCCTGTTTTCCAACACCATTGATTTTCTTTTTTTTTAAATTGTTTGTCCAGGCTCTTTCAATATGCCATGCACAAAAAAGACGTTTCTGTAGTAAACCCATTTCAGACATAAATATTTGTGGTTGTATTCGCCCAACATTTTCTTTAATACATGAAAAAAAAAAAAAAAAAAAAAAATGATAGCACTGGCTGATCACATGGATTAGAAATTAAAAATGCACACGGGAATCCTTGGCACAAATTATCTATTGTAAGTAAAGTTACGAGTTCAAATCTATATGCATTCACCCCATGTGTACCATCAATACATATACAAGTCAGAACTAAATTTTTTCAGTATCTCTCTTTGTGCTTCTGTCATCATTATCAAAACAAAATCATTTCCTTTTAGAAATGAATATTGTGTACAATATTCACTCATGCTATGTTGATCCCTGGGTACCCACGTATCCCTGGGTATCCCCTGATCCCTGGGTATCCCCTGATAAAATGAAATGCATGGATGTTCAGAATTTTGCATTTCAGGTACCCACGTATCTACAGAAACCTAATCATTTTCATGTTTAACAGAATTAGAAGACAAATTGAAAGATTTTTTGATGTTATGTAAATCTTGTTTTGTAAGTAAATGAACCCTCTGAAGCCCAGCATCTCATAGAGAATTTCTAATTTCATCTAAAATATTATCCAGAGAAATTTTTGCTGCTATCTTTGATGCAATATTTTTTATTTCATCTGTTGTTAAAAATAAGTGACCTAAATCATTCCGATGCCCAATATGTATTTTCTGATATGTGTGTATGTGTGAGATTATGGCAAAGCCTTGAGGGCTATCTGCCTAAAGGGAGGGATGCCTTCGTGGAGCACTTTCCGTTTAATCCTAGTATCCGGTGCACACAGGATTTGGCTACTTTTGGTGACTTTATGATGAGCAGTAAAAACGGGACATATACGATGAGTAGTTAACGGGTCATTCAAAGAAAATATACAGTTAAACCTAGTATATACTATGTATATAGTATGTGTGTATAGTATATATATAGACGTTCTTTGGATCATTTTTGGTGTTGGCGATAATTTTCAAAGTCGCGCCAAGGCATTTACCGCACTTTCTAAGGGAAACTGGTTCGTATACACGTTACACATGGGGTAAACCATGAAAACGCCCATGCAGCCAGTCCGTTCGCGGGTTTCGAACCTCGGACCGAACTACCAGTGTTCAGCGACTTTACCGCTCGGCCGTTGGTGGGCCCTATTTTTCTGATATGACACTACACATTTGCCTTGTATTTGTATGTTCTGTTACTTTTAATTCAGCTGGGCAATATGCATTTATTTTATTGCTATCAAGGATTTTTAAGTGAAGCAAACCTTTACTTTCTGATATAAAATTTCCTGAACAGTGGCATTACACCATGTATATTAAATATGCTTACTCCAGAAGAAATTTTGACTTCGTATTATTTTCAATTTCTGCCTTCTATGCCAAAAAATCATAAAATGAATTAAATTCCAGCTCAGTATGATTCAAATCAACATCATGAACATTATTGAAATGAAATATTATTTCTCGCTTTTCAAAATTAGCATAACATACAGGACACACATAATTACCTGTTAGAAGTATGAATTTTATTTTGATGATATTTCCAATTTTTTAGGTCACTAAATTTCAGATAGCAGTCATCACATTTGTAGCTTGGTGATCGACCACTTTTTAAAGAATAAATAATGTAGTATTATTAGAATGTAATGTGTTGGTATGGCGTTTCAAACTGCATTTATTTTGGTACGTTTTTAAGCAATCAGAGCATACAAAATTATTCTCAGCCACACTAAAATTATTTGCACAATCAACCATACTATTAGAACTTAGTTTTCAGAGACTCAATTAATGTAGTATTATTGTAATGAAACTTATATGCATGGCGTTTCAAATTGTATCTATAGTTGAAAGTTTTAAGCAATCACAGCAAACAAAATTACTCTCAGCTATACTAAAATCACTTGCACAATGAACCATATCCCTCGCAACACAATCAGAATTATCAGACATACCACAATTGACACTTCGTTAAATGTAGGAAGCTCCGACGTATTTCTGAGCTGTGATTGGTTTAAAATGGCCTACACGGAAACTATATTTGGCGACAATAACGCCAATGGGAAAAATTAAAGACATGTCTTGTTTTGCAGCTTTTAAATCGTTTTGTCTATGGTGCCTTGGTTTGCCGATTGTAATTGAAACTGAAGTGTGTTTGATTAATTATATTTTTGGCAGAATCCTGAATTTATTTTTTATATGCGCATATAATATTACTTTATATTTGCGCTTTCCATGTACATTGACTAAAATGTTCATAAATTTTTATTTCTATACCGTAAATAATATAACAATGTATACACCTATATTTATGTTATTACCGATTTAAATTCATGTTCAAAATGTTTTGAAATTACTGTAACAATAGTGCAAGTTTAGTATTTCGTTTCTTAATTGCTGAAATTTATTAATATTACGTTTACTTTTGTTTCCTTGTTTAATTCAAAAACATGTCTTTAATTTGTACAGAACCGTATTTATGATACGAGCGTATGTCATTTTTATGTGTGTTTCAGGCATACTGCATTTCATTACAAACATCAAATCTGTGTGAAATAAATATGTTGTAAACATACAGGAAGTTCACTTTTTATTAACAATATTTATTATTTGTACTACTGTGTCACATTGTAGTAAATTTCAAACTTTATTTCATCTTTATTATATGGAAATTAGGCTAAATAATATGATGTAGTGGTTCTTTATGTTCACAGTAACAATTACATTTGTTACTCAATTTTTTATTCATATTACTTATTAATGAATTATTTATTCATTAGGCTAAGAAACTGTCAGAGAAAAATTTTGAGCACCTAGAAGAGAAGAAATTAGTTATGTTAAATAATTATTATTGTTTCAAATCATTCTTTATCAGCTAGTGCTACGCATATTAAATACTGAAAGGTTAATATATATTACGACCAGAGTCCATTTATCCACACATAAGACAAATAGCACTTGTAAGCCTCATTTATATTTATGATTTAGAAAGGGCCACTGGGCTGCTCTCACTTATTTCTAATTAGTATCTACACATGCCTTTTCAAGAAAAGAATGAAATAGTGTAACAGCAAGGTATGAATTTGCTACAACATATTAATGCTAGAGTTTAGAACCAAAATAATTTAAAACAAGTGTAAGAGAAGAACAGAGATTTTAAAAATAATTAAAATTCAACCCTCATATTATAATTTTTGAAATGCAGAGATAAAACTCCTGACTACAAGAGTACGTCAGACACTAAAGTACACCAGATCATCACTCAAAATGCACAATTGTTCTACATCAGTCTCAAGTTGAATTTTGCCCAGAGGGAAAAAATTTTGCATGGATACTTAATCAAAAACAATCAAAATTTCTCTTCTATAAAGGAGAATTCCAATATTTTTCTTTTGCTGGTATATTGGAAATTTACTTCTTCCTACTACAAAACCGATTAAGCACCAGATCTCTTTTTGTAGGAGATGTGTGTGTGTGTGAAACTCCATATTGCTGAGAATGAAAATGCTTTCCATTCAATATATGACAACAGACATGTGATCTCGAGTAGACCAAACTAAGGCTAGTGCAGCTAAACCAGGTAGCAAGGTTTTTAGAATTTAATAGTGTATTTAAGACTATGTTTTATTAGTATGTTTTCATGTGAGATAGCTTACAGCAGTTAAGAGAAAAAAATAACATATTCATAGATAGCCGATAAGAATTTTACTATAACAAAATTCTACTGAAATGTGAATTGAAACCAACACGTGTCTAAATTAGACTGATGTATAAGGTTACTTTATTAAGGAATAAAAAGGAAGAGAAATCTGGCATACATATAATTAGTATACAGAAGCACACTGGAATATCTGCTACACTAATATTGTTTTGTTATGTTTAAGCTCTATATGTGTGTGTGTGTGTGTGTGATTATGGCAAAGCCTCGAGAGCTATCTGCCTAAGGGGAGGACTTTCTAAGGGAAACTGGCTCGTATACACGTTATACACGGGGAAAACCACGAAAACGCCCAGTTTAAGCTCTATGTATCCATTCCTTCTAGGATTGAAATATTTGATTATGACAAAGCAATATTAAGTCTATTAATGGGAAGCAATACAAACTGCTTTTACAGAAAACTTTCTAAGGAAAACTGGTCCATGTTTATATGACATAAGGGGAGAAAAGAACCACAAAAATCTTATGTAACCAGCCTGTATAATAACTGGAAATATTTTGTTTATTGTTATCATAACACTTCTATGAATGTTAATAACATGAATATGGATATGCAAAAATGTTATGTTTTAATGTTAATGTTCAATGACTTTAACTACGCTAGCACTGAAAAAGCACCAAGTACTTTTCAGTACTCAGTACTTTTTTTTACTTCTGTAAAAGAATAATTTGTATTTCAGTTAACCTCCTTTTGAAACACTTTAACTTTCACTAGAACCAAAATAAGTTATCATGATAGAAGAAGCATCTAACTGAACATTTACTCAGCCATTTGGTTATCTTTATATTCAGTAGCATTAGCACACCATGCAGGAATATCATCTTTTATTTTTACAATCTACAATACAAATTACAGTCTTTGTGCAATTCAGTTGCTTCTTAAGATGAGTATAAGTATTACATGTATATTAACAACATAATAATTTAAAATTTAGAAAGATTACAAAACATACCTAAGAAATATTTTTAGATTTTTAAAACAAATACTGTTTAATATAATCACACAAAATTCTGAAATTTATCTTTACATATATAAAGAAAGTACAAGGAAAATATTAAACTGAAAGAATCAACAAGAACTTTATATTTAATTGCTTTTGATTTTTATAAGTCTGGAAAAATACTCCAATAGAAAAAACATTTTATCAAACTCTTTCCTTAATGAAGTATTCATCCAGTATTTTTATTATGAGCACACAATTACAAAAAACAAGAAATTTAAGATATAGAAATAATATTTACATAATTAGATTTGCTGTTACATAAAAAAATCATATAACTATAGATGATTTTATTATGGGAAAAAAAAAAAAAAAAAAAAAAAAAACTAAAAATCTGTCTGAACACTAAATTAAAATTTTCCCACAAAAGTGCACACAAGTACAGCATTTGTTCCCCCTCCCAAGTTTGCAAAATTTATTAAATATATTCAGGATTAAATGAAGCATCAATTCAAATAAATACACGAACTAAAACATTTTTTCAATTTCCCCATTATATCTTAATAATTTCTTTACTTTAATTCATTAGAAATTGGCTTCTTTATTTTTTTGAATATGTGTCGTCTTCAGAAGAAGCAACATAATCAGCAACTTTACTTGCAACATTTAAAATTTCACCCTTAATAAGATCCATTTCATTCACCAATGGTTTAGAAATTTTATTTCTTCTAGTTTTGGGTTTCTGTTTTGTAGGGGGAAAAAATATGTTTGGCTTTTTATGCTCATAGTTTGACATGTTGGTGAAGGCAGTTTTAAAAACTGGCACATCTAGCTGAGAATTTAAAAAAGTGCTTAAATCATTTAATATTCTGTTTGTTTTAACTATAGCATTATTTTGAGTCACAGGATCTAGTTGTCTTATTTGACTGTTAACCTTCTAAAACCGGGCCGAAATTCTCATAATATAGCCTTCAGACCGGCACGATCCGAAACAGTTTTGCCCCCTCTTTGACATTTTCCTAATGAGAAAAGTCGTTAGTTCCCCTCCATGGATGAAGTAAAATTTACATGTTTGTCAACGCTTACGTCCCATAGTAGAGGGGTTGCTAGATTTGCAATTTTTTCTATGATTATTTTGCTTTCATTTAAATGAAGTTATAAATAAATATGCAGTACTGGATGCATATCCAGTGCACACTTTATTTAGAACAAAATGTATGCAATGTTTATATTTCACTCACTATTTCTAATCAATCTCATAAATAATTTGTGAATTTTTTAACTTTGTTTTCACTCTTCATTTATATTCGCGTATTTTCGTATTAGAAATTAGAAAGCGAGAACAAAATTTAACAAAATATAGTAAATACGGACTAGTCTGCAGGCTGGAATGCGATTTTTAATAACATATTTTCATTAATAAAATAATGGTAATGACTAATTTAATGAAATAATAATAAAAATATTTATTACCATTAGATGATTAGAATGAGATTCAATACAATTAGATTTTGAGATGAACTTACAGCAATAATAAAGCTTTACATAACAATAACAGAGATTTAAATCTGCTTTTTTCGATAATTTTGTTGTTATAATATAAAAATCAAAATCCGAGATACATTGGTTGCGTTTAATAATTTAAATTTAACAAATATTACATTGGACTATCAGGCAAAGAAGGTACAGTCAAAAGTTGTTAATCCGGACTCATCGGGACTTCGGCGATTCCGGATTATCGATTTTTCCGGATTATAGATCATCAGTTTAAATCTCGTAAGATGGCACGCAGAAATTCTAAAATTAAAAATATGAAACTTTAATTTATGAAATAAAGAACAATTATAATCTAAAGGGTATCAAAATTTACAAAAAAAAAAAAAAAAAAAAAAAAAAAGCTTAATATTTATTTGTTTACTAAACATTTCTTTCAATGTAAGTTGTTTTAAGTTGCTTCGTTTTATGTGATAATACTTTCTCTTTAATTCTATAAACAGACACAATTTCTTGTTCAGTTACAAAGTTCCGCTGTTCAAGTCCCGTTAATTGTTGTGCCGAGAATACCGACTAACTTGTCAATCGAAATTTTTTCGTTTCCACTAACCTCTCTGTCACATTCTTCATGTCTTTATCCATTTTTTTGCAGCAATTCCACTTTTTGTTTGATGGACATTGAAACATACTTTCGATTTGTATGATCCTTTGGGAGCTCCAGAATCGGAAATTCTATTTGGCATAATCGAAAGTTCAAGTTTACTTTTATAAAATTGCTCTTACAGCCTGCAAAAAATAATAAGATGGATCCAATTCGAAGATTAAGGAACAACACAATCATCAACATTAACTGAAATAGATAATTAGATAATTTTAGATTATACCGTCCATTATACATAAAACACGCACGCGAAAACGTATTCTGCGCTTGTGCACACGCATATGCGCAGTGGTAAAAGTCTTACGCGCACGCGTAAACGCCTATGCGCATGCGTCAACATGGCGCATGCGCAGAAAGTTTTTAGCTTTGAGGTCTGGATTATAGATCATTCCGGATTATGGGTGTCCGAATTAACGACTTTTGACTGTATATCTTTAACGAGAATTTTTCTTTGTAAAATTGGCTTTTGTTTATGTTAGCAGAGAAAAAAATCCGTGACTTATACATGCAATCATCAAAAGAATTTTGGGAACAGTTTTAAATGTTCATGAAGAATTAATTATACGTCAATTTTTTTTCATAGGTAGAAATTTCGTCTAAAACGATCGTTATATCCAAAAGTTGAAGTCTATTTCATTTTCAACGAATATTCTATTTGCACATAATATATTTTCTAATTTATTTTAGAAAGAGTAATCTTTCACCTTTTCAAAAGAATAAGGAAATATTGGGTGTTGACACAATGTAGTAAATCTGTTTTTCATATTTCTTCCAGTAATGAAAACGATTACCATGGAATATTTTCAAAGCAAAATTAAGAAAACCGTTTACGCCAAATTTTGCATAAAGTATCTTCTCATGTATTTTTTATTTAAAGTTTGGAATTTTCTCTTTGAAAATATAAAAATCATGAAGAGCAAAATTAATTCATGAGAAATAACTCTGAAATACAATAATTACATCGTAATATGAAATAGTGGAGAAAAGTGCAATACAGTTTATTTATTCACAAATAATCCCCTCATATGCGTAATTTATGTACTGTCAATTGAGAAATATAGGTTAGTAAATTAAACCGGTTATTTCAATACTTTTCCTTTATCAATATTTTTACGGGCTCTTCAGTAGAGCGGTAAAGGTGGCTGAACACTTATAGCTCGCTTGAGTTTAAATCCCGGATAAATAGTTGGATTCACGGTTTTTGTGTAACGTAAATGCAAGCCAGCTTCTCTTAGAAAGTCCTCCGCGAAGGCATAACTCCCCTTATACAGGTAATTGTTGTGTGCTTTGATGTAATTCAGTAAGCGAACAAAATTAATCCAATCAATACCAAAGAACGGGTTGATTACATGTGAAGTTTTCCACCAGGAACGTAAATGCGAGCAATTTTCTCTTAAAAAGGTTTACAGGAAAGCATCCATCCCCTTAAGCAGATAGCATTCGCGTGCTTTTCCGTAATCCAATCCTAATTTTCATACATTTAATAGTAAGTTGACATACACCTTATTACAGACAAAATAACAACCTCTTTTAAAGATATTTTTTTATCAACTTGTCTGAATTCCCTTTATCTCTTGAGGAGTATAAGAATTTCAGCAAATAAAACTGGCCGAAATTTTATAAAATGTAACTGATGTTTTGATTCAATTTAGAAGTAACGTGAACTTTATTGATATTTAAATACTTTTTGGCAGATCTCATCCTAGAAGAGGGTCTAAAGATAAATTGATTTTAATTTACAATCAATGAACAATTCTGGATTAACATACTGTCAATATCTCTCTTGTCTTTTAACGATACCATTTCGCGGAGCTTCCTTTCTGGTCTTTGTTTCTGGCGTGGCGTCAACCAAGAAACAAATTCATGCCAAATATGCTCGCCACAGTTGCCAGAAAAACACAGTGCAGCTTCCTTCATTTAACGCAGGCCCCACAATTGGGACACGTTATTAACCGGACCTCTTCTCGCTCCTCCCACTAAATGGAACCCTCTCATTGGTTATAATGAATGTCAATCACGCATGCGTTCAAATGAAGAGTTTTGGCTCCGAATTACTAGAATAAGTACTTTATGTTTGTCATAATAATGAAGAGCAACTCAAATATCGCCAATTTGTCGTGATTTTGGGATCTTCGCGCATTTTCTTTGTTCTTTACTGAAATTTTTTGTTCGTTGTTGTTCGTATGCAGACAGAAATTTTCCATAAGCTAATCACTAATTTTAATGCTTTAACGTATTAAACGCTATATTATAAGGAGAAGCATTTACAGTATACTCTGAAATATTTTTTAATCACTTAATACTATAACAATAATTCGTGTCACTGAAATAATTTTTCAGTATTTCCTGAATTAAGTTTTTATCAGGATCATCAAGTCTTTCGATATTAAGCATGTTTATTAATCTTTGAACAAATGCAGTTTCAAAATATTAGTCCTAATTTTATTTTCTAACATCTCATAGTTAGATCTCTTATAATTTTGAACTTACGTTATCTTTTCTCAAATAAAATTCGTAAATTGTGAATGATCAGAATAGCTATTACTCTACACCGATTTCAGGAGGTTTTTATAACACAAAACAAGTATAATAATAAATGTTTAATAATTTTAATTTATCTTAATTTAATTTGATCTGTTTTTATATTGTAACAGATATGCAACAACAAAATATCCTTGATTCAAGTTACTTATGTAAACTTGTCATTGTGATATATAAATTATGGTGTGCGGAAAAAATGTCACCCGGAAAAAGGGGAAACGGAAAGAATGTCCCCGGAAAATAAGGAACGGAAAAAATGTCACCCGGAAAATAAGGAACGGAAAAAAAGGAACTCCAAAGTCTCGCCAAATAATGTTGCCAATCTTAGTTGGGGAAACCGGCCAAATTCTAATTTAACCGGCAGGGTTATAGCGGATTCTCTTGAGGGAGGTTTTAAGGGTAAGACGTTGAGCTGGCTGCAGCCGAGCAAGGTCATTTCGATGGGAGGTTTTTCCAACTTGCCTGCGGGAAAATCGTATGTTCTCCCCCGCGTTTGCTTCATCGTTTCATTTAGGAAATCGACCCACATCACCCAGAAGGAAAGAATTCATGGGGAGCAAATGTTTCTTCTCTGTTATATCAATGATTGCCGCCCTTGAAACTAAATTTCATCCATCCCTAACTGGAAGTTAGCAGTTTGTGTCACATTAAAGTGTTGATAAATGACGAATTATCAGTAAAGACGGCACGCGAAAGCTGCTTGTTTGCAGGACTAAATAGCTTAATAATTTGTTAAGCTGTAAAAATTTAAACAGAACTGTTGGCGTAGTATAGTCTGTTATATTTTATTACGGTTTAACGAACCTAGCAATAATATTATATTATGCATTCCTTTATTATTTAATCTATCCGTAATATGAAATATAATTTTCTAAACACTAACGATTTATCATCAGTTAATTTATAAAACGATAGATATTTTAAGTGTCAATTTCTTTTTCACTTTAACGCTTTATCATTAGTTTTTTTTTTTTTTTTTTAGTCTAAAGTAAAGAGACTTTGCTCCTAGAGGACTATTCTTTTCGTTTTGCGATTTTACGTTGAATCCCTATAAATAGAGAATCACTTTTCAAACTGTTGCCACCAAATGTTGGAGACCTGAATTATATTTGATGTCGCGTTTGCTTACTAGAACTTTACTTCCACGGACGCCCTCTGGCGAAAGAGACTAAAAGTAGTCAGTTGAACGGCTGACGCGTCTAACAGATGTATAACGATAGACCGTCTCCGTATAAAGTATGCTTGTAATTATTATAACTTGTAAATATTTTGTAGATATCTTTCATATGAATTAAAATTTCTTAAAAAAAGTTTATAGCTGTGTTTCGCAGTGAATCGAAGTTCATCATAGAGACGGATACCGACAAGAAGGAAAGGCAGGCAGTTCAGGGCAGCCCTATTTAGAAGGTAAGTGAACTTTCACTTATCTATTTAATGATCAAAAAATTTTAATAGTACAAAGTTGATAAAATTTTTAACATGGCGCCCGAACAGGGACTGCCAGTAACTGCTGTTTTCCTAACTATTGAAACTGTCTAAATTGATATCATTGATATAGATGATACATAAGCATAAATAATTAGTGAATTGCTGATAGTTGTTGGATTACTGAATGTTGGATTACTGATGACGGAATTCATCGATACATTGAAAAGGAAACGCGGCTGATTGAATGATTTAAGTGAAAAGAACACGATATTAAATAAATAAAGCTAACGCACAAACCGTTAAAAAAACGCCCCTTTGGACGTAATTTAAAATCTGAAAACTTTCAGATTTTTGTTTTCCCCCAATGGCGTGGTAAAATGAATCATTAAAATCGAAGGTGAGCTTCTTAATAACATTTATTTTGAATATTCTAAGAAAAGTAGTTTCCCATAGCAATCCTAGTAATTTTAATTACTAACCACACCCTAATCGAATGATAAGAGTGATTAGCTTATACAAATTAAATGGGTAATGAGATGATTTTCGTCAGTTTTTGAGAAAAGAAAGCCTGAGAACTGAATTCCCATTCAAAGAAAATCTGCGAATTTCGCTTAAAAAAGTTTAAAGAAACTTATGCTAAAAACAAATTCTTTAATCTGCGTTGTCATCATGGCTAGCCAATTTCACATTTTTAAGTAATGAAAGACAGACATGATGTTCCACCGTCGGTTATTGACTGAATGCTATTAACAATAGACAGCCTGTATTATGCTTTTCATTACTGATCGGCTGTTAGAGGGAAGCCTCTTTCAAAGGAACAGAATATACCACTTTTATGTTCTAGCTTTCTGAAACATTTAATTTCAAGTGCATTACTTGGAGATCATCAGGTGACAGTAATGAATCCCCCCACCCATCCGGAACCTACAAATGAGCACAACTGAACACATTTCAAACTTTTTCCCACACGTTCAGCGGATGTTAGGAAACATTCCCATAACTGAGCAATAAGATAATTTTATGGATGCTATGTTTGAATATGTAAATGTTAGCGTTAAAGCGTGGAATCCGTTATTTCATAAAATAACTAGGCATTCCATGAATTACCTCAGATAAAGTACATAAAGTTATTGAATTTTACACTTTAACTAGTAATTTTATAGAATAACAGTTTCCTAATCGTTAAAGAATTAGAAAACACCCTTCGTCAAAGTGTTAGTAAATGCCTAATCGTAAGTAAAGATGGTGTTAAAGCGTTAGTAAATGACGAATTGTTAATAAAGATTGCATGCGAAAGCCCTAACTAATGTAGCAATAATAGTATATTATATGTTCCGTTATATTATATGTTATTTATAAATTATTATATGTTATTTATAAATTATTCTATCCGTAATATGAAACATATTTTTGGAAAGAATTTCACCGCTTACCATTAGTTAATTTATCAAATAACGAACTTATTTTAATCTCAAATTGTTTATTTTTCACGTTACCAGTCTGATATTTGTTAGTTATAGTATAAGTAGGTAAAGTGTGAAATTATACACTTTAACCGATTGGCTTGTTATTTCACTAAAAATCAAGTTTTTCTATGAAACAACTGAATTATACGCTTTAAAGGTAACATATATTTGTAAAGTTGCATCATTTATAACGTCCACTCGCAAGACAAGATTCATGATGCGAAACTTAGCTAAAAATATTCTAGTCCTATCTATTTTCATAGTTTAAAATTTTAGCCATTTATGGTGAAATATTTTCAATTATAAAGCATTCGTGGCAGTTTTTAAATATGAATGAAATAAATCCTAATAAGCAGATTTCGTAGCAATGTTCGCTTTTGTATTTGAATACAAATATGGAAGTGTTGCATTAGGTAAATATTTGATTAAAGGTATGTGGTTATGGCAAAGCCTCGAGGGCTATCTGCCTAAGGGGAGGGATGCCTTCGTGGAGGATATCTAAGGGAAACTGGCTCGTATACACGTTACACATGGCGAAATCCACGAAAACGCCCATGCAGCCAGCCCGTTCGCGGGATTCGAACCTCGGACCGAACTACCAGTGTTCAGCGACTTTACCGCTCGGCCGCAGGTTGGCCCATTGATTAAAGGTATAATTTACAACTAAGTAATAACTCCATGAATCAAAAGAAATGTTATACAATGTCGCTTCTCAGAAATCATATGTAGAACAGAATGATTTCTGACAAATCAATCAAATTTCAAGTTATTCTGAAATGTTTTCTACAACAAAATTTATTTGACAAAGCCATCGCATAAATGCTGCTTATTATTATTTTCATATTTCTTTTTCATCAGTGGCATTTTGTTGTTCACCTTATGTCATTTGGTGATCAAAATATTTAGACCGAGTTTAGACTTTTCGGCAAATATTCAGTGATTGCTATAAAACCTGGCCAGAAAACGGGAGACCACTAGAGAGGGAAAAATAAGCAATGAAAAGAGTCACACTGGCAAAAATTTTTATGGAATACACCCCTTAGAATAATTAGGACTGATTTATAGGAATTTAGCAAAAGTAGTAACATATCATTGATAAAAGTATATCCCAGGAGAAAATATTCATATTATTATATAATGTTCCCTTAAAAAGAATGTAATATTTAGCAATCATACTTAGTATTGCCGATTTTTCAAGAAACACAAAATTCACAAGGTTTTGTGAGCGAGTACACCATTCAATACTTTGCAAATGAGCCGCACTTGATCAAACAAACCATAGGCTTATACACAACCGTCTAGGAGTAATTTAGTCAGGTATTTTTCTTTTAAACGTTAATATGCAAAATATAGAATTAGTACTAAATATACATAAATTTTAGACTTGATTTTATTTTAATTATGTTACAAGATCAAGGACACTTATAACATATTATTCACGCCAAGAAGGCTCCCGCCTTCTTGACGTGCTTTCGTGGTGTAATGGTCTGCGCGCTGGTCGTGTATTCCAGAGGTCCGAGGTTCGATTCCCGGCCAGGGAGTTGCTCATTTTTCAAGTCTCCAGCTTCCATAAAATATCGAATGTCTCTACATGGAAGTAAAGAAATATTCGACATAACAGGCATTTAAATTTTTCTCATAATATAAATTTTGCGTGGGAGCAGTTTTACATTGAGCTGGAAATAAGTTTATGTATTCTGCAGTAAAAAT
The DNA here is from genome assembly GCF_044657685.1 of Stegodyphus dumicola. Lineage (NCBI taxonomy): Eukaryota > Metazoa > Arthropoda > Arachnida > Araneae > Eresidae > Stegodyphus > Stegodyphus dumicola. The sequence goes on from NC_140778.1 coordinate 113,989,298, forward strand.
TTACGTTTATTCAATTAATTATTTATGTGGACTGAAAATTATTTTTTCATTTTATGCAAAATTTATCTGGCGAAATTGAATTTAGAAATTTTCTGCATTGGCTATATTTTTCTTCCTTCTGCAGAGATTGGTATATAAACGAGACATATTTTGTCGAATGCCGTTACAGCACTGCCGTAGCACAGTGTCCGTTTATTTATACGATGTTCCCATCATTGCATTCTTTGCGATCCTTTTGTGTTAATATATTCAAAAATTTAAAGGGCTATTACGTAAATTACAGCATTATATGTTACACGATGGGGATTAAATTGAATCCATATTCAAAATATTTGCATGTCTTTTTACTCATATTTCTAGCAATTTTATTTTCACAGGGAAAGTTACCAAAAACTGATGATATAACAAGATTAACAGTCATTTGTTTAATACGTAAATACGTAGTTGTTTTACGTAGTCAATTGATTGACAGTCATTTCTATAATACGTAATGCAGCTCATCAGCGCTCCAGCGGTCGCTTAACACTTAGTTCGATAGGGGCTCAAATCCCAGCAAACAAACTGGTTGCAAGATAATTTAGTTATTTCTTCATGTGCAAACTAAATACGATCAAGTTTCCCTTTCTCGTACTTCGTGAAAACCTCCACGAAGCCATCCCTTCTCTTAGACAGACAGTTCACGTGCTCTGCCATGATTCAAATAACCAAAGCAAAAATGAGGAGAAAATGCAGTAGATACTAGCTATTCAAGGGATAGAACAATTAATAATAGATGTAGAAGAGCATTTTGAAATCATTTCTTGTACCAATTCCGGGGAGTTCTAAATCACCGAGAGTTCTTAAATGTTAAATAACTTCAGTGCCTTTAACTGAGTCAGAAAATTGGAATGATGGAGTTGAATTTTTTGAATTTTAAAATTTGCAAATTGCTAAGAAAGACGAATCTTCTGCTCAAGTGCTTGCAACAATTTTGAAAATTCAAAATTTGCGAATCTATGGGCGGCGTGCGTGATTAATTACATCAAACGCTTCTAATAATTAACATAAAAACTCTAAAATTGCGGGGACTGTAAATAATCTAAAGATATTTAGAAATACAGCAAGATTTGACAGTTGAGGAAAATTGAAAAATACGTTTTAATTATCATAAAAGATAAACAGAAAATAATTATAATGTAAGAAAGAAAAATTTTCTCCTTTCTTTTTGTTTATTTTCCCGATTTAAAAAAAATGATATAAATCTAAAATTTGGTTACTTAGGGAAATTGCTATAAATTAAGCATAAAACAAATCAGCGTGAGAGTGGTTTTGCATACGAAATGAGACTGCAACACATTTCAACCAGTTTTAACCAGCTTCAGATGTTAAAAAGTTCCATAATTAAGATCTTCTTATTGTAAATGCCCAAAGTTCAAATCTTGGCATAAAATTAAATAACTTGGGCATTTAAAGCCCGAATATTGGAAAATATCATAATTAAGAATTTTAAGAATCTTATATAATTCTTAATTAAGAATCATAATTAAGAATCAACAATTGATTCAAGGCTTCATACGAATACAATAATCCGAATGGAATGTAAAAGATTATTACTATTCTAATTTATATTGAAAGTTGTTACACGACCTTGAAAAATATAATGAGACTTTTCTAATACGACAGCTAACGGCGGCTTCAAGCGATTTTTAGGCCACTTATATAAGATGGTTGCATTAGAGAGGCAAATGTATAAAAACCTGTTTATTTATGTTGTAGGAAACACTTTTAGAGTTTGCCGTCATGAGATTCTCTGTACTTATATGTAAAGCACTTATAAAAAATATGTCTTACTAAAACGATCAGACATATTTAGGCTTCTAAAATAATGTCAAAAATTTTAAAAAGAAAATCTAACAGAAAAGTTGCTAAAATGGTTAATTTAAACTAGTTAACACAGTTTATGATAAATAAAACATTAATTAAAGCATTGCTTCAATATGAGAATTAACATGATCATCAAATTAGATTATTTAGGATATGGCAAAGTACCATAAGATTATCTGCCGAAGTAGATATGGATGCTTTCATGGAGGACTGTTTATAGCGAGGAGTTGATACAAAAATTATTTCATACTGTAAGGATCTTAAGTTTTACTAACGTTTATTTTATTTTAAATCTTTACTATCACTTCTTATTTTCTACTTCCGGCCAGAATTATAAGCGTTAAGGATTTTATGCAAAGTTTGTCTGGCGAACGCCAAGTACTTAAGTTGTGGCTTTTTGCCAAGCGAAAGAGAGGAAACAGTGAGTTCGAAGCAGGCCGCTTACCTTAGAAGTTACGCAGTTGCTATTTGCCTTCCAGGCCAGAGGTTTTAATCCTCTTGATAAATTAAACGTATTGTAGTGTTCACAGTCTCTGTGCTACATACGCTTCCTGTTATTATAAGGCCAATCTTCCACGTTTATTATTCTAAAGTTAAATTAGAGTTTAGTTTTATTTTTATACTTTTTTACGTTAGACCCCGAGTGGAGGGTCAGTGTATTCCGAAGTACGGAAGTTATTGTATATAGAGAAAAATAAAGGGTTTTGTATACCCTTCGTCTGTATCCTGTCTACTTACCACATTTAGTGAACATAGCTTTAGTAAGCTCTCTGTTCCGAGTCAGGTCCTTGTATGTTCCCGAAGAAGGTTAGAAGGAACATTGAACCTGATAATACGTCAGATAGAAACTGACTCGTATTTATGTTACACATGGAGAAAAACACGAAAATTTCCTGGTAAGCAGCACATCCGCCATGGTTTGAACGCCAGTAGAACTACCAATATTCAACGATTTTTACCTCTCGGCTACTAGTGGTCGAAGGTCATTTAAGTTATTCTCTGAATTTCAAAGTTATCGGTCTATGCTTTATTACACGTTTATTCATGTTCAGATTTTTGGAAACTAGAGATAAATTCAAACCTGGAATTCTGGATAACCAAGTTAAATAATTAAATTTATTTAATTTTTCGTTTTGATACGTTTTAGGTTATGAATACGAAAAGCTCCCACGTATGATTTATTTGGAGCTCAATTTGGAGAGTAGAATGAATAAGTTTCTTTAATTTGGTTTGGTTTACTTGACTGTAACAAAGCGCACGAAAGTTATCTGCCTAAGAGAAGGGTTGGCTTCGTGGAGGGCTTCCTAAGGAAAACTAACTCGTAACTACGTTATATAGGAAAAAACCACGAAAAGCTGCTTTGTAGGAATCGAACCCAGATCTAACAACCAAGGTATTCAGCAAATTAACCGCTCGGCCGCTTTTAATTTTCCATAAGCTTTACACGTAATTGTAATTAATATAACTACTATGAGTAAAAATCCATTCTAAGATATCCATCCATGTTTCAGCCTATCAGCGGCCGAGCGGTAAAGACGCTGAACACTGGTAGTTCGGTCCGAGGTTCCAATCCCGCGAACGGGCTGGCTGCATGGGCACTTTCGTGGTTTCCCCATGTGTAATATGTATACGAGCCAGTTTCCCTTAGAAAGTTCTCCACGAAGGCATTCCTCCCTTTAGGTATATAGCCCTCGTGCGCTTTCCCATAATTGAATAATCCTAATCCATCCATGTTTCTAGTTGATTTTTGGTATTCTGTGAAGATCATCACCCTAGAAAGATGATATTCAGTGCAAGTGTTTGTTTATACCTATAGAAATGCCTGTCACTTTTGGAAGTGATCGTCTTAAGGAGATGGTCGCCAATCGTTTATGGGCTACTAGATGGTCCGGCTCTGAGTGGATTACGCATTGGTGCATTGTAAAATGTATTAAATCCTCTCTAAGACGATCATCCACGTTTCTAATTATTTTGGTCTTTGGTGGAAGTGGTCGTCATAAAGAGATAATGATCGGCACAAATGTTAATTTCTACTCTGGGAAATTCTTTTGGAAGAGGTCGCCATAAGAGGGTTCACTGCATATTAAATGTTTAAATCCAGTTCACGTAGTTATATAGGATCCATTTTAATTAGATTTTAAAATTTTAGTAAAATAAAAAATCTGAAAGGTTTCAGATTTTAAATTACGTCCAAAGGGGCCTTTTTTTAAGATTTTGTGTGTTACCTTTTTTTATTAAATATCATGTTCTTCGCACTTAAACCATAAAATTCAGTTCAAGAACAGTATCGCAAAATAATTTTAAATTGAGCACATTTTTAGAATTTCCGACTCACAGTCTCACGCGCTGGAGATAAAAATGTTTTTCCTGTCCAACGTTGCCATGGCTCGCTTTGAAATTCTTGAGTTTTTTAATCAAAAATTCGTTAACGTTTTACAAAATATAAAATCGATATTAAAACAAATTTCAAATTTGGGCTTCCAATTGCCCATATTCGCAGTAGGATTACGTTATTCGAAACTCGATGGCTCTAGGTACCGTTGTTTTATCACAATATTTGGTGGCAACAGTTTGAAAAGTGAAACGGACATTCAGATTGATTCGACGCAAAATCGCAAAATGAAAACAATAGTCCCTCAGGGACTAGTAATTTTGGACTAATAATTTTGAAATAAACCTCTTAATTTTAAAAACTGTGGTATTCTTGTTTTCAAACTTAAGTGCAAAATTAAACAATTTTTTTCCTGTGCAGATACGTTACTTTTAATTAAAATCAAATGAGAAAAGAAATTATGCGAAAATTAATTAGCTAAAAAGTTTAGTACTATTCTTATCGCAAACCGTAACTTGAAATTGCATCTACAACTGTTTCTTATACCACTCAGGATGAATTCGTTTTCTGTTATGCGTCAATCAATGTTTCACTAAACCGCAGCTTAAGGCTATAACTACATGCGGTGCGAGGACAGTAATTACTAAAGACTTGACAATGACCGATGCTGGACAACCCGCTTCCCCCGCTGGCTTCCATGCGAAATCTTCTCCCTCTAAACACCCCTCTATTTTTAACCTTAACGGAGAAAACAGCAGCTAGCATATTGTCTTGCTTCTACTCACACATGTTTCCAGTAATTCGAAGTTACCGGTTGTTGAGATAAAACTTTTATCACTCAGCTTGGCGATCTTTCTAAACATGCCTTATAATCCCCATTGCAAACGAAGGGTGACATTTTTTCCGTTCCTTATTTTCCGGGGATATTCTTTCCGTTTCCGTTTTTTCCGGGTGACATTTTTTCCTACAGCCATAAATTATACTTTGTAATTGAGATTTTCATAAAATTTCTATGCACCTCATACAACTAGTTAATAATAAGTAAATGGTGTATCATGTTGTATATGGTTAAACTTTGTAAAAAATTAAGAAATCATATTGCATGGTTTCAAATTATAAATAAACTGTTTAAATCTCCTTTAATTAGCAAATTAAAAAATGGTTTGGATAAATTTATGTTACTTTTGTTTTGGATAAGTAATTATCGTTTCTTTTAGAATTTTCTGTTCAATAGCTCATTTTAATAATTAAACATATGTTTGATTTGGATCCCATCAGTGGCCAAGCAGTAAAGTTACTGAATACTAATAGTTTGACCTGAGTTGGATTCCAATCGAAAGGGTTGGCTACATAAGCATTTTTGCAAATTTCCAATGTGTAACTTGGATACCAACCAGTTTCCTCTAGAAAGTCCTCCACAAAAGCATTCCTCCCTTTTGACAAATAGCACTCACATGCTTTGCTGAAGAATTTTCTGTTGAATAGCTAGCTTCATTTATAAAGCAAATTGAACTATGTTTGATTTCAGATTAATTAAAAAATGAAAGGCAACTAAAAGCTAATTATCATTTATTTTAATTTTTTAATTTTTCTCTTCAAGTTAAACAGCAAAATACAACTAATAAGTTAATATAGTATAGAAACTAATACATAATGATCATACTGGATATTTTCTGGGCACATGATATAAGAAATACAAAAATAAACTGTTGATTGACTCCATAAAAATAAACAGATTTAAAGATTTTATTCCAGTTATTGAAAAATTAGTATATATATTGATTAAATCTGTGCAAATTAAAGATTAAAACTTTAACGTGCAACTGATTTAATAGCAGAGTAGGTAACACTGATTTCTTGAATTTATGGGTTCCTGTGCTAGGCGAGAAAATGCTGATATCCTTAGCTATTTATAATCCATTCTAAGGAAGCATTAGATCTTTGTATAGTTAATTTTCTTTTTAAAAAAATGTACATTAAGATGGTAAATAATGATTTTATGTTTCTACTGGGTTACTAGAACTTGTATTTTAAGGTTATTTTAGTAATGAAGATCAACTCAAATATTACCAGTTTGTCCTGATATATTCTTTGTAGATGTATTCTGTTCCTTTCAAAATGTTTGTTGATCATTTACTTGTAAGATAGTTATAAAATAAGGTATTTTCTCCTGTCCTTCCACATGTCTTCATGGTGTAATTGAAAACAGACTCAATGCATATTCGAGAGTTCCAGGGTTCCTGTGAGAACATTGACATTTTTCACACTTCCTGCTTCAAAATAATCTAAGGACGTCACATAGTACTTAATTGTTCAAAAGCTAGTCAATAATTTTAATGCTTTTGCCATTTTGTAGGGAGAAACATTTATATTATAATGGGAAATATTTTTATAATCACTTTAAATTATTGAAAAATTAGTAATTGTATTTGCTATTTAATAGCTGATTTAATAACAGAATTGTTAGTGCTGGGATTTCGTTAATTTTGGTTCCATTTCCAGCTGAGGAGATGCTGATGTCCTTAATTATTTATAATTCATTCTAAAAAAGCATCAGATCTGTGTACAGTCAAGTTTCTTATTCAAAAATGTACTTTAAAATGCTAAATAATGATTTCATGTTTCTGACTTGAATTATAAAAATAATCCAATTTCTTTGTGATGATCTTGCATTTCATTATTAGCTTAAAATGTATTATGACATGGATATGTATTAGTTTACTACAGTCAAAAGTCGTTAATCCGGACTCGTCGGGACTTCGGCGATTCCGGATTATCGATTTTTCCGGATTATAGATCATCAGTTTAAATCTCGTAAGATGGCATGCAGAAATTACAAAATTAAAAATATGAAATCGTAATTTATGAAATAAAGAACAATTATGATCTAAAGGGTATCAAAATTTACAAAAAGAAAAAGCTTAATATTTATTTGTTTACTTTATTAAACATTTCCTTCAATGTAAGTTGCTTCGTTTCATGTGATAATACTTTCTCTTTAATTCTATTAAACAGACATAATTTCTTGTTTAATTACAAAGTTCCGCTGTTCAAGTCCTATAATTGCTGTGCTGAGAATACCGACTAATTTGTCAATCGAAATGTTTTCGTTTTCAATAACCTCTGGGTCACTTTCTTCACTATCGGAAGCGAATTATAATGACGAGGAACTTGATTTAAATCATATCAAAGACGGAGTATATCGAGATGAAATACTACACTTAGTACGGAATTATAAACCAAATAAAATAAAAACATCTGCCCTGAAGATAAGGATAGTGCTGACAGATCAACTTCCAATCCGCAGCGTGAAATTGATAAACAGATTTCGGATTTCAAAACATACTTTCGCTTTGTAGATACAAATTACATATTAGTAAATATATATCGGAAATTTTATTTGACATAATCTTTCTAATCTATCATAATCTAATAATGACGTTTCTGCCCCCCCCCCTCTTCCGCAGAGCAGCGTGAAATTGATAAACAGATTTCGGATTTCAAAACACACTTTCGCTTTGTAGTAAATATATATCGGAAATTCTATTTGACATAATCGAAAGTTCAAGCTTACTTTTATAAAATTGCTCTAACAGTCTGCAAAAAATAATAAGCCGGATCCAATTCGAAGATTAAGGAACAACGCAATCAGCAACATTAACTGAATTAGATAACTTTAGCTTAGCGTATAACTCCGTTACACATTAAACGCGCATGCGCGCAAACATATTCGCAGCCGTAAGGATCTTACGCGCTCTCGTAAACGCCTGTGCGCATGCGTGAACGCGACGCATGCGCAGAAAGTTTGTAGCTTCGAGGTCCGGATTATGGGTGTCCGAATTAGCGACTTTTGACTGTACTCACACATTTAAAAAATAAATACCTTAAAACTTCCAAAGACTGATATAATTAAAAGTTCAAGATAGTGTGGTATCTTGATATTGTGCTTACATCAAAATCTTAACTAAGCTTTACACATTTGAGCAATATAATCACAAATTAGATAACTGAACTAAATTTCTGTAAAATAACATGTAATGATTATAAAAAGCACACAGTGACTTAACTATCTAAAGATAAAAAATTTCCTTTATGTCTGGTATTCTATTTAGGATCCAGAAAAACCACAAAGCCACCTTTACGGCTAGCCCATTTCTAATGATTTCAATGTGCTTTGAACTATTAATGTGTGGATGGAGAACCCCAACATACTGATTTTTTTTACTCAAAAGACTTCTCCTTATCTAAGCAATTAAAATTTTTCTAAAAGACATATATTTCATACATAAAATATCAGTAAATGACACATTAAAGTTTTTTTTATATATATATATTAGATTTATTTAAAACATTTTAATGAACACTATATATTATACTTAGGTTCAAGTCATAGAATATCTAAATATTAATTCTGATTATTGATTTAGTTCCACACGTAGCTGAGTAGTTAAGACTGCTGAATGCTGGAAGTTTGATCATAGGTGAAAGTACTGGCTGTATGGTTTTTCCTGTGTGTAATGTAAATGTGAGCCATTTTTCGTTTGGGGAGGCAGATAGCCCTCGTGTTCTTTGCTGTATTCAAATATCCTAATCTAAACTTTTATTCATTTTTTTCCATTTAGTAAATATATGGCAGAGATAGTTATAATTCTTATGTATTACAGTGCAAGGATAAATTGTTGTTAATAAAAATAAACAAATAAGTTTCATCTTTACCCTCCCCCCTGTGTGTGTGTATGCATGCATAAAATTTTGATTTTTCCATCTAAATTTGTTTTTGCATTTAATTATTAAACTTGAAATGTCAGTTTAATGCCGCATATGTAACTCAAGTGCATTTTTATCCAACCACAACTTTTTTTTTAACTGCAGTGTGTGTACAAAACTTATTTAATTTTACTTTGGATTCACTAGAATTTTTAATTCGATACTGCCATTTTACCTCTGCAAGATGATTGTTTTCAGAGATAATCAAATCTTGAGCTTATGAGAAAACAAATCACTCGCGGTAGTTCTAAATTTTTTTTAGTTTAAGGAACAATATAATAAAAAACATGAGCATTTCTTAATCTTTTTCTTGAATCTTCATTGGGCTACACTTTGTTATGTTAAGTATTTATCATCCTTGCTGCATAATACAGTCAAGAGTCGTTAATCCGGACTCGTTGGGACTTCGGCGATTCCGGATTATAGATCATCAGTTTAAATCTGGTAAGATGGCATGCAGAAATTATAAAATTAAAAATATGAAACCGTAATTTATGATATAAAGAGCAATTATGATCTAAAGGGTATCAAAATTTACAAAAAAAAAAAAAAAAAGCTAAATATTTATTTGTTTACTTTATTAAACATTTCTTTCAACGTAAGTTGTTTAATTTGCCTCGTTTCATGTGATAATACTTTCTCTTTAATTCTATTAAACAGACATAATTTCTTTTTTAATTGCAAAGTTCCGCTGTTCAAGTCCTATAATTGCTGCGTCGAGAATACCGACTAATTTGTCAATCGAAATTTTTTCGTTTTCAATAACCTCTGAGTCACTTTCTTCACTATCGGAAGCGAATTATAATGACGAGGAACTTGATTTAAATCATATCAAAGACCGAGTACATCGAGGTGAAATACTACATTTAGTAAAGAATTATAAGCCAAATAAAATAAAAACATATGCCCTGAAGATAAGGATAGTGCTAACAGATTAACTTCCAATTCATTCGCGCCTTGTCGTTTCCTTTCTCCCGCAGAGCAGCGTGAAATTGATAAACATATTTCGGAATGATTAGATAATCAAAGGATACGTCTTTATCCATTTTTTGCAGCAATTCCACTTTCTGTTTAATGGACTTCGAAATATATTTTCGCTTTGTAGATCCTTTACATATTAGTACATATATATCGGAAATTTTATTTGACATAATTGGAAGTTCAAGCTTACTTTTATAAAATTGCTCTAACAGTCTGCAAAAAATAATAAGCCGGATCCAATTCGAAGATTAAAGAACAACGCAATCTGCAACATTAACTGAAATAGATAATTAGATAATTTTAGCTTATACCGTCCGTTATACATTAAACGCGCATGCGTAAACGTATTATGCGCATGCGCACATGTATATTTGCAGTCGTAAAGGTCTTGCGCGCACGCGTAAACGCTTATGCGAATGCGTGAACGCGACGCATTCGAAGAAAGTTTTTAGCTTTGAGGTCCGGATTATGGGTGTCCGAATTAACGACTTTTGACTGTAATTGCCAGTTTTCAGAAGTTATAATTCAGTGTAGTGTAATATTTAATTTATCTTTCACATTAAAACTTCAAAAATAATGAGCATCCTTTTTTATATTTTTATTTCATTTTGATTTTTATAATAATTAAGAGATAGAAGTCTTCAAAAGATAGGATAGTCTTCAAAGGAATATAACTGCTATTTGTTTTAAAATTTATTAAGATCTATAAAGAAGGCAATACAAGAACATGTCATATATGCATAAGAATTTTGGTCCTTGTCCAGTAGCAACAGGTTTAAAAAAGGAAGAGAACGTTCTGACTGGCTTCCCAATGTAATCTATATATCTTCAAGATTTTGCCATCAAGTAACTTCCTGAATTCTAAAAATTATGTCACCTGTACTTCACCAGGTGACTAGTCCTGTGTTTTAGACACCATACACTGACAATACTGAAAGAGAATTGTCATTTAAGCTCCAGAGTTTGAATGCTGTTTTCAACTTTAAATTAACAATTTATTTTATTAATTTGATCTGAAGTTTATGAAAATTTATCTTATATTAAAATAAAAAAAAGAAAAACAATATTTTTATTTGCATGCATAAAAGACCTGGGCAATTTGAAAACATACACTAAAGTTTTAGCATTTTCCTAAAATATGATTAAGTAAAAATAACCTCGACTTGACAATATCCTGATTTAATGAAAAGTTTCATGAATTATGTAACACTTTGATTACTATTAATTGTTTGAAATGATATTTTTGCATCCTTAATTGACAAACTTAATGACTATAGCACAGAGAATTAAAAAAAATTACTGAATTTAATTCAATGAACTTTTCATTAAGTCACTCGTGGGCAAAATTAAGAGAATTTGCAAATTATGTTTTTTTTTAAGAAAAGTTTTGAATCTAAGGTACTAATTATGCCGCCAAAGAATTATGCAAATATTCAGAGTCGAATACGTAATCGTACATGTGCGTATCTGCGGAGCTATGATCATGAAAAGAATGTCAGCGCACGAGGGGTTTTCAACAATTCATTACAATACTGGATATTAATATGCATTGTGATTGCACCTGTATATATTTGTGTATATTTGATATCTCCTTTTTTAATATCTAAATTATATTACACTTCATTTGTATTCCTATTTCATTGCCGCTTTGCTCTGTATATCAGAGACTTCGAGGATTTTTTCAACCCTCCATTTCATGTGTTCTATAACCACTAGTTGGCACCACTTTACAGTAAATCACCTATCTACATGTTGGAAAATTTTTTATCACCAGTTCGGACTAGCGTCCACTTCTACGATGGAATCAAAGAGTTAAATGCAATGGTAGCCACAGTAATTTGCTATAGAGTTCTGCCGATTACGGTGTGTATGTATAAAGCCAATGGCCTAGAAGAGTTCCCCCAGATTCGGGTAAAAACCAGTTAGTTACATGCCTGTTTCAAAGCCACGCTCGGCGATTAACGGTAGATTGTCGCCAGATCAATCAGAAGCGGAGGTAGTTAAAGAGCTCAATGTGACACCCAGTGTCGTCAGCAATTTATGGAAACATTTTCAAGACTTTAAAAAGCTCGACCAAGATCCACAACCAAGGTCCAAAGCTGACCAAAATCCACAACGACGATTGAAGCTCACTATTTGCCTCTTTCTGCGCTGCGACGCAGAACTGCTACAGATTCACAACTCTCACCTGAGCTATATGCTGCCGCTGAAATCCGAGTTTCACGGTTTACAGTTGTCTGAAGGCTTCATGAGATAGGGCTGTATGCCAAAAGACCTGCTATTTGCGTTCCGCTCACTTCAATACACAGACTTCAGTGCGTGCTTTTTACACGAGCCGAGATATGCCTGGTCATTGATTCTTATTGTGTCTGCATCTGGAAAGAGCCTGGAACACGATACCATCCTTCCCCTCATCATGGGAAAGGAGCATTATGGTTGTGGAGGTGTAATAGTTGGGTAGGTATTATGCTGAACGGCCCCACACCCCTTTCATGTGTTTGACAAAGGCTTTCCGATTTCTCTGAGGTATAGAGAGGCAATCTTAGATCGTATGTTTCAGGAGCGCAGTTTGTGCGGTGTTCCTGTTAATGGATGACAAAGCTCGTCCACATAGGGCTCAGCTGGTCAACAGTAACCTGGAAAGTGAGGATATTTGCCACCTGGCTAAACAACGCAACACCTAACTGAAATAATATATCCCTATAAAGCATGTCTGGGACGCTCTTAAGAGGGCAATTCCCCCCCCCCTCCAAGAACCATCCTGGAGTTGAAAACTGTCTTGTTGCAGGAATGAGACCGACTGCCATAGGGGCTCTTCATCTGCGTCCTGTCTAGTATGCCGTCACGATACACGACCTGTCTGGCTGTAGAAAAGACCATACCTCATATTAGATCTTAGAGAGATGTTAATTTATTTTACCGATGTTTATTTACAGCTTTATTGATAATCATGAGACATAAAATGACTTGGAATGTCACATTCCTTTCTCTGTTATAAATGTATATTCATAGCGTAATTTTAAAATAATTCATATTCAGCAATTTTAAGTGATTTACAATAAATTTGACAGATGAACTCCTGTGTAAATAGAAAGTTTAAGAAACATTAATGAAGTTCTCCTATATTTATGTCTTTATTCTAAACAACGCAATACCTAACTGAAATAATATATCGTTAGTTTCGCTTTCAGTTTCAGGATAGTTCTAAAAAATTAAGTTATTTCAAATTTTTTAAAAATTAACGGTATTCAGTATCAAAATTAACAGTATATCTTACCTGTTTTTGAGGTGATCCTCTCTACTTCTCAAGGTTCCATATGATTTCGATCTCGTACGAAAGTGATTTTCAGTACCGATATTAGTCTTAGACATATTTTGTTCTTTTAAGAGATGGACGCAACTAGAGAGTTTACTGCATTTTGTTTTATTCCGTCACAAATAAGGTGATGAACGATTTCATCACGTTTGAATATTTGTGAATGATTTCATGTTATGCCCTGTTAATTAAATAAAGGGAAACTTTTTAAAAATTATTTCGTGTGATATTTGAATATGATGCAAATGTTATGCCATTTTTTTAATCATATTTAAAGACAATATCCATATTTTTTTTAAAGCTAACTTTTAACAGTTACCGTTATTGAATCTAAGAATCTCTAGAAACTATGCATTTTCGTCTCACAAATATAATAAATAATGTAACTGTTTAATAACAGACTGCCAATACTTTTTGTAAATTTTAAATAATTCGTACATTTATCAGTTAACCAGATTTTTAAATCGCTATAATTTAAACACATTTTTTTAATATGCTTGCCACTTTTTTCATTTTTGGCACTGCGAACTTGGTATATAACATTATTCGAATTATCGAAAACAGTTTTAAAAAATTATATTTGAGAATGCAGGTCATGATATAAAGAATTATCGCATTTGGCCTTTGCCTGTTCTCATGACTAGCACGTCCAGCTGTCATGAAGACCAAACATTAGCTTATTCTAGCTGATTTTTTATGGAAGTTTATGTAGCACCGATGTGCGTAATAGAAAAACTGTCCACTAAATTATTCATAAGTCAAATGAAACAGTTTACACTGTTCTTTTTAAGCTGTACATATATTAAACTATGCACGATTAGCTAAAAAATTATTTTATTTTAGTAATTGAGTTTTTACATGCACTTTAACACATTGACTGCCATGTACATCATCGATGATTCATAGCGGCCTTACTTTTCGGAACCATGCTCATCGAGTGTGACTCAAATTTTGTATTGTTGAAAGCTGTGTGAGTCATCGGTGCTTCACAAATGGAACAATTTATATGGTTAAAATTATTTCTACATTCAGAAAGTTGTTCGTATTCTTGGTTTCGGCTTCTGGAAGCATTTTTTCATTGATTATTATCTGATTTTAATATAGATTTTGCTGCAATAAGTAATCATTATTTATGAAGTAAAACAACGAAGTTATAATTAAATGGGATTGTGTTGTTTATTGAAAGAATAAACAATGAACTGAAATGTAGTAAATTTATTGTTTTAAACCTGTTATTTGTTTACCTATTTATTAAATATTCATAAAAATATATTCAGATTAGGTACTGAACTGATTTTTAGGATAAAGGAGACACGAAACCACTAGAATTTTAAAAAAATGATCCGACAGACTATTTTACCAGATTTTGCTGTGGCACTGTGGTAAATAAAGATTACACACCCACGTGTTAAATAAAGATTCTTTTCAAGTACCCTAAAAAACTTTGATTTTAGAAAACATCAATTATGTCCGTGAAGTATTAGCAAGTTTGTTATATTTATAATACCGCTGCCATGGCTTCAGCCATGGCATGCGAGTCCCCAATGAAATATATCATTATTTCGCTCTTTATTATCCATTAAAATGGGGGTATCGCCTCAACCAGAGGTTCATTGTAGCCCAAATAAGTCTGTAGAGTTAAAAAAAAAAAAAAAAAAAAAAAAAAAAAAAGTGAATTTTAAGATTTAATAATGTCCTTATTCTTCAGAAGCACAATTTGGGTACAGTAAAATTAAATAATCATGTTAGAAAATTAATTTCTTTAAAGTTGCACAGTAAACACCACGTGATGCGAGGTGGCCAATAGCGAGTGAAGGAGTCATAAGACCGCGAACTAAAATTTTCACTGAAAGCAAAGTCTTTGCTTTAAAACACTACACAGTACTAAATAAATTCTTGGTTAAATGAAAATAATAAGTAAGAAATATAAGTTGCAATCAAAGTCCATAAGCTTTGTGCATAACGTAAACTGATCTTGAGTAATGAAGAGTAATAAGATACGTAAAATAAGTCGAAATAAAAGATATACACTGTACACTACCACCATAATGCATTATGATGTATAGTTCGCGGTCTTTTATCTGTGGGTTCTTTAATGGCTAAGTATTGTGAGTTTTTCAGTTTTTCAAAGAAGTTGTGTGCTGTAGTTAGTATTTGATCATGAATCGGGAGAATATTTAAATTCTTATGGATTTGCGCGTTCCGCACAAACCAAGGGGCATTTGCTATGCTACGGAGAATCTTATTAGGTAAGACGTTTCTTTTCTAGCGTTCAGTTTATCCGGCAGTTGCCCATGCAGGAACTGCATAGAGTAGAATTGGTCTGATGAGGGTGATATAAAGATTTCTCTTAGTATTCAGATTTAATTTAGATTTCCTTCCAAGCAGGGAGTAAAGAGACATAAATGCTGCATTAGCTTTATTGATGATATACTGGATATAGTCCTTGAAATTTAAAGCTTTGTCGACGTACACTCCTAGGTATTTATATGAGCTTGCTACTGGAACAGGTGAATGATCTATTTTAATATTGGAATTAACTGGAAGATTTTTTTCTGTATCTGCGATATAAAACAACCCAACATTTATCTGCGTTAAGTTTAATTTTCCAAATTTCACAGTATTTGTTGATTAGATTAGCTTGCATTTGGAGTTTGTCAAGACCATTTTGTGGATTTCTAGAGCTAGTTAAGATAACTGTATTGTCCGCATATTTATAAATACTTGAGTGTAGTGGGACAGGCATGTCATTTATAAAAATATTAAAATATTTCGGTCCTAAAACAGACCCTTGAGGGACGCCTCGGAAAATCTCTTTCTTGATGAGAGAATTTCTTCACATCTTTACTTGAAACGTGCGACAGTAGAGATAAGAGTAGGTAAGTTTAATGAAGCTATTAGGCAGAAGGAAATTTGACAATTTGTGGAGTAAGCCTTCTCAAAATCGAGAAAGCATGCTGCTACACCATTCTTTTTTCTAAATTCTTGGGCGATAAATTCTACCAGGTGGAGTATCTGATGAGTAGTACAGTGTCCCTTTCGGAAACCAAATTGGTTCCTATCAATGCCAATTTGGTAAGTCTTGTACTGATGATACGTTCAAAAACTTTGCAGAGAGCCGGTACCAGGCTGATGGGTCTATAATTTTTGGCATATTTAAGGTCTTTTCCAGGTTTCAAGATGTTAATAATTATTGAATGCTTCCACTGAGAGGGAAAATAGCAGTGACGAATGCATGCGTTGAAAATATTGGTGATAGGCAGTGCTTGTAGCCCTTCATTTGAGATATTATCAAAGCCTTGACTTTACGTTTTTTGATAATTTAGAGGCTTTATTATGGCTTTTAATTATGATAGCATTTTCGCCTCCTCTGTTGTGGGGTATATCCTCTCTGATAGCCATGAATTCTGAATCTGTCACAAGTTCGAAGATGTGTTTCATTGACTAACATGACATCAATGTCATGTTTTTGGAGGTCGGAGATCGGAGATCATCATTCGTTAAGTGGTGTTCAACCCAAAGGCCTTTACCACTACATGTTTATGTTTATCCATCCCCTAAGGACCTGTAAAAGTTATTTTTGGAGGTAAGAGATGAGCTGAGGTTGTTGCTTACGGATACCGTTAGCATTGAAGAAATTAATTTTTATAAAGCTTTTGGTAGCTAAAATAAGATTAGGAATATTATGAATCGGCTTAAAATTCATAATCAATATTTGACAGATAATCAAAAACGGCCATGCCGACCTCTAATTTTTCAAATATTCCTTTAGCATTTTTAAATTTTTAGAAGAAATCTTTAATTTGTAACTTTAACCTCTCATAAAATCCTAATTGGCTAGTTTTTGATCCTTTCGGTTGGTTTTCATCTCTGGATGATTGTTGCCAGGCAGGACTACGTTTAGGGATCTCCTTCGGATTGAGCGCCTGGAATTCGTTTTTGTCGTAATGGAGTTGATTCTTCGTCGCTTCTATTTTGGCTTTAATTTCTTCAATCTGTTTCTGTATATTAAATGGGTGCTCAGGGCAACCTTTAAAAGAAGAAATGTGATCTGCTCCGCAGAGGGCACAGACTGGTGGTTTATCTTTATCATTTTTTGTTTGGGAGCAAGTTTAGGTCTCGTGAGGTTTTGCACATTTTAAACAGCATGCTTTGTATTTGCGGCGATCCCGTGTATGCCCGTACCGCTGGCACTTATAGCATTGCATTAGGCCAGGGCGAGATTTGTAAGGTTTCCACGAACACGTCGAGTCCTCTTAATTTCTTTATGTCATATATAGCTTTACCTTCTTTATTGCGGGTGCATTCAGCTAAGTATACAGGTAAATGGATAATTTTCCCCTCAATAACATGAGTGATTTAACGGTTTTTTTGGATGGGTATTTCCATTTCTTTTATTTCAGATTTGCTACGTTCAATATCAGCAGTCTTTGGCAGTTTCTCGATGTTCATTTTAAAAGTAAGATGGGGAAGTTCAAGTTTATCTAAAAAATCAGTGAGCATTCTGTAATAGTAGTATAAAAATGGGGGTTCTGCGACACGCGGTGTGCGGTGTGGGCGTGGTCAATGACGTCACACAGAAGGCAGGGCCAAAGGCAACGTCATCACACTAGAGGGGCGTGGTCACGAGTGGAGTTGAGGTGTTGGTAGATTGCTGGTTGAGTTGTAGACCTCCTGCTTTTCATTTAAAGTTAGTTTTTTTTAAAAATTGGCAACAGGAAATATTTTCTGCATCTTAATTTTGATGAAATGGCGATGCTGCCCTCTCTCGACGAAAAAGTGAATTATATGTTTTAGAAATATATTTTTTAAGTCTGGTGTTAAATTATTCAATGCGCGACTCTGAAAACAATGTAAAAGAAACAAATATAAAAAAGACTTTCCTTTAATGATAGTTTACCATGTTATGAAAACGTAACTACAAGATAATTTTTTTTTTATTACTCAATTTTATTCTGATACTTTTATCCTTTCTAGTTTTTCATGAAACTTTAACTTATTTCTCAGGTTTTCTGTTTCATAATAACATATTCATTTACTGTCGTATTTTTTTAATACTTAACGTTTCTAATTTGTAATATTTTATTTAATTTCCACGTACTATTTTTTTTTTCATACCTTTCATAAATTTCAGCATACCCTGATTTTTAACTTATATGTTATATTTCACAAACGTTCCCGCACATGCTGTTTATTTGTTACATTACTTAATTTTAGATGCAATTTAACACTTTTTTTAACGTTATAATGTTCAATATATTCTGAATTTTAACTTCATTTACTTTTTTTAAACCACTCTAGTATTCTATACACACTTTAACTTTGTGGTATGAAATTGTATTTAAAAAGAAAAGTTTATTTTTCGTGATCTTAGTTCTTTTACTAAATTTTCTACAGAATTTCTAATTTCTTTCACGTGTTTAACAATATCTTCCTTACATCACCGAATATTTTTAAAAAAAACTTAAGTCTATAACTGTTAATTGCTTTTCTTACGTTCATGATTTCTCTTCTGTGTTTATATTTCTTAATTCTAGCTTAACTTATTTATTATAATGTTTTTATTTCTGTCTCATCACTCGTAATTCCAACATTTTATCCCTTTTTATTCATTTTAACGATATGGATTGTTTTCATTTACTCCATATTCAAATATTTCCTTACAATTTTTATAATACTTGTTTTATTCCTCGATCATAATAGATCATCTACAGGTTTTACTCAGAAATTTCCATTCACAACTTTACAATTTAATACCATTTATATCTAAATGTATTTCTTTCTCATATAGTTTTATGGTCTTCAAAGTTTCTAACATCATGTTTAGTTTTAAATCCCGATTACCTTTAAGTGTGTTGATAATTTTCATTTCTAATTTTACAACCACGTTCAGTGTTTCATCCACACATACCAAAATATTTCTTACAGTTTCTGATATTTAGTCTATGTCATATTTCAGTACTTCAAATGAATTTACACTGCTCACACTATTATTTTTTCATGTTTTAGAGACACTAATTATACTAATTTTACTATTTTTCCTGCACTAATTGCATCTATGTCAGCACTCATGATAAACTAGCAATTGTTTTGCATCACATGCATAAAGAAATTCTTAAAACCAACTTTTTCAATATCGTACTCAAATTACTGTTTTCCAGATGGGAATTACCAGTATTCTTTGGTTTTACTCTGTTACATTTTTTTAAATTTTAACATCTTACTTTTAATTCCAACATACATCTTTTAAACAGTTTTTTCTTTTAATGATAGCCTTACCTTATTTGTTCAAATAATTTTCTTTCATTCACCTTCTTTACTACTTTCAATACCTTCATAATTCACTATGCAAACGCAATGTCTTTCACTGACATTCTGTTTAATAATACCACAAGTTTCCTTAATTGACAAAAAGCGAATTATTTCTCATTTCAAAATAGAACTACTATATTTTTGCACAAACATTACCTTTATCCATTCAAGCCACCCCTTAACCTGTAACTGACGTAGCGATAGGAAAGGAGATTCTTATCATATGCTCTTTCGACATTTGAGGTTTCTAGAACTTCTTTGACAAGTATATCAATACCATCAGAAAATATACTTAACACTTTTACCCAGTTTAAAGGCAACATACTGTTATAAGAATGGTTTTAGTTAAATTTATAACACAAATAAACGCATTTTGTGCTAAATAGGCATAAACATTTAGATTCAGAATATTTCTTTTTAATCCGATGTAAGACTTGAATTTCATTCATAATACGGATTGTCTCTTGATTTTCCTTTTGTTTACCTTACACTAATAGAAAATTTTTATTTTACAAGTTCAGCTTTTAATGAAATAGAAATAAAAACTACGATACACCTGCTGTTTTTAAGAAAAGGAACTTTGATATATTTCTGGAAATGTAAATGCTTTTAGAGTTTTCTTTCAATAACGTTGATTTTCATTACTTTACTAACTTCAATAATTCTCTTATTAGCTAATATGAATGAAAGAAGATTGTCAAAAATGTGACACAGTATAATTCTTACGAACATACGTACCTTTACCAGCATACAGATATTACCGATTGAAATGAAGAAAGATACAGATATTTTACTCCAATCAACATTAAATTAAAAAAAAATATTTAAACTTTCATACATTCCAAAGAATAAACGAAAACTCAATAGATATTGTCATGTTTGTATATATGAGATAAAAGTTTTATGAATGGTATTTAAAGTAATGCTTAGAACTTCATAAAAGCGAACATTCACTATGTTAATACACATATCATCAGTTATTTACATTAATCAATGTAATATTAATCATTACATGTACTATATGCATATATATTTAAAGTTTAATTGTCTTACAATTGAATAATTAACTATTGAGAGAAAGAGGTTCATATCTTACACTATTTAATTCACATAGAACAAATTTTTCCATCAACCACATTGAACCAAGTTTATTAAATTCGCCAAAGCTCTTTTATTTCTGCATTTTCACACTCACGACACATTTTAAATGTAACTATTGATTACCATTTCAAACACCGATATCATAACTCAATGTAAAACTACATCATAACTCATTTTTTCCCTACTAACTACAATTTTATATATTCAAGAAGTACATCTAAGACATGATCATTTTCTATGTTCTAGCAAATCGATTCAATTGCGAACATACTATTAAGACTTGCGATTTTAGAAGACTTGCATGTATTAACGATGTCAACGTTTCTTCGTTTTTATAAGATTCACATCAAATCATGTCGCATTCGAATGTGGTGTAAGAGATCACTTTTTCTTTTAAACACTTGTAAACAATGGATGCAATTTATAAGAAAATAAGTATCATGCTGTTTCAAAACATCATCATCAGCATATTTCTGTTTCTTTTGACACCGGCAACATTTTAAAAAAAAGGTTCGTGAGATTTTCTTCAAATTCTGTTTTACTTGAAAAAATGTCCGAACATTCAATACGATGTAAAGATTCATATTGTTTTAAATTCTTATGCTTACTAAATATTATCACGATTTACTCTTAAAAGTAACTTTATAAGTTTTCATATCCTTTTTACATGAAAAGAACTTGTGATTATTCACTACAAAATTCTAAGACGAGAAGCTTCGCGACTTTTCAAACTACAAACTTAAATTTCTTAGGACATACACTACATCTGATGTTTCTTTCATGAGATTTCAAATATCTCTTCAGATTTCTCGTATTCAAGAAACCTTACAAATATATCACATAAGTTCAGCGAATAATCGCTTCATAAACTCTTAAATTTTCACCACGAGTGAATCACTTGAAGCATATACTGCACTGTAAACATACAATACTTAAAAAAATTGTTATAAAAAATAAAAATACATTCATTTCACCAAGAAGCTTTTCTATTTAAATACATTTATTTATTTCCAAAGAACAAGTTTCTGTATTATACATAAAATATACTTAGAATTTTCTTTCATTAGTTAATATCAAATTAATAACAATATCCATTTACTGATATTTGATATACATGTTTGCTTTAAAATTAAAACTAAAATTTCAATATATTTCTATTAAAAAAAACATAAGGAAAAAAAAAATACTCATAACATCAACCAAAGACAGAAATTTCAATAGAATAGCTGTACTTATATTAGTGCATTTTTATAATCTTCATAACATTTCGATTCAAAAAACCTATTACAAAATAAATGAAACATTTTTTTCTGCCTTAAAGAATCTCTTATATTTTTAAAATTAATACATAAAAATATATCTTCCCCAATATATTTAATTCTATCCTCAACACTTATTATAATGCAATCATGTCTTGTTTGTGAAAGATGATTTACAATACAACCTTCGCATTTAAATAGTTTTTTAATCACTGAATTTAATTCAGTTTTGATAGAGTTTATGAGTTCTTTAAAAAGTTCATCATCATCACTTACCATATCCGAACAATTGTTTTTACATTTGATTTGCAACGGTAAAATAATTTCAAAAATACTTTTATATAAAGTATTAGATACATCAGGAATAATTTCTTTCAATTTTTTTAAAATATCACAGTTTACTTTTAGGTATGTAGGTTTTAGTTTAAAAGAATTTTCATCTTGTTTAAAAACTTGTTGAAAAATACACTCACCTTCTTTGTTGAAAACTACCAACTCATTATTGCAAATGATGCTGGCAGTCGTATAGACAAGATTAAATTCATATATTTTTGAGGAAAATTCTTGCCATGTTGCAGGAGTTATAACAACACCGCGTGTAGTAGGGTATAATATTTTATTTTGTTCCACACATTCACGTAGATGAATGTTCATTCTGTTTTCAAACTGATTTATGGACACAAAATATCCCCAACCAAGAGTTCACTGTGCAATCAACTTCGAACTTTCTTTTTTCTGTTCTCGATTATTCGGCATGAAGATATTTTCAGGAACAGACTTCATATAGTGGGCAAACCAGTCATCCTCTGGAAGTTCATCCTCATTATCTTCCAAGCGTCGTTTTTTAATTTTCGAAATTTTTATGTTTCGGAATGTGATACTAATTCTAGGATATTTAACGTCAGGTTGAGAGGATATTCCGTGCATCCAAAATTGATTCGTTGGGGGTTTCATTACAAGGAGAGTTCCATGAGTTAAGTCCACGCTTCGAGATGTGAAATTTCGCTTGGTAAATACCATTTGACGTTTTGCACCTAAACTGATGATAGGTATATCACTTTCAGGTTCGAGACAAGTTTCATTGTCTTTATGCGTTGAAATTTTCGCCACTCCGTCAGGATAATAGTTCAATAAAGCAAAATTACATTTTTTGCCAGTTATCCTTTCAACATAATCTTTTACATTTAGAAGAGTTTGAGTCCATGGTTCTGCACAAATGCTCGTTCCAGAGAATTCGTAACTAAGTCCTTCATCACCAAAACCGAGTACTTTTCTTCGTGGAACATACTGAGTCCCATTAATTTCAAAACTAATAATTTTAAAATCATAATTTGATAGTTCATCTAGCAAAATATCGGCTTCATTTCGTGAATAAAATTCTTCGTATAATTCCACATTTAACTCTGTATCACATATATTCCTCATATTCGCTTCTGAATCTAACGACAATTCTGAATGATATAGAAATACGTAGCATTCTTAAATAGCAAAAATTATGTAAAACATACATTAACGAAATGATTTCATCAACACTTATCGTAATACATTCTTGTCATGTCTTGTTTGTGAAGCCAGTCTTTCCGGCGTCATATGTGTAAAAATAATCATGATAGGATAGTGGGAAAGAGTTATAGTGTCCTAATGTTGTTATTCTGAACCTCGATATTACATATATGCATAAGGAGAATCTTAAAAGCATCATCCACTTATCATGATAGAGTAATGGAAAATTTCTAAAACTCTGATAATCATACGCGAAAGAATGTATTATCTTAAGGTTGTTGTTGCTATTCCAAATTTGACAATACATACAGAAGTGAAGGAAGACCCTTGATAAGTGCTGCACGTTATCATGATAACGTGAAGTCTACAGCTAACTAACAGTTATGAAATTAGTAACCTGATTTTCAAATTAAGCACATGCATATTAGAAACCAATAAACATATAATGCAAAAACTCTATTATATAGGCTGTCCACTCTAAATTGTAGTTGTTCAGTGTTACTATGCATACTGTGTAAAAACCTGTACTTTTAAAGAAAAATATTGCACTTGCAGTCATGCAGTTTAGAAATATGAAGAAAGCTCACTTTCACCAACATCCGTTTTGCTACAGCTGTCAGGTTGTTCGGACTTCATGTGAAGAGATGAATTCTTCCCATTAACAGTGGAAGCCTTAGTTTCATCTTTAGGTTCTGACAGCGTTTCCTTGTTCGACTTAACTGAAAAAAAATAAACAATTAAGTATATGATGCACAGACTGCTAATAACCCTCAAAGAAGTAAAAAAAGATCAACATAAAATTCATAAATATAAATAACTAAAATAATGCTCGAAAGATAATTTCAGTCAGTCATGTTTTATAGTAAAACATATTTAATAGGATGACAAGACTATTTCCAGCTTTTGCCTCTAACAGGAAGTGAAATTCACAATCTGGTTTGAGGGGTTTAAAGAATCCTACTAGAAGATGAAACAAACTTGTTTCTATGATGCTGTGTAAATACATTTTTTAGTTCAAATTTAACTAATGACAAATAATGCAAGAATAAACAAAAATACGAGATCTCGCCATATCTGGGACTTTGAGTTACGATTGGGTTTATGACATTTCTGAGTTATTACCGAGTTATATCTGATTGAAAGCAGATAAAGCAATCAGAGATTAATCAATCATGGATTATCAGAACTGTATTGTAATAAATTTATCTGTTTCAAATTTATTAAAATTGACAGCCAAGTTTATCTTGAAACCTACCTCGTCAAACAAAAGTCAAGAATTCAAAACATTTTGAATTTTTCTGTTGCAAATCACATTCCTGATCAACATTTAATTATTTTTGCTATTGCACTACTCGTAAATATATAGCCCATTAGTATATCCTGAGAAAAGTCTTTGAAGCACAATTTTACAAAACATTCAGCATGCATAATTGCTAAGATTGCAAAATAAATGGAACTGCTCCATTTAATGATACTCCATCAAAAAAGTGCTCATACCTTGTTGCATGTCAACCACTGTTCAGAAAGACAGAAATCTCTGTCAGAGCATCTCTGCATCAAAATATTCCCACACCCTTTTGAAGATAAATTTATAATTTGAAAAAATGAACTTTTATAAGGCAGCAGAATTAGTCAAGACTTATTTCTCTGTTTTGATTTTCTAATTCAGCAGGGAAGAAAAAAATCCATAGAACCCTTATGAAAAACAATGAATTTGCATAAAAGTATTCGAAGGTTTATGAAAAGGCTCGTACTGTCATGAATAGATGTTCGCGCCTTCATAAACTGTAATGGCTTTAAAGAGTGCTTTGACACCATTATGTTTCTTTTTCTTCTATTTTTTTAAAATTTAAAGTTCTAAGATAATGCTGGCTGATAAAATATTTGAAGTAGTTTTATGAACCCCTTACCCCGATTTTATTTTATTTTTTATTTTTAAGGGACAAGATTTCAAAGAATTGATTTTTAAGGTACTCAGATGTTAGATACAAATCCCGAATTCAACGGTATTGGTCTCAAAGGTAATTTTTATTTTTAAATAACTTATAATTAAAACTTAGAATACACGGTATTATAACTAAAATATTGCGGGATGATTTAATAGAAACGAGATGATTCAATCACATCACTGATGAAAAAAACGTTTTTAAATTTCCAACTTAGGATGTAGAAATCACAACTAATTATAACGAAGCATTTCACTGATTTTAAACCATTTTAAATCTAATAGGACTTATACCATTTTCAGATGAATTTGTACACATTCATGATAGCAGTTATATCAAAATTGTAATGCAACACAATAATAGAGTAAAAACTCTGTAATAAGAGGTTTAACTGTATTATTGTGCTGCATTACATGTTTTAATTTTAACTCTATTTTTCTATAAAATAATATGTTTTAATTTTAACTCTCTAAAATCAACTACAAGCAAGAGATGTAGTTACCAAGAGGTGTAGTTAGCACTTATGTAAAACTGTGCTAAAATTAGGAAACCGACATTCAATAATAGTATTAGTTTATCCTCCAAGAAATATTTGCTGTCTTTAGAACTGGTCTACAAAAGTTTATTGCTATGAACCAATTTACTATATATTCTTCATAGAGTTTACTGTTTATTAGCAGAATCCTTTTTTATCATAACATTTAATATACTTATAACATAATTAAAACTTTTATGCAAAATTACTAAACTGAAAATTTGTATCTGTAAGGAAATTCAAAGTTTGCTTTAATTTTTTTAGTTCTCAGTAAAGGAGATTTTAGATTAGTTATCTGAATGCTACAAATCTCACAAGAGTTATCTAAGGGAAGAGATGCCTTTGTGCAGGAGCATACAGAGAAAGGGAGCGGAATGCCCACATCTCTGAACAGGGAGGGGCACTTAAGAACAGTTACGTTTTTAAGAACATGTACCTTTACACGGGAATATGAAAAAAACACAAATCTAAAACGGTGGTCTGGGCTAAAAACATTCAAATTTATTGTGGAGGTGGATTTTCAAGGCTCATATTGGGTATTAAAGACTTTTTGACAGTGTTTGTTTCAGCTGCTTCTTTCAAGAGAAGCTTTAAGTTGATTAAAGCCTATGTTCGATGTAAGATTTAATGATCTGCGATGTAAGACTTAACAATTTTTCCTCTTTGCACTGAAACCATTAATTTTCATAAAGCTATAAAAATATTTTAAGAATTCAAAGCTCGCAAAAAGTAGTTTTAGCTTTTTATGGAAAGAACGAGTAAAAATAATCTTTATTGATCCCGTGTTGAATTCCCACTATTCAGCGGTCTTAACCACTCGGATATTAGTACAGATGTCAAGTTCAGATATATTTCTTTATTAATTAAAAGCATCTGTTTTCGGCTTTTATATTTCAATTCGAAGCGTAGATAGGTATTTGAGGAAAAAATAAGGTAAGATATTTACATGCTCTGTTATCAGAACGGGTCCAGAAATTTATGGATGTATGGATGTTTTCATTGTTGGTGTGTATATGTGCATGTACCACCCTGTATTACTTTAGGCTTTGTATCTGTGTGTGCCCATATACATCTATACGCATACATACACACACATGTGTAGATATGTATTGAAGATATATATATATACACTTCTGAATCCGCTTTTGATAACAGAAAAGTAAAGTACCAATATTTACATCATTGTTAATGATAAACTGCTATATATTATATTAGCAAAAAACATAAAGAAAGTTCAAGTTATGCTTTAAAAAACACATGGCTTCATATAAACGTTTCAGATGCAAATCACATTGAAATGAAATGCACCAATTTACTGATTATATAAGATTTTTTAAAATGTGTCCAAATTTATAAGACATTCAGTCTTTATATGAAAGTACAAGTCTGCTAATTTTATTTACATCTGTTCATTACGAAAATTAAAAATGATTGATATAATCAGTTGGATACTTGTACAAAACCTAAATTTGTGCACATAGCAAAGGTACCCTTGTACTAAGAAACACTAGCACCACTCTCAACAAGCATAAGCTGTTACCTGTTTCAGAGCGAAGTGGTCATAAAGTGGCATCAAACGAAAACATAAATGCGATGAAAAGCTTAAAACTACAGTACGTTTTGAATGCAACATTCATTTAACTTCCAAGACGATATGAAAGACCCCTACTTTCCTCTCCTAAATAATTCAATTTAAATAATTGGCATTTTTCAAATAAATATCATATACAGAAATCATTTATCTTACTGTTAAGTTTAAAAATAAGACGAAAATATTTTGTTAATAAGTACTAAAATACAGGGTACCTATATTGAAGATAAATATAGAAACGAGCAAATAAAATTATTAACTTACCTTTAGTTCCCAGCCTAGCTTTTTGGTGAAAGTAAGCGCAATAAGGATTTTTGCAACCACCAGGTTTGCTTTCAAAAAAACACTGAATCTCGGACTTCTTTACCTATAAAACTATTTTGTGATATTGTTATCAAGAAATTCATGTATCAGTACATGAATAGAAAGTCATATTTAATTCACGATTAATTAATCATAAACAACCTAATTTCAATCTTGAGACCGTGAAATCATGTTCAGTTTATTTCATACAATTTTGTGAATTTTTACTAGGAACAGATAAAAACCATAAATAAACTAATGTATAAATAGGTAATCAGCAGGGAATCGCACAATACATTTCTTAAAGCACAGCAAACTGAAAATCAGTAAGCGAAAGATAACTTATAATGTAGGTCATTCGATATATCACTAGTGGGCAATTGTCTATATCTTTAAAGTTTGAATCTGATTTCAAGATATTAACTTAACATTGTTTGAAACATCAAAAAAGCAAAACACATAGTAAAATAAGCATTTTTAAAATAAGGAAAAACCATGAGAATATGACATTCTACTGCTTTCTAACACGAACTGTGTTACCAATTGAGAAAAAAAAAAAAAAAAAAAAAAAGAGGGAAGGTGCCAAAAAACTTCACAATCACAATAAATCTAGTCTTCTAGTCTTTTTAGAGACCGAGCTGTAAAGTATTGCTGAACACTGGTCAATCTGAGGTTGGAACCCTGCGAATGGGCTGGCTGCATGGTTTTTCCGAAGTGTAAGAAGTATACAAGCCAGTTTTACCTTTAAAAGTTCTCCATGAAGGCAGCCCTTCCCCTTAGCAACTCAAGTGATTAGCTATAATGAATTATGAGGGATTAGCTATAATTAGTCATCCAAAGAGGCTACTAATTAGCATTAATCCATTAGCTGATTTCAGTTCATCAATCCTTTCTTTCTGCATTAAACGAATTTATATTCTTCTCCTTGCATGATATATATATAAACAGCTAAATATATGAACAGCTAAATAGAAGAAGTCATTTTGTCATTTTGCTAATTATAAGATGTCAAAGAGCTTTTCGCATGTCTGCAAGTGCTTTCAATTATGCTTGCGAGACATTGTGTTTCAGAATCCTTAAAATGAATTGAATGATTAACTTTTATATGTGATCCAATTCTTGACGTGAAATTACATCGTATGCCTTCCAGCAATCCTTATAAATTAAAACATCTGCTTCTATCTATTTTTTAATGACATTTAAAAATGTTTCTCTGTGTGTTATTAGATACTGCAAACACTAAATGCTTTTCCCATCCTCTCTCCACCCCGCCAAAACCCACTAACCCGCCACCCAATGTCCTCTATCATGTCTTACCCAATGTCTTTTATCAAACTTAGATTCGTCAGTTTCAGCAATCTTACCTACACCACCTGTTTTCTCAGGCATCAACTCAACGTGATTAATTATCATTTCATTAACTGACGAAAAGTCAAAATCGTCAGCGATATTGCACGTACACGTGCCCCTATTTCAAACATTAAATAAAATACCTCCTCCAGCTTAAACTTATTACACAAAACGTCCTTACATATAAGACTTTTCAGACCCTCAGACCTTCACCTTCTTAACTTTCCTGCATATCCATGCAAAACCATCCCAAATGGTCTTCTTAGAACCAAGCTTCAAAATTCCTTCACAGAGTCGTAGCTAGGGTTTTCAGCGCCCAGGGACAACTGAAGATTTCGCGCCCCCTTCTGCTTGCCAAGGATGGAAAACATTTAATTCTAAAATGTCGTAACATCAATTTGGCGCCCCTTGGATTCTGCGCCCGGGGACAGATGCCCCCCTTGCTCCCCTCTAGCTACGCCCCTGTTCCTTCACACTTTAGGCAATTCAAAAACCCCTTAACTAACCCAGATATTCTCAAAAACAGGCATTTATTGTTGTTACAGGCATTTATTGATGATAAACGATAAAAGTAGTAATAAAATTCATATTTGGAAACCCCTGCTTTCCCAAATTTGGCATATTATTAGAATAAGTCCAACTAATTTTACTGTCTAACAAACTTTTGTACTTAACAATTACACTTATAATGGAAGTCATACTGAAATAATAGAAACGATAGTAAAAACTTACTTGAAGTACAAAACATAAAAAAAAAAAAAAAAAAAAAAAAAAAAAAAAAAAAAATTACCGAGCTGAAACGAGTGATCCCACGCGCACTGCACAGAAAAAAAAAGGTGAGGTTACAGAACGGAAATTACGTATCCCACCTTATACAACACGGTAGAAATACTTTTACGGAGAGGTGAATTGAAAAAGCCGGGACACATTTCGACATATTCTAACACACATGTAGTGAGCCAACACTGCTACGTAACAGCCAATTTCCGAGCCCAAGACGCTCATATCTGATTGGTAGTTCAGATTTGCGAATCTTGCGCGCGCAAACTGATGGGTCATCACCGACTTTCGCTCGTATCTCAAATTTTAAAATTTTCTATCACATAACAACTCATCAAGTTTTATGGTAAATTAGTTTTGCGCTTAACCTATATTACTATATATCTGTGCAGTAAACTGTATGATTGACAGCAGCACAAAATGTACCGATTTGACTCAGTTTGCTGCAATTAAGTTACTGCTACTATAAAGCGAGTCACGTGATTTCTCTAAGCTCTCAGTGCAAATCAGTACTATTATTTCTCCAGCCTACTGAGTTAAATATAACTCAGTATTTCAAACACTGCTTTCTTAATTTCATTATTTAATGTATTAAAATTCAACAAAAATAACTTCTTTCTTAGCTTGATCTTAGTTTTAATATCTTAATCTTACTTTGAACATTTAAAAAAATAATTGCCTGATTTATTCAATGATTTAAGTTCATATCATTTATACTCATTTTTATATTTCGTAACGGCTGAAGCCTGTTAATTCAATTTTTAATCTGGTAGCATGATAAACAACAACAACAAAATCAATTTAGTGCGTTTTATTTCATTTGCCGTTTCAGTTTATTTAATTCCATTCACTGTTCTCGCTTGATCATTAATATATATGCTATATACATGGAAATTAAAAATCTAAATAACTTTCCCTAAAAGAATTGCTTTCAAGTATATTTTGACCGAAAATTTCTCTATAGAAAATAGTACGATTGGTTTGTCAAATGGATTTCGGTCTTACAGTAAACCGAAAGCATGTTATTTATTTCTTTAAAATTTTTTAATAAATCCATACATGTGCTAAAAATATTGTCTGAATTTAAAAGATATTTTCCAGGCATAGGAAAGCCTTTTTCAGGTCCTTATCTCGAATCAAGAACATTTTTACTGCGAATATTTGTCTGATTCTTCAGATGGTCGGAAATGGTTCTGCCACGTGGTTTTTATCTTGAATTCCTTTGTTCGTATTTAAATGATTTTTAGGGCATAACTTAAAATTTGCAGCGTGTCCCAAATTACAATTACAGAAAAATTGTATCTATTTAAGTTTTTGACCCATTCATAAAAAATTTGTAAAATTTTAATACATTAGTTTAATAACTTGTTCCACAGAAACTTTATAAAAGTTTGCTCTATATTAATTCCAGCAATTCGGACGACAAGCTCTTAATCGACTGTCTGCAGAACGGCTCAAAATATAATACTATTTAAGGAGGAATAAGGAGAAAAATGTACTATTTGCCCAAAATCATCTTGCTAAGCCTTTCAAGTGACTTAGCCACAGCTAGCTCAGCTTATGAAGAATAATACTTTCAACAAGAAAATTTCCTTAATTTAGAATTTCCAGTATTTGGCTCTGCTGGTCATGTACTAGCGAAATTTTAATTTGGATTCCCATCACGTACTTTTCATTATAAATTACTATTGTTTAAAACTGATACCTCTATTAACCACTGGAAAATATGCTTTATACTTATCAATTACACACTAAATCATCAAAATAATTAACCAAAGTAAAAGTATTTACCTATTAAAATTAGCCAAATTAATAGTATTTTACAGTTAAAAATCTTTATCTATTCGAAACATAAGAAAAAATTAGTTAGTCTAAATATCACTATTAAGACACTTAAAATTAGCATTTCAGGATGTTGTAAATCTCTCTTAATAAAAATCATGCCCACATTGTTACAGGTGATCTTAATATCTTAGAAAATAAGCAAATAAATAAATTAATCACTTTTGTGACAGAATTTAGAATTCATTACAGTTCTAATAAAAATAGGCTGAACAAAATGACTCATACCTAAAAAGAATATACTATCATTTAATATTTCTCGAAAAAAAGGCAAGTACACTTCCTGAGATTTTCATTCAATAGACATACCAATTTTATTAAAAATTATAATAATAATAATAATAATTAAAGAATTTGAAGTGCTTTAGATTTTATGTTACGCACAAAGAAGCGTTTTTTCTAACGTTTCGCGTGTTAACTTTACTTTTTAAATATAATGTTATTCGCACCTGAAATTTAATCGAACTGCCGAATTTGATCCATCACAAAATATTTAAAAAGAGCATATCTTTAGAATTTCCAATACACAGTCCCTGGAGATAATTTACCCCCCCCGTACAATGTTGCCATTGTCCGTTTTGAAAAGGTTGAGTTTCTTAATCAAAAATGCCTTAAAGTTTTACAAAATATTAAATAGATAATAAAAAAAATTCCAAATTTGGACTTCCAGATGCCCATATTCGGCCCGAGAACTACGCTCTTCGAAATTTGATATCTCTAGGTATCGTTGGTTTTTCACAATGTGGGAAACATATATAGATCCGTTATTATTTAATTTAAGTGTAATGCAGGGCGAAAATATTTGGTGAGCAGTAATTTGAAAGGTTAAACACCGTTTTATAGTACAACAGGCAAAATGCCAAAACGAAATTAATAGTCCTTCGAAGGAAATTGTCCCTTTGGCCTAATAATGACAATAATTTACAACTCATGAGAAGCAATTTAAGAATTTAGAAGTTAATCGAATATTAATATTATTAACTTAAAAAGCATTTTAAAAGCGAAGAACACAAAATATTTTATATTTAATCCGTTTTAAGCCATGTTAAAATTTTAATTGTGAAACTACATTGGAAAGGTAGATTACTGAATAAGCTTATTTCTTGCCCCATCTAATCAAAAAAAGCTCTCTGATTTTATAAGGAATTTTA
This sequence comes from Stegodyphus dumicola, assembly GCF_044657685.1. NCBI lineage: Eukaryota > Metazoa > Arthropoda > Arachnida > Araneae > Eresidae > Stegodyphus > Stegodyphus dumicola. The sequence goes on from NC_140778.1 coordinate 114,022,230, forward strand.
TTCTAATAATTTTTAAAATTTATTAAATTTAGTTGATTTTAGAATTCATAATGCCTTTTGGGTTAAATACGTTTTGAGCACTAAAAACACTATTTAGTGTCTTTTTTCAGATAAAAAAAAAAAAAACGAGAAACAATATGATTTTCGGAAATTCCACGTGTTTATAAACAGAATTTTCCTGCTAATATTATTTTACAAAGAAGTCAACGAGAAATTCCGATTAAAATAACTCTTTGATATGACATTATAAAATACTACAAATTATCTCTTACCACATTTAAACTCATCTATAAATCAAGCTTATATGCTAAAACTTTATAATGCTTCATTACTTATCTCATTATAGCACACATGAAAATTAAGATCTTCAGGAATACAGATTTATGAGAATATACAATGTTTCCGCATGCTTAAAAGCTGCAGTCACAAATTATTCCGTGAAGTCATGCTTGTTCACTTCACACATAAAAATTACATTAAATTATAATTTAGCAAAAAAATTAAATTAACTGAGCATCAAGTCTTACATTAGATTAATATAGAAAAATTAAATGTTTATAAGATGGAGATGAACTTACCAGTTGATATTAAGATTTCAAACACACACAAATACAGTCTACAAACACAGCTATAGATAGAAGCCAAATGAAACATCCAGATGAAATCACCTGAGAATCTATATGTCAGTGGATTTGCTAACCAATAGAAAGAGAGATTTCGTTTATTTGTGGAAACTGCAAATTGTATTAAGCCCAGCCCATGCACGCTATTGTTGAAGAAAACAACTGAAAATTCCCCCACTAGAAAAATGAAAAGCTTTTGTGTAAACGGTTAGAGCAACTAATCTTCTGAGGAAATACCTTATCAGCTACATAAAGCATAGCAAAGAATTTGAATTGGACACCCTTTCAAATTCTTTGTCCATACTCGAGAATCTACCTTTTCACAACAGCCCGAATGCATGTCTTTCAATGTCAGCCATAGAAATTCAAAAGATGAAGGTCAATAAACTGCATTCCATACACAATTAAAACAACACAAATACCACTAATGCACATGGAAATGATGATGATTAGCATTTTGGAACGTGCGCATTAGCATTTTGGAACATACTTTACATAACTAATCAATAATTATTACGGTTTTGTTAATAAGAAAAAATAGTCAGCGATAATCATTGCTATATCAATGTTAAATTTCACAGCTGTAGGGCACAAAAGACAGACGAAAATACATCAAAATCATAAAAAAAAGCAAATTTGCCAGACCAAAGTACTTTGTTTTACTTCGGCGTATTTCTTTTCCATCTTCGTCAACACAATACTTAGCAATAATATGATACAAGGACAAAAAGTGATTGTATCAAAGGATTTAGCTAAATATAGATGCATAAATATCTATCGACGCCAGTGTTATTATAAAACAGATATATACCTGAAGAATAAAATAAAGGATAACAGACTTTTTTTACAAGCAGTATTTATATGATATATTGTCACTGGAATTCTGACCGACATATTTTAATAGAATATCGGATTTTTTCGGAAATGGTATGCTGATTTATGAAATGATAAGGCGGACAAATTTTTCAAAACCAATTTGAGACATTTAAAAAGAACACTAAATTATTTTCTAATTTACTTTGACATTTTTTAAATTTCTGCTATGAATGACCATATGTTAAATATTTACAAAAATATTACATATTTGTAATATAATAATATTAATAAACGTGTTAAATATATACAAATCTGTTTGAATGTATTTAACACGTGGTCATTCAATGAATAACCACGTGTTAAATTCTTTCTAGCTGATTAACCTGTGTCAATAACACGAATTGAACAATCTCTCTGAAAAGCCTGTAGTTGTCCTCATTCCATCAGTTACAATACCTGAGATTTAGAGTATGTAGGAACAACCCAAAAATTATTTAAAAAATAATAACCGTATGGCTTAAATCAAGAAATTTGAGAAGGGACTTAATCGTAGCATCTCAACAAATAATAAGGAATCAGATTTTTTTTTTTTCTAAAACATATGTATCGGCATATTTTTTGCCAAGTCAAATTATGGTAGTAATCAAAACAATTGAAATAAAAATTGTTAAGAAAGATCTGAAAGATTTCAGATTTTATATTAAACCCAAGCAGCGTTTTTTAATTTTTTTTGTGTTACCTTTATTTTTTAAATATCATGTTCGTCGAGCTTAAAACATAAAATTCAATTCAACAGCAATATTCCAAAATATTTAAAAGAGCATATCTTTGGAATTTCTGATACACATTAATTGGAGATAATTTTTTTTCCCCGTAAAGTTTTGCTATTTTTCGCTTTGAAATCGTTGAGTTTCTTAATCAAAAACTCGCAAATGCTTTACAATATATGAAATAGTTAATAAAATAAATTCCAAATTTGGGTTTCATATGCCCATATTCGGGTGGAGACGTACGTTATTAAAAAGCGGATGACTTTAGATATCCCTGTTCTATGTCAATGCGAGAAACGTACATGCATTTTATGCAGACTTTTCATTATTTCCTTTCTTTAAATATAATACAGGGCTCTAACATTTAGTGGCAACAATTTAAAATGTGATTCGCCGTTTATAGTGAATCAACGCAAAATGCCAAAACGGAAGTAATAGCCCTTCTGGGCAAATTGCACCTTTAGGATAATAATCTTTATGTATATTCAAACGCTAGACATTGGCTTTGCATACGGCTCGGAGCTATATAGGAAACGCGCTTTGTGTGTACTGGAAAATAACCATCGACAGTACTAGTTTCCTTCACAATACCTGAACTTCAACCACATGAATTTGAGAAGTAACTCTTTGACATATAGATTTCGTAAGGGTAATAATCAGATATTTTAATATTTTAAGTACAGTCTAACACCTTCATTGTGTTCCACGACGCCATTTCATAATAAATTCAATTTTACTATATAAGTTACAACCATACTAAGCAAGCATAAGTCACACATTTAACACAGTACAGCATTTAGACTATATATGCCGTGATAATGACACCTAATTAGCAATGAAATATCGTCAGTGAAACAAATATAGCATAAAATTCACATATTAGAGTCAACGTAATTGCACAGACCTGGAGTATGTGTTTTTAAGGAATTTATTCAATTTGTTTGTAACAATTTGAAATAATTATAAAGAGAGAATTTCAGATGTTTGTGTCACGAAAAATATACACTACATATTTATAGATATTGCATTGAAGAGATATTAGGTCATTTTAAAGCAGGAGATGTGAAAATGAGCAATGCTCTTATAATGTATTTTCTTCCTTTTTTCTGCATGTCTTCGTTGTGGAACGGTTAGCACACTCGGCGCGTATTCCAGAGGTTCAGGTGCGAGTGCAGGCGAGGGTACTACTCATTTTTCTTGTTTCCTACTTCGAAAATCCTAATGACTCTACACCCTCCCCAGGATTCGAATTTGGACCTTTCGATTACGCGCAGAATGTGCTAACATTACACCAGGAAGGTATGCAGAAACGAGGGAGAAAATACCTTTTTGAGTTTACCTTGAGATTGGTTTTGTGGTGGAATTCCTTATTTTGTGGTGAACTTAGAAGCAACCCAAACAAGATCATAAGGTCTATTTTTAGACCAGCTTATTCAGGTCCTATTCCTGTCATTTCTAATCTTATTGCATTCTAAATTGCCCTGTTGAAAGAGTTTCTTTTTCTTGAAAAAGTTCTATTTTCCAGGGTGTTAATTGTTCGAATGTTACCAATACTTGTGTTGCAAGGGAACAAATAGGTCCTTTGCTATTGCAAACCGTTATTTCTCTATTTCTCTATTTCTTCGTTACCGTTATTTCTCTATTTCTTCAGTTGGAGGCAATATCAAGGACCAGTTATCAATAGAGGCAAGGTTAGGACCCTGACGGAAAATAGCAGAGACAGGTTCTCATTAATGGTGCAAACAATGGAGTTTCCAATCGGAAAACTAACCAAGGAGTATGAATAGGAGTCAAATTCTTTTGAACTCTCCCTATTCAAAACAAAAAATTTATACTTTCTAACAGAGCTCCCTGAGTTTGTTATAAAAGTTTGAAAGAAATATATAAATTTCTTAAAAATTTAACCTATACTGAAATCTCCTGTTTAACTTAGATAAGAGACAATAGCTCCTAAAAAATATTATGAAGTTCAGCTGAAGACCACTACAGTAAGTACCTGAAGAATACAGATACATTCAACATCAGAAGAGGGACGAGAAATAACGCACATACCGAAAGCATAGATAGGAAAACAAATCATACAAGACACCAAAATAACACAACTTAACAATAATGTAAGAAACTAAGAATAACTATACAGCGTACGGAATTAATCTCGTATACTATTGATAATTTTACCGCCGTATATGTCCTCAAAAACACTGAACATAATGAATAATTTCTCAATGGGTTCTTTAGCGTAGTTGGCCCACCAGCGGCCGAGCGGTAAAATCGCTGAACACTGGTAGTTCAGTCCGAGGTTCGAATCCCGCGAACGGGCTGGCTGCATGGGCGTTTTAGTGGTTTTCCCCATGTGTAACGTGTATACGAGCCAGTTTCCCTTAGAAAGTCCTCTTCGAAAGGCATCCCTCCCCTTAGGCTGATAGCCCTAGTGTGCTTTGCCGTATTCTCAATACACCAACACACCAACATCTTTAGCGTAGTTAGATCTTAATTCAACTTGATAAAAACCTCGAAAGAGGAAGCGCTTAAGTGAATGTTTAAATAAAAGGGAAGAAATTTCTCATTCGGATTAGATACTCCGATAAATAAAAACAAATTATAAATGACTTTTTAACAAACTCTGAGAAACCAATAAGTTATGCATTTTATATCTGGTGTATAACGTGCCCGCATAAATTTCGATCTTATTTTTTGTATTAAATGTGCAAGTTATACGCTGGAATATACGGTAATTACATGTGATTTTGTAAAAGATTAAAACAGAAGAAGGTCGAACTTATTTATGCAAATCTTTCGTTTTTGACAGCAACGGAAATCATTTGCATATTTTTTTCTCCGACCTTAGGCACTACAAGGAAAAGGATTGATGCTCCGTGGAGGTCATTGAGGTAAAACTGGCTCTCATCCACGTTACACATGGAGAAAACCACGAAACCGTTCATGCATGCAGTCAGAGCGTTCGCCAGTACTCGAACTCTGTACCGAACAGCCAGTGTTCAGCGGCTTTTACCGCTCGACTGCTGCTATCCTATCGTTTGCTTTTTTTCCCCAATACATATAGCGATACTACACTGCGGAAAAAACATTTTGCTTTCTTCTTCTTATTTATTTATTTCCTATTTCTAAGCTCTTGGCTGGTTACAACATATGAATCTTTTAATATCTGTAAATCTTTTTGACGAACGAGACTTGAAACAAAGACGCTTGCATACTATTCTTGTTCGTAATCCTGAAATTCTATTAAATGTCACAACAGTGTACATCATGTTGTTCGTGCGTATGCATTTCTAGTTCTAAAATTAAATTTAGAACGCTAAAAATGTAAAATATTCCCCGAAGTACTGAGAAATAAAAAGTTTTAAATAACAATTTGTATAAGTTGGCAACATATCTTTCTCAACTATGAGCAATCTCATGCTTTACTCTAAAAATAAGCTGCCTCTTCATTTACGTTGCACCGATGTAAATTAATTACATTCTTGTTCAAGAACTTTGGGTAAGTTTGTAGAGACATAAGATTATTTCGAAGCGGGAGTCTCGAAAAATGAGCAATGCTCTCGCCGGACTCGAGCCTCTGAACTTTCGAATACGCGCCGAGTTTGCTGGCCATTACACCACGAAAGCATGCAAAGAAGGCGGAAGAAATACCTTATAAGTTTACGTTCTATAACTGAACTTTAATATTTCTATACATGAAGTGGGCCCACCATTGGCAGAAGGGGGGAAGTCGCTGATCACTGATAGTTCGGTCCTTGGTACAAATTCCGGCGAATTGTCTGGCTGCATGAGCGTTTTCGCTGTTTCCCCATGTGTAGAGTGCATACGAGCCAGTGGCCCTCAGAAAGTCCTCCCCGAAGGCGTCCCTGTACTTAGGCCTTGTGAGCTTTGTCGTAATTAAATAAATCAAACCAAACTACAATTAAAGTGAGCAGCTCTGAAAACCGATCAGATGTTTAGGAAAATTCCATTATGCGATATAAAATTAAGAAGATTTTGTTAAATTTTCTCACTTTCTTTGGTATCATGTACAGTACAGGCTGATTGGGTAACGTTCATGTACAGTAAGGGTTAAGTGAGTCTGTATCAGCGTAGGTCTTTATCAACTAATCAGGTAATGAACTTAAGGGATTCATTGGAGAGATAAAGTAATATAAGAAACGGTGTAACGAAAATAAGAAACATTTGCGAATCCTTCTAGCACTCACTGATCTTTCGGTCTTTCTTCTATCTCATTATTTTGGTCTTATGCGTATCTCAATATTTTGGTCTGATGGAAAATTGCAAATGTCCCATCAACTTTTTATTTTCTTTTGGGGTTTGTAAAAGTCTCGTATGTACCACTAGCAGTACAATTCATATTTTCTGGTGGTATAATGTTTACCCAAAAGATTTAAATGAATGTTGAAAATGAATTAAAATGGCCCTCCTTTTAGTAGATAAATTGAGGCATGATGGTACATATATATTTGATTCTTATTTATGTGGTAACAAATTTAAAAAGTTGGAAAATCCTTGACGTATGGTAAAATGCATTGTTTACCTGTATTAAACAGGAGAGTAACAGTCAAGCGCCAACTGACAATGAATTCTTAGGCATATTTCAGAAGATAAAAGGAGTTCGGAATTGTATAAAACCGCGAACTACATTTTTCAGGTATTCAGAGACGAAAAAAATCATCCGGGCTGCAGATTGGGAGAACAATAAAGGTTGCTGCGATGAGCGTGTTGCTGAGATAACAATAAAACGGAAACGGAGAATCTAAAATTTAGCCATAATAAAGCTCTATGCAGGAAGAGATACAGGGAAATGTGGACGGAGCACGAGAACTTCGTCAGTGACTTTGACAGATATTGCTGCGCCGCACTACTGTACTAGCTGGGCTATCGGTTGGCCTGCATCAGAAGCCAGCCTAACAAGACATTTACAGAGAAACTTTATATAAATTCTAGACTTACGTATTGAGTATAATATTACAAAAACACGGTATACAATTATTTGAAACTTTATGCAAAGATCTTCGGTATTAGGAGCAAGGTCCTGGAACCCCACTCAGCCTTTCCATCTTTTTTTTTTTTTTTTTTAATCAAAAATTACCGTAATCATGAGGCGGATAATAGAATTATAAGAATCACAAAAAAAAGGGTTACAATTTCTTTAAAAAAAGAACTAGTGCCTTATAAATAAAAAAGAATATATGAAATTTGATAAAATTTTATAAAATTTCATAATTTGTGTGAATTTCGAAACACTTCGTTTATTTCTTTGTTTTTTACGAATGTTTTTCATGAACACTTGTATGGATTACTTGTTTTATTGTAGGAAAAAAAATATTTTTTATAAATGGACTTTTTTTTTATTTTAAATGTAGTAATTACGTACTTATTTTTGAATTTTTAATAAACAATTTCAGAAAATCTTTTTGAAAAAAAGTTAAAACCCTTTTTAATTTTGTTTTTATTAATTGAATTTCCGATTCTCTGTTTCCAGGTGGGTACTGTTCAAGTTACCTGTGATCATAGACTTTCAATTCTACATATATTTCATATCTTGTTGAAAAAAAAATAAAGCTATTTAAATTTTAGTCTGTCTTGACTGAGTTTCTGATTTTCCGTGTGGTTACGGTTCTAATCACTACATTTGATCATAGACGTTCTATTGCACAAATAACATCTTAAAATGCAGAGTAATAAAACGTAAACTTAAGGGAGAGATCGTAGGCTTTAAAATGCACTTTAAAACTCGATACCGAATTTCGATTGAAATTTCCCTACGTTTTTGTCTCATTAGTTTCCATGTAGCTTAAGATGCAAAACGTTAGTATTTTAATTAGAATCGATTCTCTAAGAAACGAATATGCTTGCTTGAGTGTTTCCTTTGGTTGATACAGTTGTTTCCTTTGGTTGAGCAGTACTGATTAAAAAATAATCAGTACTGCTCCGGAAACCCCGAAGTAGGAGAGTTCATATTTTGCTAATTTGTACTTTTTCATGAGAACATGCAGGTTGGATTCTAAAACACTATAAAAGCCTGGAATCTCGATTCTACAGGGTGAACTAAAATTCGTGAACATCAGACCTTCAAAAACTTTGAAAATGGTATATTAATGTCAAACTGCTTCAGTAAATAAATAGATATATCTAAGTTATCTATTTATTTTAAATATGATTTAGATATATTTAATCTTTATACTGTTATAAGAAATATATTGCTTGAAATTTCAGTTGAAGTTCAAGCTGTTAGCTTTAAAACAGTTTGCTTGGTGCAAAATGATCATGAATTTTTTGAAACAGAAAGAACATTTATGCTTGAGCATTATTTCGCAAGGCGTTCTGAAGGTAAAGTAATAGCAGTATTTAAAAATAACCATGCGAATTAACGTGAACATAACAAGACAGCGATTTTTTGCTTTGTGATCTGTTTTCTATAGAAACTAGATATGTTAACCTTATGAAGCGATGTTTCATGTGTCTTTTCTGAGTTCAGATATGGTTTATGCGAATACCACAAAGCCTTGAGGGCTAACTGCTTGAGGATCATCCACGATGCCTTCGTGAAGGACTAGGAGAACTAGTTCGTATACATGTTATATACGGGGAAAACCACGAAAATGACGATCAACGATGAAATCTCGAAATAAAATTCTGTAGTAATCAAAACTCTATCGATACTATCTGGCAGAAATTTTTGTGCCTAAACATAAGGTAGTCGTTTTGTTTATTTATTACTAGCAGCTACGCGGCCAGGCTTCGTTTAACTTTTAAATTTATAGGAAAAATGCCTAAAGCGAAAAACCAAACATTAAATTTAAAATTGCACAGAATTTTACTCTACAGAACAATTATATATATATATGTAATGATATTTGTAAATTAATTGATTAAATTAAATTCTAATAATATTGCTTAGTAATGTGATGGCGATTCTCTACCTAAATTGCATCCCTGTTCCTAAATTTTGGCGAAATCCTTTCTTTAGTATAAAATATATTAACCTGTTGGCGCCCGCCAAATCGCCAAACTCATAAATCTGTCATATTACATAAAGTCCTTTAGAACACTCCTGATGAGAAGATAGCGTCACCTCGTGATTTCAATTAATATCGCTGATTGGAGGAGCCTCGTGACGTACACATATGTCTAAGTAGGGCTTCTGCTCAAGGTACGAGGAGAACGCTTGTGAGATGGATGCTAAAATAAACCTACCACTTTATATTCCAAAATTTGTCTCATTCCTGTTGCCCCGGCTGCACAAAACAAATAATGTATGAGAAATTACATTTCAGAAAGCCGGTAGGGTACCACCTTCAAAGGGATTATCTAAAAAAGAAGATACCCCAAGGATTATACGGATAAAATGTTACGCACTTTAGATGAATTTCCCGCTGTGCGACTTCTATGTTTCTACATTTTTCGCTAGGCGTTCTTGCTTCAAGAGAATCATCCTTCTGTTACCTGTATTCTGGTATTCTGCAGATTATTTTACGTCCAGAGAAGCATCCTTCTGCCCCCTGTGATGTGTGATTTGTGTTTCCATCGAAAGTTCGTCGTTCATCAAATGTGCTCTTACCGTTGACCTACTTTTGAGGATGGAAATCTTTCCCTACGTCTACGGCGTTCTGTGTTGCTCTCGAGAGCTTTGTGCTTGTGTGGTGATTGATCGTGTTTTGCGAAAATCTAAACAAGAGTGCGCAAAAATGTGTATTTTCGTGTCGATTTCATCACTCGTATTCTCGTCACAATAAGTCAAACAGAAGCAATTAGTAAAAAGATTGGCGATGCAAATGATATTATTACTATTGAGTTATAATTACTGATTTAATAATAGTGTTTTTATTTTGAAAATTTTAAAAAGTATTATTTTGGTATAAATGTATTTTAAATTTGGTATTTAAAGGATGTATTTTGGTTTTAATATTGTTTTGGGAAAATTTAAAGAATATTATTTTTGAGTTAGTTTTATTTATGAAAGTATTATTAGTTTTATTTATAAAGTATTATTAGTTTTATTTATGAAAGTATTGTTAAAAGAATAATGGCTAATGAAAACCTCTCTGATCCTGATGATTCATTAAGGGCAGCTAGCGCTGAACCTGAAACAAGTATAATTCCCTTTGACGCGCAGAATGATATGGATATAAATTCATGGCTTGAGTACTTTAACAAAACTCATTTAGATAAAGATGAAACGTGGAAGCTTAATAATGTAGCTCGATATCTAAAAGGTAATGCACTTAGCGTATATGTCAAAAATTGCCATAAAATTACTAAATATGTGGAATTAGTCCAAATTTTAAAGGAAAATTTTTTCGACCCCACTTTAACTACGTTTGGTGATTTTGCCAATTACAAGTACAATCATAAAGAGGACATAACGCAATATTTTCGCAAAAAATTAGATATTGGTAAAAAATTAAATCTAACTCATGAAATGATCTTGGAGGGTCTGACGGATGGCCTTCCTATAGAATTAAAATCCTTAATGACGATCAACGCACCCTCTGACCCCATCTCTTGGCTTACTCATGTCCATAAGCTTATTAAGATTAGAGAAAATCAACAAATCAAAAGTGCACCTCCCAGATTTGTTACTCCGATTGAGAACAGTTCCCAAGATTACAATCGATTTAATAGAAGTAGAATTTCAGCTACTGTGAGACAATATTCTCCTAGACCCAACAATTTCCAACGTTTTCAGAGACCAAGTAATTTTTATAATCGGTTCAGTGGTCCAGGATTTACAAGCCATCATAATTAAAATTCTCAAAATAGATTGCCATTGCCACCTAGTCCCTGTAGACTTTGCACCCGGAACGGAATCCCAAATGCTTTTCACTGGTTTCAGGTTTGTCCTTTCAGAAGGGAGAGATCTGATACACCTAATGTTACGCCCCTTGCAATAGACCCAACCCCAGAAACCCCTCACAGTAGTTGACTATTAAAGGTGTCGGGATATTTGCCCAATAAGAAACGTCTAGAGTGTGTTGTAGACAGTGGTGCCACCATATCAATAATTTCTTCCAAAACAGCTAGACAATTACGTTTAAAAGTACAAAGAGTTAGATCATTTTCAGTAACCCAAACTAAAGGAAAAATAATCTTCAACAAAATATGTTGTATACAAATGAAAATTGGACGGATTAGTAACCAAATTACCTTGTTTGTTCTTGATAATAATTTGAATTATGTAATTTTAGGACTTTATGAATGCAAATTATTTGAGTTGAGTATTGATTGTACTAATTTAAAAATTAAACAGAGAGCTATTGTACTTAGTGATGACTGCCATTTTGACAGCCGACCCATATCTCTACACCTCCAACTTTAAGGTGGTACAACAAATGTTTATCCATGTGTTAATAATAATGATCATGATGTAAGAAATTTTCCAACCTGTAAATCTTGGACTACAAATCCAAAGGAATTAGTTTCTCAGTCTAACATTTATGTGAAAAATGCTGTTTCTAATACTGTCGATAACAAAGAGTATAACTTGGAAAAATTGTTAAATGATTATTCGTCTGTGTTTTCTAAAAATAAGTATGATGTAGGAAAAATTAATATTGAACCTCAACGAATTAATTTAAATTCTGATTTACCTGTATCGTTAAGACCTTATAGAACATCCCCTATGGAAGAAGAGGAAATTAAGACCCAAATTGATCAATTATTACAAGCAGGTATAATTAAAGAAAGTTGTAGCCCATATTCGTCCCCCGTGACTTTAGTACTTTAACGTGAGGAAGGTAAGAAAACTAGATTATGTATAGATTATCGAAAATTGAATTCCCTGGCTAAAACAGATGCAAACCCTCTTCCTCGCATTGACACTTTGTTAGACAAATTAAGTAAAGCAAAAGTATTTTCTACAATTGATTTGAGATCTGGTTTCTGGCATATCCCGATTCACCTTGCAGATACTGAGAAATTAGCTTTTTGCACGAATTTTGGATTATTCGAATGGCTAAGACTCCCTTTTGGTTTCAAAAATGCTCCTGCAATTTTTAACAGAACAATTAGACGAATATTAACAAAAAATAAAATCAATTTCGCTTGCAGTTACTTTGATGATATAATCATTTACTCTTCCTCTGAGAAGGAACATTTAGAACATTTAAAAATTTTATTTGAGGTGTTTAAAGAGGAGCATATTAAATTGAATCGAAACAAATGTGTGTTCGCCCGAGATCAGATCACATTTCTTGGCTATGAAATAAAAAATGGTAGAATAATTCCCGATAACCATAATATAGAAGTTATTAAGAAACTTAAAAACCCCAGTAACACCAAAGAGTTACAAAGAGTTTTGGGAAGTGTGAATGTGTATCATAGATTCATTCCGAATTATGCAACTATTAGAGCTCCATTAAACAGACTCTTGAAGAAAGATGTCAAGTGGGAATGGGATGACCAATGTCAAAAAGCTTTCGACGAAATGAAAAGAATACTGATTTCCAAACCTGTTTTACAATTGTATGATTCCAGTAGGCCATGTCATATTTTTGTTGACGCTTCTCAAACTGCTGTTGGAGCTGTTTTGAAACAACCAGATGAAAATGATGTCCTTCACCCTGTATCATATCATTCCCGAACTTTAAGAAATTATGAGAAAAATTATACGATTACTGAGTTAGAATGTTTGGCCATAGTAGATGCCCTAGACAAATTCTATTACTATCTGAATGGACAAAAATTTGTTATACATACGGACCATGCGGCCCTCGTTTGGCTCAAAAATGTTAAAAATTTAAAAGGTAGACTCTTCCGTTGGTCACTCAAACTAAGTATGTTCAATTATGAAGTAAAGTATCAGAAGGGCTCTACCAATATTGAAGCTGACATGCTTTCTAGACATCCTGTTTCACAGCACCTCCAACATTATGTACATTTACTTGATAGAAATGAAATAATCCAACAACAAAAAACTGATAATGTCTGCGGAAAAAATTACCAAGAGATAAATGATATGATGGTAATTAAGAAAAAGAATTTTTATAAAATTGTAGTACCTAAATCTTTAAGATTAAAATTGTTGAATAAAACCCATGAAAATTTTGGTCACCCGGGAGTTCAAATTATGCTTAACTTAATCACCCCTCAATATTATTGGCCTCATATTAACGAAAATATCGGAAATTTTGTTAAACATTGTCATACTTGTCAACTTAATAAAAAGAAAAAACAGAAAAAATTTGGTCTTATGCAAGACGTACCCCCAACCGACAAACCTTTCGAATGTCTCTCTATTGACACTGTGGGAGGATTTAATTATTATAATTCTACAAAAAAATATTTACATATAGTTATTGACCATGCAACAAGATATGTCTGGGCTTTTCCCTCTAAAAGTGTAACTTCAGAAACCTATGCCAATTGTCTAAAACAAATATTTCAAATACAAGTCCCCGAAAAAATTCTGAGTGACAGGAATGCAGCCTTCACTTCCTCTAGATTCAAAAAATTTCTTAAAAAGCATAATGTTAAACAACTTTTAACTTCATCTCACCATCCCCAGACAAATGGTAAAGTAGAAAGAGTAAATCAATCAATAGTAAGTCGACTAAAATGTAAAGTAAATTCTTCTTCTAAAAAAGTACCGTGGACTAAAGTGCTAGAGCAAGTTGTTATCGAATATAACAACTCCCCTCATACGGTAACTAAGTTCACCCCAGCATACTTACTATTTGGTAACCTCCCTTTTGAATCTCCAATTGATAAAAATAAATACCCTTCCTTAAATGAAGCAAGGGCTTTAGCAAAGAAAAGAACTATCGAATACCACCGAAAGAATAAAACTAGATATGACATCAGATTTTTTAGAATCTAAATTTCAACCTGGAGATTTTGTCCTTTACGAGGAATTTGAATACCCAAATACTAGAAAATTGACTTCACCCTATTCAGGCCCTTATCGGATTATGAATAAATTATCTGAAGTTAATTACGAAATCGACAGGGAAAATTTTCACACGAAGAAACCAACTGAGATTGTACATGCGTCAAAATTAAGGTTCTATTATCCACCCGAGAACTTTAAATTACATCATGAATAAATCAAAATTTATAAATCAATAAACTATCCATAACCCTTCTTTTAGTTTTCATCCTGTTGTCCCCCTTAATAATTGATTTATCTCTCAGTGTCTGAAAAGTTTGTCTGCCCTTTTCTTTTACTGGGCTCCTTCAAACTTGAGTTTCAGGTTCAATGCACTTTCCGTGTGGGAAACACTCAATTGAGGCTATACTACAAGTAGAGTACTATACCCTCACATTTCCTTGAGCTCATGTTTTCCTATGTTTGTGTTATAAATTGTAGCAACAGTTGAAAAAGTTAAATTTCAGTTGTTGAAATTTCTGAATTTCATTTTATGTTTCTGCAGCATCGTGTACAAAAAACTGGTATGGATGTTGGAAGTTAAATTTTGTTTTGTTATCATTAATAAGAGAAAAATAGAGTGACAAAATATGTTAAAAACCTAGCAAAATGTGTATTTTCAACAAGAGATAAGAGCTCTAGTATCGTGACATAAAAACTCAAATGTTTTCAGTGCCAATGCTGATCCATAATTCTAGCGCTAATTAAAGGCTCCGGAGATCTCCAAAGACCAGTAAAAGACTAAAGATGAGCCTGAATGACATCTCTAATGATTGTACGGACTCATACACAAACTGTGAATGGCATGCCCTAAGATATAAACTTACAAATTCAGTTATATTACTATTTCCTATTGCCGCGTAGCTAACCAGCAATCTGTTATTAGTGCTTTATTTGTTCTGCACTTAGTTACTATATTATAATTTCATTAATCATTTATTATATTTTATATACTGTATTAATTATATTCAAATATTTTATGTCATATTTTATGTAAACATTTTGTGTCCCTTGAGGTAAATCCAATCAGTTTTCCTACTCACTTAATTTCCTAATAACTAAATTTTCTGCTCTCACTATCTGGACTGTCTTGGGTCGGCGGCCGCGACTGCAAGCCTTTTCAGATGGGGGGGATAATCTGTAATGATATTTGTAAATTAATTGATTAAATTAAATTCTAATAATATTGCTTAATAATGTGATGGCGATTCTCTACCTAAATTGCATCCCTGTTCCTAAATTTTGGCGAAATCCTTTCTTTAGTATAAAATATATTAACCTGTTGGCGCCCGCCAAATCGCCAAACTCATAAATCTGTCATATTACATAAAGTCCTTTAGAACACTCCTGATGAGAAGATAGCGTCACCTCGTGATTTCAATTAATATCGCTGATTGGAGGAGCCTCGTGACTTACACATATGTATAAGTAGGGCTTCTGCTCAAGGTACGAGGAGAACGCTTGTGAGATGGATGCTAAAATAAACCTACCACTTTATATTCCAAAATTTGTCTCATTCCTGTTGCCCCGGCTGCACAAAACAAATAATGTATGAGAAATTACATTTCATATATATATATATATATATATAAAGGACTCATTTAAATAAAAATGTATTACATATAAAAAATTACAATGAAATAAGCATTTCCCTTAATACAAATATTAAATACGCTAATAAATAAATTAAATATCTTCCGCTTGCCTTCTCTCACCAAACGTCCAGTATCCAAGAGAAAAATTAAATTTAAAAACTGCACGGAATTATAGCTCCCATTTTCCAAGTGGCAACAGTAATGATTTTCAACAGTCAGCAGTCCAGTATACAAAGCATTGAATTAAAAACTGTAGCTAAAACCATATTTCTAAAAGAATGAAACTATTCAAAATCATACGATTTCATCAAAAAATATAAAATAAAAAGAATCTGATTCGAATTTTGAAAAAAATCGCTTGGAGGTGCACTGGATCTGGCTCTTGGCTAGATGCACCTATATACCAAATGTCGTAGCCCTGGGTCTATTAGCTTACTCACACCACTAACGAAAGACACACACGCTCTTTCTTTTGTTATATGTAGAGATTATTATTATTTTAATGGCCGGATGCTTTATTTAATAGCCATTAGCAGTCACTAACAGGGGCCAGAAGTGATGACCATTTCATTATAGAAGCACCAATAGATGGCCACCATTGCCTCCTATGAAGGGAAGGACAGTTACAACCATGCCCTCTCCGGAATTCGAACCCAGGCCCATTTAATTAGTATAAACTTCCTTGAAATAACGCCCCAACCCATCAGGGGCCTCTGTGCAGAGCACAATCGGAACAAAGGGCTCCCCTGAGTTAAGATAACAAGGAATGGAGTATGATTGTTTCAACTTTCAAAATATCGAAATATAAATTTTAGGACACATCGAACATCGCTGGTGTTTTTAGAGGTTTCATCCGCTAGGAGTTTTGACCTCTAGCTGGGGTTGTGCTCCGAGACCTTTGGATGGAAATAGAAGAATAAATGCTTTTGCGCAACTTGGATTGATATCTAAGTTAAACAAACATGAAAATGTTGTTTGCTATATAAGAAATACAAAATATAGTTGAAACATAATACACTTAGATGAAGTAGATTATATATCAAGAAAGTGTATTTTTGGAATGAAGACTTAAAAATTATTTGCACAATATATAAATGCGCTAACATTAGAACAATAAAATGCGTTGACGGTAATAATATGTGAATGCCATCCTTGCGCAGAGACCATGCTAATCTTCTCTGTATCGGAAATTTTATTAACTGAAATGCGCCAAATTAAGGAAGCTAATTATGAAAAACTAATGGTTGGAATATATAGGCATTTTGAAAGACGCCATTTTTTCTAGATTAAAACGAGCTATAATATCAGATACTATCGCAAAATCAGGACTGTGAAGTTAAAGGCATGAAAACCTTTACTTATGGCATCAAAAAAAATATAAATATACTATTATCTCCCAGTGCTCTCGGGAACTCCCTTCCACGATGCGAACAATTTTTGCAAGAAGCAAAAATCTTTAATGTCCAGTGTGCGCACCACTTTAATGGCGGCTGCATAATGGAATGCGCACATCTGAAAGTCTAAGACCAGCTGCACACACGCGTGTAGAACACATTAAAATTTGCTGTCTTTACAATGCAACTCAATTGATCTTTTCAACTGATAAAGATCGGAAAATCAAAGACATTCTCTCGTCTGTCGTCTGAAAAATCCATGAAAGCCCGAATTCGTATATTTTAAATTTTAAATTTCTTTTTATCAGTTCTTTAACTTGACATAACCGCAAGAAACTGATATGTTAACTATAAACTGATATGTATCGCAAGAACTTAACTGATATGTTAGCACATTTCATGTTTAAATTTATATTGCTTTGATCAGTACTCTAATTTAGGTTTATTAATAATGCGATTTAACTGTTTTGATTAAGTTTTGTAATAGGAGATATCGACAAGAATAAAGCTGAAATATTTTATATGCTAATGCATTGCATTTCTGAACTCGAAATGATGGTCTTCTAATATAATAATGAGTAGCAATGATTAAATAAGATTTAGGCTGTAAGCATTTGCATAAATTAATTTTCCCACATGCAATTAAAGTTATTAAAACTATCAGCGCGCTGCATTAAGAACATTACCGAAAGTCACGCTGTCCGTGATGCCAAATTTCAATCCAATTCATTTGGAGCTGGAGTTGTCATCTTAGAAAGGTTTCAGATCTTTTTTTAACACCTGAAAAATGTTTTAATGTGAATGTTTTGAACTTTTGTTTGAATGTGATGTATTTTAGATTCAGAGTATTATTATCTGGGAAAAAATTAAATTAGAAATAAAACTGAGATATGTTTGTGATATAAACGATACAGCATTAAATTTATCTGTGCAATATAATTAACAGCAGTATTGTAAATATCTTATATCATGTGTAATAATTTCATAATAATCTCAGGAATTATGAATCCTCTTTCTATAGTCAGTTACTTTAAAGAAGGCTCTATAAGATAGTTGCCACTCTTTCCCATTTGCGATCGTAATGCATGTCACCATCATCGCATAGCCATGGACCTTATAATAAATATATTTACCATATAAAATAAATTTCTTATAAGGCCCATGTATTATTTTGATGATTTCGATACAGTGTTTAATAGTGAACTAGAAAGTATATTTTGCCATGGTTAACAGAGGTATGAGTTTTAAACATTAGTAATTCATTACGAAAGGTACTTGGGAAGCAGAGTGAGAATTTTACTAGAAAATGACCAGGACAGGCAAATACTAGAGATTGTAAATTGTAGAAACTTTCCTGTTGAGAGCATTATTCTTAACAAGTTGAGCTAGCTGTGGCTAACTTACTTGAAAAGGCTAGATCCAGAAAATCGATTCACAACTAAATGAAACTTGTTTTTAAACGCGCGAAATCAGAGCAGGTGCAACACAGACACGTCACATTACTTCCAATCCCCCTCCCCTTTCATGAGGAGGGAGAGTTTTCCCTTTCATGAGGATTCGGCGAGGAATCGAACAAAGAAATGACATAGCCCTTCTATTATCCCTATTCTTCGCCGACGCGAGCCTCATGGAGGGGGGAATTGGAAGTAGTCTGACGTGTCTGTGTTGCACCTGCTCTTATTTCGAGCGTTTAAAAACTGTCGTTTCATTCAGTTGCGAAACGATTTTCTGGAGGTCTCATATCCCAAATTTATTTTAATCATACATATTTGTTTTCTAATAATGCAATTATTTAATAATTTGTACATATATAGTTTTAGTCAATTTTCCTTTTAAATTCTATATTTAAAGTATCCTTTGTGTAATATAGCTTCTTGTGCTGTAGCAACGTGCCGTAACGCTTATAGAAATACGAAAGGAAGTGATATTGTATTTCATGATTTCCCAAAGGACAATTTGCTTTTGACGAAACAATGGATACATTAATGTCAAAGACAGGATTCTACTAATGTGAAAAACGCAAGAATTTGTGGCGAACATTTTCTGTGCAGTGATTATGAAGATGACATAAGAAATCGCTTTCTTGGATTGCCTCAAAAGAAACTGTTGAAATGCAATACTGTACCGAAAGTAAATTCATCGTGTGCAGTAAACGAAATAACACCAAGAAATCGGACACATTTGAAAAGAAAACTAATGCAGAGTGGTTTTGAAAAACTACACGAATTAAGCCCAAAGAAAATTTATTTTGAGGCCGAGAACGAAATTGAAGCTGACAATAATAAATCAAATGTGAATGATTTTGAAATAAAATTGACAAGTGACAATATCCCTGAATGCCCTAAGTGTAAATATAAACAAGAATGTATTCATAATTTCAAGAACAAAATAATATCCTTAGAAAATTGTAATAAAAGAAAAATTTTAGAATGTTTGCTCATCGACAAAGATGGTGGACAACATCTAGAAAGAAATTTGTATCGGAAATTCAGAAATTAAAATCCCAAACATCGAAATTTAGGAAAAAACAGCACGAATCGGAGAATTTGGAAAAACGGTCTAAAGCAGTGTTTCCCAACCTTTTTTGTGCTATGCCCCACCTAATCCTCTCTAAAAGTTTTAAGCTCCCCCTAGCATATACATAATTTTTAATATTTAAAAATTGAAATTTTCCTGAAAGAAATTTCAATGATAGCTTTTAGGAAGAAATGACTACGAAATTTTGTGAGCAAACACAGTAAGTAAACTTTCAAAACATGGAGAACTGAAATTCAAGAAAAAACTCATTTTAGTGAAAGTTTTTTATTTTAAGTATTCGTAATTTTTATTATTTAAATTTAGCGAGTTCCTTGCGCTTGATACATGCTGCAAAGAAAAATTTATGTCAGATTCCAATTCAGATAACTTGAGTCTCAAGTCTTCCGGTTTCATTATATCAAACAGATTTTTTTTAGCAGCAAATTATTTATGGCACTAAATCCGCGTTCAGCAAAATTGAAGATGGAAACGGTGACAATAGTTCTCTTGCAAATTTTGTTACATTTGGATATCTAATTCTGGTTTCCTCACAAAGCTATGTCATCGCTTCTTTAATATTAAATAAAATTTTAATTGACTCATCATTTTGCATTTCTGCGAGTTCTTTTTACTGCATATTTGAAATATCAGCCAAATCCACTGGCATTGGCTGCATCATCCAAGTTGGAAAATCAATTTGTTTTATGTTACAAAATCTTTTAAATCAGCCAATAAAATTTTCAGATGATCGACAATAACAAGTATTAGCGGTATCAATAACAAGTATAACGGTAGTCACGTCACATTTTTGGAGCCAATGAGACTTTTCAAAATTTTTGTGGTAAATAATATATGCCTGACATAATTCAACAAAGGTAATGAAACCAAATATCTTCCTTTTGCATCATAAGTTTTAATTGCTTCTTGAAGTTTTTTATTTAATATATTTAATTTTTCAAAGATATCGGCTAAATAACTCACAATTGCCTTGTTATCATCCATTAACAGATTTTTCATTTCAGGTTTGTCGCTTAAAAAATAACTAAGAGTATCAAATACTTCCATAAATCTTTCCAAGCAGTTCCCTTTCGACAGCCTTCTTACTTAAGTGTGAAGTACAAGTCTCATATAGTCTTCATTTTGTTCTTCATAAAATAACTTAAAAAGACGGTAGTCACGTCACAATACATACACAATTCACATTTGGCCCTAGCTTTAATGGCATTGATACACTTTATAACTGAATTTAGTACTTCATTTAGAACAGGCGAATTGTTTTTACCTACCAGGTTTTCTCTATGAATAACACAACGCACAAGAAACATTTCTGGATTCTCATCTTTTATCAATTTTAGGCAACCCTTTTTCTTTTTCCCTGCTTTATTTTATTTTTCAACTATGATATTAGGAGCACCATCTGCAGTACAAGATGTATTATACTTTTATTGGTATATTTTTATATATAAGTATTTTTTTAGCTTACTATAAATATCTTTGGAGGTAGTGGTGCTTTCTAATGATTTACAGAACATTTCTTCGGCAAAATCCCCTTTATGAATATATCTTACACAAGTTACAAGTACGGCTTCACTGTCTCTCAAAGTTGATTCATTCCATTTGCACCCAAAATTTTCTTGTTTTCAGCTTTTCAACGAGTTGTATTTCAATATCCTCACTCATTTAATCTTTCTTCTGAAAACAGTATTGTTATTTAGTGCCATAGCTTTAACGTCTTTGTCATCTTTTTCTAGAACAGTTGTAAATGTTGATGTTGATGGTTTGATTAAATTCTCCCCTATAGTACGGCTTTTTCCAGATTAAGCAATGAGTAATGAAATTTCATAAATAGCCTCAAGAGCACAGTTCTAATGTAAATACATGCACCATAGGGGCTCTTACATGCATCAACGAATAGATGCAGCTCTGAATTCTCATTTATATCTACATATAGTGGAATACTAATTTTTTCAAGATATTTAATTTCATCCTGCCACATCTGAAAAGTTTTCTGAATGTTTTCTGGCAAGGGGTCATCCCATTTTAATTTCATAGTCCAAGCCTCCTGTAATAGTATCAGGTTCAATGTTCCTTCTTACCTTCTTCGGGAACATACAAGGACCTGACTCGGAACAGAGAGCTTACTAAAGCTATGTTCACTAATTGTGGTAAGTAGACAGGATACACATGAAGGGTATACAAAACCCTTTATTTTTCTCTATATACAATAACTTCCGTACTTCGGAATACACCGACCCGCTACTCGGGGTCTAACGTAAAAGTATAAAAATAAAACTAAACTCTAATTTAACTTTAGAATAATAAACGTGGAAGATTGGCCTTATATTAACAGGAAGCGTATGTAGTACAGAGACTGTGAACACTACAATACGTTTTAAAATTTATCAAGAGGATTAAAACCTCTGGCCTGGAAGGCAAACAGCAACTGCGTAACTTCTAAGGTAAGCGGCCTGCTTTGACTCAACTGCTTCCTCTCTCTCGCTTGGCAAAAAGCCACAACTTAAATACTTGGCGTTCGCCAGACAACTTTGCATAAAAACCTTAACGCTTATAATTCTGGCCGGAAGTAGAAAATAAGAAGTGATAGTAAAGATTTAAAATAAAATAAACATTAGTAGAACTTAAGATCCTTACAATAGTAACTTAGGTAACAAGGTAGTTGGGCTCAAAAACCCTGCGGATCAAATATTTTATGTACCATAGCCAAAATATTACGTTTACGTATCTCATTATCCATTGAATAATTAAGATTACATTTTAATGTATCGTTATCCAAATCCCATAAGATTCCAAGAAGAGAGGTTTACCTGAACTACGGGAAATGCAATGACCTGGAACATTACTTTCCCCAACCCCGTAGGTTAAAACATCCCCGAGCCATTACTTCTGTAGCCTTAACTATAAAATTTTCTTGCTGTTTGATATCGTGAACCCCAGTGACACAATTGTCAACATAAAACGAATGCTTTAATTTTTGGGTCACATCGTCAAACTCAGCAGAGGAATTATCCAAGAGATGCTCTATCGATGCAGAGAGTTGGAAAGGAGACGAACAAATGCCGAACACCACTCTGCAGTGTATGTAAATCATGGGTTCTTCAGGAGTTGGAAGAAAAAACCTCAAATAATCTCAATGTTCTGGTATAATACTCAGCTGAAGAAATGCTTTTTCTATGACAGATGATAAACCAACAGAATACAATCTAAACCTGTCAATTATATCAGGTATGAGTTCAATTAAGTTCGGCCCTCTATCTAAACAATCGTTAAGGGATGGCTGATTTCTCTCTCGGGCTGAAGCGTCGAACACCGGCCTTACCTTCATTGTCTGGCTAGTATGCTTTATAACAGGTCTGTGGGGCAAATAATAACTCAAATTATCAATTTCAGTTTCAGGAACCTTTTCTATTATTTTTAGGTCTTCCCATTCCTTAAAAACTACCTTATATTCATCTAACTGATTTTCCTCATTAATTCGGTGACACATTCTTTGATGCCTTTTAAAAGTCATAGACTTATTGTTCGGTAACAGAATTTCAGATTTAAAGGGTAGTGGCAATTCGTATCGGCCATCAGGAAGACCATTTAAATTCTCTTTAAATTGCTTAACGGTGTCAGAGTCAGCAAGTTTACGTTTAACATCTTCAGTTGGATCTGTTATGCCAATGGCATCTAAATTTCAGAGTTCAGTTACGCTAAGATTACCACAATGCAACGAAACTACATTATTGCACAAATTATTTTGTAGTAATGCTGGAATAGTAGCTGAAGCAGGTTCTTTAGATAATCTGTTTACTTTACCAATCACAGTGTATCCGAATTTAGTCTCAACTACAGTTACACCAGAGTTCAGTTTCAGAGAACTGCCAGTAATAATGCCCCCCAATGGCATCTGCTCCTAAAAGCAACTCAATGTCATAGCTTGCAAATCAGACAAGGTAATATTTCTTTCTTTTAATTCTCTTAGGGTATTGGGATCAACTACTTTTGGAACACATCCACTTATTTTGTTTTGAGAAAGTACTTCAAAGTTATGATCATAAGTGCCCTCAAAATTTCTTAAATTAACATCAAACACTAAATGGGAATGAGGACTTGTCTCTCTCCTCCCTAACAAACCGTGGACAATGGTTTGTTTCGATTTAGGACGCAGTTGCAAAAACGCGATAACCCTTTCTGAAAGATAAGATTTCTGAGAACCATTGTCCAAAATCGTACGAACTGTAAGTTGTCTACCCTCAAAAACTATTTTTAAAACAAGTGTGCAAATACACATTTTCATTAACAGTTGACTGATTAGACAACGTATTACTTGAAATAACAGTACTGTCAGTTTCATTTGGCTTTACAGGTTCCTCATTTGAGCACATAATGGTATAGTGAAATCTATCACATGTTAAACATTTTATTTTAGTTTTGCATGCTCGTGAACTATGTCCAACTCGTAGGCAGCGAAAACAGGCGCGCTTTTGCACCAAAAGTTTTCGTTTATCGTCTAAAGACATTTTGCGGGCAGAATTGTGGGATTTCTCACAAAAAATGCAACGTAAATTTCGCCTACCTGTATTGTCTTGAACATTTACCAAGGCAGCAGCTGTAGAGCAACCTGGATCATCACAATGGGGACGCGAATGTGCAGAACGTGAAGCTCCCAACCCGGTACGAGCAAGCTTAATCATTTTCTCACTTTGCACTTCGTTTCGAAGAAAGCACGAAAGTTTATCCAACGAACGCGCACTATCTTGCTGTGACGCAGTATCTTCCATCGAGCGGCTTCTTTCCCACGCACGAAGAACAGTCTCTGGTAAACAGGAATCAACAAGTGGCTCTAAAAATTCTGCAAATTTTTCCTTAGTTCTACCTAGGCTGTCCAGTGCCATAAGCGTGCTCTCAAGCAAATCATAAAGTTCAGCTAAATCTACTTTAATCCTACCAGCAGCATTTTTCATTACTATGGAAAGTAGATCCCGTACATAAATCTAAGCAAAAAGTTCATCTCTCCCGAAGGGTGCCCACCAGCTGAACACTGGTAGTTCGGTCCGAGGTTCGAATCACGCGAACGGGCTGGCTGCATGGGCCTTTTTCGTGGTTTTCCCCATGTGTAACGTGTATACGAGCCAGTTTCCCTTAGAAAGTCCTCCACGAAGGCATCCCTCCCCTTAGGCAGATAGCCCTAGTGTGCTTTGCCATAATTAAATACACACACATACATCTCTCCCGAAGCGTTCTTTAAGTTGTGCGATGACCTTTGAATAGTTTTCTTTAGTTGGCGGAAAACTTGTTACGAATCTTGACGCTTTAGAATCTGCTACCACACATTGTAAAAGATATTGAAATTTATCTTCATCGACAATGGAGAGGTCGTTGTGAATTTTTTCAAACTGGGACCAAAAAGCAAGAAAGTCTTTCGGTTCTCCACTAAATTTTCTTAATTTAAGTTTCGGAAGCTTGAATTTCCTTTTTTGATCGGTTGTTGTTCCTTCCGTAACCGAATTTGCCTTCTTTGCATTTTCTAACAGCGAACAGATCAAGCAGAACTTGTCACGGTATTCTTCTTCAAAAAATCTTCAAAAAATCTTCAGAATATTCCTCTTGAAGGGCATCATCACTCAGCAACAAATTCGAAACCTCTTCTTGAGTTGATTCCAAACGTGAGAATTTGTCTTGAATCTGCCGAAACAACGTACTAACTTCGTCACTTCCTAAAATTTGTTTTCGATCTTCTGAGCTATATCGTTGCAGCATACCGTAAAAGCTGTTCTCAGCGACTTTAGTTTTGCTTTCAAAACTTTTATATCCATATTTCATCAAAAACACAAAGTAGCGGACGCCAAATTTACTATGTTGCAACTCACATGGCTACAACGTGCAGGTTACATATTAAATAATCACAGCAGGGATTATTAATATAAAGATTTAATATGGATGTCTCACACAAGCTGAAAATGTTACATTACTTTAACGAGTGCATACATATAACTGAGTGATAAGGGAATTTCCCCGCTTAGTTCGTAGTTAAAGAAAAAAATAAGAATAATAAAAAATAGTCCAATCAGATGCGTCGCTCCGTCTGTTGACCTTCGCCGAGCCGTTATGTAATCGTCTCTCTGCAGCGGCCGTCTCCAACAACTATGCTATGCTGCTAGCTTACATAATCCATTCATTAAGAATGGCCAGTGGTCGATTTTCATTCTCCAGGTCGTACTTACTCATAATCAATAATTACTCATAATCAGGGATCTTAATGGCAGGGTTGTTGATTGTAATCTGCCTGCTATGAAACCTCTTGGCTATGCTGTAATAAAATGATCTGAGGGGGCGGACACCCAGTTCCTCATGTATTCTGTTATTACGCACATACCAAGGTGCGTTGACAATTTGGCGAAGCATACAATTTTGTGCCACTTGAAGTTTCCCACGGTATCTATTACATGTGTACGCCCAGACAGGGCAAGCATAGCATAGTAATGGACGCAAAATGGATTTATAAATGAGTAGCTTATTATCTATAGATAAAACGCTGTTTCGAGCAACTAAGAGGAAGAGTTTAGCTTTACGTGCTCGAAACTTGTTAATAATTCTTGTAATGTGTGGGTTCCATGACAAAGTTTTACTGAGGGTCACCCCAAAGTAAGGGACTTGCTTGGCCCAGGGGATAGAATTTCCATACATAATGAGGTTCTTCCTGAATTTTTCTTTTCTAGTGAACAGAATAGCTTGAGTTTTATTGATGTTAACCTTAATTTTCCATTGTAAAAGCCAAGTCTCCAATGCTTGTATGTACAGTCGGTCACAAAAGTATTTGAACACCGGTACCCTATCAGAAAATGACAAGATGGCGTTTTTTCCCTCTTTCTCTCTGT
The DNA here is from genome assembly GCF_044657685.1 of Stegodyphus dumicola. Taxonomy (NCBI): domain Eukaryota; kingdom Metazoa; phylum Arthropoda; class Arachnida; order Araneae; family Eresidae; genus Stegodyphus; species Stegodyphus dumicola. Next base: position 114,048,701 of record NC_140778.1, read on the forward strand.
GTGTCGTGTTATTCCATCCTAGGTTTTCTTCTCCCCCCATCTTGGAAAAAACTGGAAAAAATTGGTCACGATCTCTTTTTGAATGGGGAGATGATATTTTGAGAAAAAGCTGACGACCCTATCTTGGAGAATGAACATGACCGCTCTACACACCCTTTCTCTCTCTCTCTCTCTCTCTCTTTGAATTGGGAAGCCATTTTGGGAAAAAGCAGACGACCCTATCTTGGAGAATGGAAATGAACGCCTCTCCCTCTCTCTTTGAAATGGGAAGCCATTTTGGGACCCTCTATTCTTGGGGAGGGAGAAAACTGAAGTCTGCACTTCGCTGTCTCTGAATGCGGAAAGCCATTTTGGGAAAAGCGGACCCTCTTCTTCTGATCTTGGAGAACTGGAAATGAACGCTCTACACGATCTCTCTTTCAATTCAGACGGTATTTTGGGACCTTCTAATGTTGGAAAACTGAAATGGACGCTCTACGCTTTCTCTCTCTCTCTCTCTCTTTGAGATGAGTAGCCATTTTGGAGGATTCTCCACCACCATCCTAACCTTGGAAAACTGAAATGAACGCTCTACACCTTCTCTCTCTCTCTGAAATGGGTAGTCATTTGAAAACTCCCTAACTTTGGAAAAAACAGAAATGAACGCTCTACACCATCTCTCTTTGAAAATGGGGGGTGTCATTTTGAGACCTCCCTCCCCTAAACTTGAAAAAAAAACTGAAATGAACGCTCTACACTTTCTCTCTTTGGACATGGGTAGCCCTTTGGGGACCCTCTCCTCTTGGTAGAAAAAAAAGAACTGAAGTGAAGGCTCTACACAATCTCTCTTGGAATGGGATCCATATTTCGGGAAACGTGGATCACCTCATGCTGGAAAACTGAAGTGAACCACCAAGATTGGACTCTATATAATATATTTTTTTAATTGACATCATGACCCTCCTCCAATTTGTTATTAAAAAAAATTTTTTTTTGTTTTGGTTTTTATCCCATTTCCGATGTGATTTCAGAAATGCAATTCCATAACAGTTCAATTTCATTCGAGGTTAAATGATCTAAACAGTCTTTGACCCACCCATCCGTATGATTATTTTCTTCTCCTTCCTGTTGCATCAAATTTTGTAAGTCCATATAATCATTCCATACGGGAAGGAGGGATCTAGGATGTCTGGACCCGGCTGTGATTCTACCTCCATGATTTCTGGACCCGTTGGAACTTGTGAACCCGGCTGTGATTCTGCCTCCATGATTTCTGGACCCGTTGGAACATGTGGACCCGGCTCACATTCTACCTCTACGATGTCGGGACTTTTTGAAGCTTGTGGACCCGTCTGACATTCTACCTCTACGATGTCGGGACAGGTTGGAGGAGAAGAAGAAGAAGAAGAGGATACTGGAAGAGGTTCTGTCTGTGAGGAGTCCGAAAGAGGCTGCCTGTTTGAACAAGTCGGGAAGAAGAAGAAGAAGCTTCTGGGTTCTGAAGCGGATCTTGCACGCCAGGTAGGTTCCGGTAAGTCGACCGTTTTTAAGAGGTAATTTTTTTTTCTTCCTCCTCATCTTCAATCGTGATGACTTCAATTTCATTCCGTTGCCGGGTCGATTTTGTTTCGGGCCATGACGGTTTGGTCCAGCTCCTCTTATCATCTAAGGAAGGGATGGGTAAAGGTGGCGGAGGGTTTTCTTCTTTTTCTTGAAACACCATCGGCGATTGGAAAGAAATCTCCTTTTTCAATTGTTTCCAAAGCGAGTACGAGCACCGATCGACGAGAAAGAGACTCTTCTGGGTTGTGACGATGAGATATTGCGTTTTCGGGGGAACGACATAGTTTTGAAAAGGTCTTAGAATATATTTCTTATATTTCATCCTGTCGCTGACTTTAAAACTTCTTTCCTTCAGATTGGGGGACGATGATTCGTAATAGGCGAGAGGAGCGGCTGTGGTTTGAACAATATGAACTTCGTCCTCAGCCGTCGTTCTCACTCGAAACGTAAAATATCGTTTCGTGAGAAAAATATTCTTCCACCGAAAACTCGTGCGCGGATCCGTATATCGCCGGTCTGTTTGAATGGGCCGTCTCAAAGCTCGATCCATCCGATTCCAAGAGAAGGGAGATTCCTCTTTCGTTTGTTGCGATTCGAATAAATTTCTGTATATATTCTGAACGAGCAGGTTGGAGGATTCGACATCTTGGTTGAAAGAAACGATCGCTTGATGAGGTGGTAAATGCGGAATAAATGTCGCACAATGACACGCCAAAAAAAGTTTCAAGTTGGAGATTTGCTTTAGCGTCTTCAAATCCTCCCCGTTCGAAATCCGTTGAGTTGGAAAAACGTCTAACAGCGACATGGTTCCCAATGGAAAAGAAATGATCTCGCCCAGTACTCTCGCCTTTATATATATATATATATATATTTACACACACAGACACATATAGAGGCTCTATGACGTCCGTTTTATTTGTTTTTTTTTGTTTCTCTCTCTCTTCTTTCCAAGAAATCTTATCTCCATGACCTCTTTTTCTTTTCTTAAAAGATGAATGTATGTGGGAATGAGGAAGTGAAAGTAATAATTTAATAAACAAAAAATTATCCAACCATGACCTTTTTTTTTCAAAGTCACCCTTTCCAATCCAAGGACGTCCAGAGATAGAGGAAGCAGGGAGAGAGGAGGAGGGAAGGGAAGGTCACACTCTCTCTCTATAAATAAAAGGGGAGAGCCCCAAAGTCGTATTTTTGTCCAAGTGGATCATGAGGAGGCATCCCCAGATCACTACGTGTATGCCTTTCAAATATAAATATGTTGATCTTTCCTTTTATATCATCCAAGGAGTCGTTTACTTGAAACTAGTCGCCTAGTCGAAGAAAATGGTGTCGATTAGGAAAAAAGACTTGGAGGACACTCGTCGTATGCGAGACGTTCGCAGGCAAGAGAGTCAAGATATCTTTGGCATTCCAGTACAGGAATCCTAGATCCACATACGCGTGCACGTAATAGTCATCGTTATATTCCAGTTTGAGCAGCATGGCTTTTGTTTTTTTTCCCGTTCTCAAGGCGAAACACTCGTCTGATATGAACAAGAGCTCGCTGGCGATCCGTTTATATAGACTCCTCAGAGAGAGAGGGAGAGGGGGGAGGAATAAGGTTGATGAATTCTAAAATAAAAAAAATGATAAAGCATGAGTGTTTGTGAAGGTCATAGAGAGATGATTATAAAGTTGTTTTATTTTTTATTTCCTCAAAAGAAAAAACCAAAAGGGTCCTATTCCATACGACATGGCCTTTGAGAAGGTGACGGGGTTATGTGTCTACAAAGTTGATAAACTCAAAAAAAAAAAAAAGAAAAAAAAAAGAAAGCTGTCATCACGTAGCTCTCGAGAAGAAAATGACAGGGGTCTCTAGGAGAAGGTCATAGGTAGTATACAAAGGATAGTTGTTTTTTTCTTTCGTTCCTCTCAATCCCATGACTTTTGAAAAGGTGACGGGGTGTCCTTTAGGAAAAAAAAATAGAAGGTCATAGAGAGAGAGGTAGACAAAGTTGATTTTTTTTTCTAGAAGTCAACCGTCACGTCGCCCATCACGTGGTCTTCTCGTATATATAGAGAGGCGAGTGGAAGACAGACTCTATTTCCCAGAGAGAGAGACTGCTGTGCGTAGCTGTATTTCTACTCAAGATGATGATCCGCGTCTTATATAATGAGTTTGTGAGCATTCGCTGTTATGTGGATGACGGAAGATTGTTTTGGAACGCTACGGACATTTTGCCTCTGATTCATACTTCCAGCAAAAGAACCTGGGACATTCTCTCCGTGTTTTTCGACGAACACCACGTCTTCAGGAAAATAAAAGATCTCGAGAGTCTCGGCAGTTCTCAAGAGGGATATGTCCTCTCCAGCGAAGAAATGTTACATATGGCCGAAAAGAATCCTAAAAATAATCAGCTTCTGGCCTGGGTGTATAGCATTTTAACTCAGCCGCTGGTTCGAGTTGTACCCAATCAACCCGTTTACGGACTGCTCTATCCGGGGAGAGATTTCCCTTCATCACCCTCTTTAATCTGGGAGTGCGCTACATACCGCCTCATCCAGGCATGACGGACTCTTCTACTTACCCTAAACAATATGCCAGCGCTTATTGCCAGACAGACCCCCGTCAAGAAAAGGTCGCCGAGACTTAAACGGATCCTCTGGTGGTCTCTTTAAATTTCACTAAAGTTATCACCTGCTAAAAAAAAAACAACCACCACCACCCAAAAAAAAATTTGCTCCTCCTCCAAATCTTTTTTTATCTTCTCGAAAGAAAAAAAAAAGAAACTTTTCCATCTAGCCTCTTTCTTTCAATCCCTCTTAAGAGAGAGAGGGAGGAGAAAAGAAAGAGAGTTCTGAGGAGGCAAAAGAAATGGGTCTGGAAGGAAACGGGTGCATTGCGAGAAAAAAAGGGTCCTCTTGTTTTTTTCTCGAAATGCACTCTTTTCTTTCCAGACCCATTTTTTTTATCACTTCTTCAAGCCAATCTTGGAAAGGGGGGGACACAATAAATTGTGCGTAAAGTCCATTTCGATCAAGACTGGATTTTGTTTTTGAAAAGAAAACATGATGTTATATATAGATAGTTAAATCTTTAAGAATTCAAATTTCCTACACAAAAACTTTTGAATAGATCCCCAACCCCCATAAAAAGCGAACTGAGGGGCAATGACTTTATTAATCAAGATATATATAACAAAAATATGGAATCGTATATTATTCTTAATTACGAAGGTTTTGAAATTGAAAATGAAAAAACTCTCAAAGAGTTGCACATGTCTTGCAGCAATGAGCTTCCCAAATACATAATAAAAGAACTGGCTTATATAACAAGTGACCAGTCGAAAGGAATCATTTATGTAGAACCACCTATACCATGGACACAATTATCTTCTTCTACTCAAAAATGTTTCACTTCCATTTACTTACCTTTAGCTGACAGCACGCATGGCTTTTCGTGGAACGAAGGACATTTACCATATGATGAAATACAAGCATTCCTTATTTCATTAACTAAAGGATATAAAACCATTTATTGTCCCGATTATTGGAAGATTAATCTTTTATCTGAGATTCTCGCTCGTCCAGTTATAGTGAATTTTCGATCAGAGAGGGAAAATTTATCTGATTCAAAGGAAAATTTATGCGATTTAACGAGTGTATCTTGTACAGATACATACACATCGTTTTGTTCTAAACATTTAGGCCGAACAAAATATTGTGCTTTTCAGGAAGCTTTGGTTTATTTTCATCGTGTACAAGAATATAAATCAGAAATTCCCGAGTTTGTAATAATAGATAAAGATAAGGATGGGCAGACAAACGAAAAAGATACAGAATAGTAAAAGAGTTGTTTAAAAATTGATGTTTCAGTGTTACTAATTAATAAAAAACCCTTTTCGTCTGAAAATGATGTCTTCAATCACTCTCTCATCCAATCTTGGGAGAGAGAGAGAGATCCGGTTTCCATAGTCATCCTGTCCATTCAAAAAGACATTCTTTTTGTTTCTGAATGCAACCGAATGTATATAGGAATATACTAGAAAGCGCCCCCCTCCAAGCCCATTTTAAGTATATTTCTATACAAATTCGGTATAAAATTGTCCGGGGACGACTTTGTCCGGAGACGACTCTGTCCGGGGACGACTCTGTTTGGACTCAACGATGACGTCATTTTAATATAGTGGAATGTGTATAGAAATAGTCGGAAAAAGGACTCGAACGCCCGTTTTCAGTATATTCCAATACAAAATTGATTGTCCACAACATAAAAAAAGACATCATTTTTTTCTTGGATGGAGCTCCATTTGTATTGGAATATACTGAAAACCGACTCGAACGCCCGTTTTCAGTATATTCCAATACAAAATAGGGCAGTCCACAACATAAAAAAAAAGACATTTTTTTCTTGGATGGAGCTCCATTTGTATTAGAATATACTGAAAACCGACTCGAACGCCCGTTTTCAGTATACTCCAATACAAAATTGGCTGTCCACAACATAAAAAAAAGACATCATTTTTTTCTTGGATGGAGCTCCATTTGTATTGAAATATACTGAAAACCAACGTGAACGCCCGTTTTCAGTATATTCCAATACAAAATTGGCTGTCCACAAAATAAAAAAAGACATCATTTTTTTCTTGGATCGAGCTCCACTTGTATTGGAATATACTGAAAACCGACGTGAACGCCCGTTTTCAGTATATTCCAATACAAAATTGGTTGTCCACAAAATAAAAAAAAGACATCATTTTTTTCTTGGATCGAGCTCCACTTGTATTGGAATATACTGAAAACCGACGTGAACACCCGTTTTCAGTATATTCCAATACAAAATTGGCAATCCACAAAATAAAAAAAAAGACATCATTTTTTTCTTGGATCGAGCTCCACTTGTATTGGAATATACTGAAAACCGACTCAAACACCCGTTTTCAGTATATTCCAATACAAATTGGCAGTCCACAAAATAAAAAAAAGACATCATTTCATTCTTGGATCGAGCTCTATTTGTATTGAAATATACTGAAAACCGACTCAAACACCCGTTTTCAGTATATTCCAATACAAATTGGCAGTCCACAAAATAAAAAAAAGACATCATTTTTTTCTTGGATCGAGCTCCATTTGTATTAAAATATACTGAAAACCGACTCAAACAACCGTTTTCAGTATATTCCAATACAAATTGGCAGTCCACAAAATAAAAAAAAAAGACATCATTTCTTTCTTGGATCGAGCTCTATTTGTATTGAAATATACTGAAAACCGACTCAAACAACCGTTTTCAGTATATTCCAATACAAATTGGCAGTCCACAAAATAAAAAAAAAAGACATCATTTCTTTATTGGATCGAGCTCCATTTGTATTAAAATATACTGAAAACCGACTCAAACAACCGTTTTCAGTATATTCCAATACAAATTGGCAGTCCACAAAATAAAAAAAAGACATCATTTTTTTCTTGGATCGAGCTCCATTTGTATAGAAATAGCCTAGAAATCAGTTCGAACGCCCGTTTCCAGTATATTGTAATACAAATGAAATGACATGAAAAATGCAAAAAGAGGAAAAGTAGCCTACCTTGACGGAAATTCTATTCCAAAAGGGGAAAACTTGTATCCAGGTGGGCCCACAGCACGGCCGGAACTCAAGCGAAACTCGATCCATTAAATAACATTCTTAAAAAACAGTAAAGTTTTATTCACATCTAAAACTCAAGCGAAACTCGATAGGTTGAAATCGATCCATTAAATAACATTCTTAAAAAACAGTAAAGTTTTATTCTATTCCAAAAGGGGAAAACTTGTATCCAGGTGGGCCCACAGCACGGCCGGAACTCAAGCGAAACTCGATAGGTTGAAATCGATCCATTAAATAACATTCTTAAAAAACAGTAAAGTTTTATTCACATCGAGTCGGCTGGGAAAAGTTTCTGAGAGCCGGAAAAAATTTCTGTGGCTCAAAGTTAGATATGAAAAAAAAAAAAATACCCCCCTTTTAGTCTAAAAATTGATGTCAATTTTTTGAAAACACAAACCGTGACTTGGATCTTACATTGGATGCAATTAGAAAAATAAATTACCCTCCTTTTTAGTCTGAAAATTTGAAAATTGATGTCTTCAATTTTCGAAAAATTGAAGACATCAATTTTCAGACTAAAAAAGGGGTATTTTTTTTTTTTTTTTTTTTTTTTTCAGCCAGAGAAATTTTTCTCCGGCTCTCAGAAATTTTTCCGCACTCGACTGGATGAATGAAACATCCCCGTTTCTTTAAGAATGGGCTCACTATTAACTATTTCAGCATTCGACGTTTCGCGTCCAATAATAACTGCCGGGTTTTCAAGAATGCAGATGCACCTACTAGATTTTCTACAGAGAAGCTTGACTGGATGGAGAGTGGATGACTTTTTCCAAGATTCTCGACTTTGGACCGTCAAGAGGTAAAGGATCTTTTTGTTTTTTTCTTTTAAGAAAATTTATGGATAGATTCATTTTTTTTTTTGAATGGACCTAGAAAAATAGGACAAAGTTCTTTTCCAAGATTGGACGAGAGAGGCACCCAAAAAAATGGGTCTCGGAAGGAATCGAATGCATTTGCACTCATTCCTTCCAAGACCCATTTTTTTGGTCTCCTGATTCGTCTCTCTCTCTTCTCAGTCCATTTCCATAAATATAGGGAAAGCGGAGAACCTTTCCCTACTTATTTCTAAAAATCTTTTCTTTTTTTTTCTCCTGAGTTTATGTATATATCAATTCAAATACTTTTGAGAACGGTCATCCCAATTCTCTGTCGTCTTTTCGGTTTCATCGTCCCAACACTCAGTGGACATAGTCTCAGTAGATTTTGGAGCATGGGTCGTCAGTTCATTGTCCCAACATTCAGTGGACATAGTCTCAGTAGATTTTGGAGCATGAGTCGTCCGTTCATTGTCCCAACACTCAGTAGACATAGTCTCAGTGGATTTTGGAGCATGAGTCGTCCGTTCATCGTCCCAACACTCAGTGGATTTTGTCTTTGGATCCTCTGAAGATATTTTGGGGGTCTCATGAGATTCTTTGGAAGGTTCGTCCCAACAGGCTGCTGGATCGTAATGGGGAATATTTTCAGGTATGTCTCCCCAACCCTCCGTCTTCCTCGAGTTATTGGAGGAAGTTGACGACAAAGAAGAAGTAGAAGAGCCCATCAAGTGGAAAGGCGTATGCTCATCCGGATGTTCCATCACTTGGAAACAGGACATATTATCCCATTTCTGGATGAGGTCATCGTACGCTTTCGGGGACGGATCCTTCTCTAACTGATCGTAGGCCTTATCAAAAGCTTGCAGAGGATTGTCTGCTTCCTCCTGAATCCTCTCCTCTTTCTCCGTTCCGTCTGGATAGACGTGATTGATATGAAAATCTCCTTCCGTAATATGCCATCGATAGTTGCGCACTTTGTTTTCGGCACAATGGAAATATTTCCTCCTTTGATGATGTCGGGCACATTTTTCCCGATACTTCCAAATGATTCCATCTGGCACATAAATTTCCGTCACGGGTTTTTGATAATCCAAGGCTTTAGCAAAGAATTTAGCTTTCTGGCATCCCACCACATAAATCGTGGAGAATCTGTGAGTGAGCGATTGGAGAATGCGTCCTAAATGGTTGTAGGGATTATGACCCTCGTTCCAACGAAGTCCGTGCCGGTTTCTCGTCAGCCAGGCATTCGTCTTTTGGTTTTTGTCACTCAGTTGGTGGAAGGGTTGAGGAGGAGCAAACGTCAACGATCCCACGGTCAAAAAATCTTTTGTCGCATAGCCCAATTCTTTTAAAACGTAGGTAAATTCAGCCTTCTTGTGGTTGTAGGACTGGAAACCCTCTAGATCGAGCACGATAAAGTTTTCTGAACACGTCATGGCGATGAATACGGTGATGTCTTCCACAAACAGGAGCAAAAAAAGAGTCGAAAAGGTATATATGTATAACAGGGAAGATCTAGAAAGGGGAAAAAAACAATAAAACGTTTTAGAGTCCTAGTCTTGAAAGAGACATTTTTCTTTTCAAAGGGTTAAGAAGTTTCAAAGGTCTTTTTAAATGAAGTTATGATTATTATGATTATTAAAAAAGACAAAGAATCAAATCGATTTTATAGATAACCATATTCTTAGGACCAAAGGGACTTACCAGCTCAGTTCACGTCTTCTTCTGTTCTCTGAAGAAATCTCGCGGAGGACACACACTTTTATACTCGCGCGACATCTGTCGGGATCGCGACCCCATCTAAATGTCAGGGTCATTCCAACCTCTTAAAAGGATCGGGATGAAAGAAACACTTTGATAAAAAATATATTTATGGAAAGATATCTGAGGGTCGTGAGAACATTTTCTCTCCCCACCCTCCGCCTATTTCAAAAAAAAATAAAAAGTCTTTCTTGGATCGCGTCAAGATTACAAAACAACTCACAGGACTTGTTTATCTCGATCTCGTCAGGGTCACCGTTTCACATAAGAAGATGGATGGACCCTGAACTTTAGACATGATAAAAATTAACTCTACCCGCCTTTTGTCTGGGAATAGGGTCTCACCGTTTCTAAAAATAGACCAGATCCCATTCTTGGAATTCTATTCTTTAGGAAAGGAGGAGTGATGGTCTATTTTTAGAAAGTGTGAGACAACATTCCCAGACAAAAGGGGGGTAGAGTTAATTTTTATCATGTCTAAGACATGATAAAAATTAACAAAAAGTTTTTTTTTTTTTTTTTTTTTAAGGCTAAAAAATTTTTCTGAGAGAGCTGAGAAAGATTTTTCCTCCCAATCTTTTTCGACGATGAAAAGGGAAAAACTACTGATCCGATCTCCCTACGCTTTAGGGAAAAAAATACTTATGAAATATTCATGTGTTGAAATTGACTATTCAAATAAGTGACATTTTGTTTCTCATTGGAACTGTTCAACGGCGAGTCCACTCGTCTCATTCTTTGGGGTAGGGGATGAAAGTACAGCGGTTTGTTGAAATCGATGATAATTTCCTCTTTAGTCGGCGGAACTGTAAATCTATCCCGTCTTAACTCTTCTAATCTCTTTGAAAGTCTTTCCACTTGCTCTGCTAAGGTTTCCTCGGTACTCATGATCTCTCTTAGTTTAGGGAAGTCTTGACGTATTGGCTAGAGAACAGAGGGTCTTTTTCTCTCTATACATATATCATGTGGGAGCGTGTGATTTATAAATCCTTGTGAAATCTTTTTACGTCTTGTGTAACTTGGAAGATTCGTCTTGTGTAACTTGGAAAATTCTTCTTCTTCTCGTCGATTGGGGTGGAGTTATGGAAAAGAAATGGGATTGGAAAAAAATCAACATATTACAAAAAAAGGAACTTTTTTTTTTATTTTTTTCTCTAATGATTTACATACCATTTCATTCATGAACATTCAAGGGTTCTCTCCAAGACCAAATTTTAGAAGAGGACCACAAAGAGTACACTTGAGGATCCTCTTTCAGGTCTAGGTGAGATAAGGGTTGAGACCAATATTCTTGGGTCTCTAAAGCATCCCAACTTAGACATTTATTATTATTAGAAAGTTCATCCTCCTCCTCCTCATCGTCGCACGAGTTCTCCTGGGGAGATTCTTCCGCCTCCTCTTCGTCTTCGACAGCTTTGCTCTCGGAGGGGTAACAATGTAATTTCCGGAAAACGTAACTACCCTCCATCAAATGGTATCGAAAATTTCTCACCTTGTTCTCGGCACAATGAATCATCTTTTGGAAATATTGGTGTCGCGTGCATTTCGACTTGTTCCGCCACTCGGTTTTCCCTGGGATGTAAAACTCGTAAACGGATCGCTGGCAGAGCTTGCTGAAAAATTCGGCTTTATCGTATCCATTGACGTAGATCGCCTCCACATTTTCGGTCAGCATTTTCAGGATCGTAGGAAGATGCTCGTAGGAAAGAGGACCCTCGGTCCATTGCAGGCCGTGTCGGTTATTTGTAGTCTGGTTGACCACAGCTTGATTGCGGGACGATAAGTCATCGTAATGGACAGGAGGGAGAAAAATCATGGATCCGCATAAGGTTAAATCGCAAGTGATGTAGCCCAGTTCTTTCAAGATGAAACATATATCTCCCGTCTTTGGATCATAACAGTGAAAGTATTCCATGTCCAGAACAATGTAGGAATCTTTGAGAGGTTTGGCACTCAAAATGTCCATCTTCTTCAATTGAGGAAAAAAGAAAACAAAATTCTCTCTCTCTCTCGCTGTGTGTCCTGAAGGAAAAAATGGATAGCGTTCTCTCGCCGTCTCCTCTTTTATAGAGAGAGAGAAGGTTGCACGTGACAGGTCGTATGAATTCTGGGAAAGGTCACATTCGTATATATATTTGTTTTTGAATAATATCGTGCGTATCTCAATACACATCCATCATAATAATAATAATAAAGGTCACCTTGGAAAGAAAAAGAAATAAAAAACATGGAACTCGTGCTCGACTTTGAAGGTTTCTACGATTCTCAAGGAGCCTTTATTGTGAAAGAATTGGCTTACGTCACATTGGACGGTACTTCTCGAGGGGTATTTGTTTTTAAACCCCCGTTTCCATGGAAAATGCTCACCGAAAAAGAAAAACGAACCGCTGTGTGGGCGAGTGATTATTATCACGGCTTGTCGTGGTACGAAGGAGAAATTCCATACAGTTATTTTCCATGGGTGTTAACGATGTTGACGGAACCCTTTTCCAAGATTTGGGTGCGAGGAGAAATGAAACGGCAGTTTTTAGAGAAATGGTTGCAAAGATCCATTTATTGCATTTCGGGATCGACGCAAGAGATTCTCAAATACAATGGGATCGAACACATGAATTGTCCTAACCATACAAAAGGTTTTTTCCATTGCGCTCAACAAAAAGCGTATCGGTATCATTATTATTTAAAGACACAGAGAAGAAATTCGCAAGGTCGATCCTGCACAATTCAATCTTGACAGAACTCATTAAAAAAATACATATATCACGTTACTTCTTCAACAGCACAGATGGTTCTGAAGCGAAACTTGGAATTTTGAAATAATAGATCAGGGAGAAATCATTCTTAAAAAAAAATGGTAAAGTCTCGAATTGGCTGGGAGAAAAAAATTTCTCAGAGCTGAGATAAAATTCTCTAATGTAAAAAAAAAAAAAAAAAAAACTTTTGGTTAATTTTTATCATGTCTTAGACATGATAAAAATTAATGACCCTCCCTTTTTGTCTGGGAAGGATGTCTCACCCTTTCTAAAAATAGACCATGACTCATCCTTTCGCTAATGGCAATCATTCCATGAATGAATCACGATTTGTTTTTCAAAAGAGTGAGACAACATTCTCAGACGAAAAGGGAATGGGGTCGTTAATTTTTATCATGTCTAAGACATGATAAAAATTAACAAAAAGTTTTTTTTTTTTTTTCCTGAGTTGGAGAATTTTTCTCAGCTCTGAAAATTTTTTTCCAGCCGACTCAAGACTTTACCATTTATATTTACGAATAGTCTTTGGATTAATTATTTATTTATTTTCTTTTAAAAAGAAAAATTCTGAGCTAGACCTATCTATTGGCTTAACATTCTGGTCATAGAAACAGTCTAGAATCTCATTTTTTTTCGAGGCTAATGCACGGGTTCTCCAATCAAAAGGGTTACTATAAAGGGATTGGTTTGAATGCATTTATCTGCAAATGTTGTAGGATTCTGTTGTTGAGAGGGGGGTATATTATTATTATGATGATGATGATTGTGGCAGATTCGTTTTCTACATGGAAGTCTAGTCTCCTCCGAAGACCTTTTCTGAGGATCGTCGATAGATGGTTTTTCAATAGGAATCATTTCCCTCGGATCCTCAAGAGATAGAGGGGGATCCTGTCTTGAGACATGAAGCGGTCTCTCCTCCTCCTCCTCCTCGAGAAGTCTTGAGAAAGGGAGAGGAGTTTCGGTTCCCTTATTCTCGCGAGGTCTTGACAAATTGAGAGGTCCCTCCTCTTCGAAAGGGAGAGATCTCTGCTCTTCGAGGAGTCTTGAGAAAGAGAGAGAAGTTTTGGTTCCCTTATCCTCGAGGGGTTTTGACAAATCGAGAGGTCCCTCATTTTCGAGGGGTCTTGATAAATGGAGAGATTTTTCATCTTCGAGGAGGTTTGATAAAGGAAGAGGTCCCTCCTTCTCGAGGGGTCTTGAGAAAGGGAGAGGTTTTTCATCTTCGAGGAGGTTTGACAATGGAAGAGATCTCTCCTTCTCGAGGGGTCTCTCTTCCTCAAGGGGTCTTGAGAAAGGGAGAGGTTTTTCATCCTCGACGGGTTTTGACAAACGAAGAGGAATCTGAACAGGCTTCTCCTCATCCCCATCATTATCGAGGACGATGAGGATAGGCTTTTGGAAAGGTTTTTTCTTTTTCTTCTGAACAGGCTCCTCTTGATGCTCGGGGAGAGGGATGGGGTAGTTGTTCCACCATTCTATTTTTTCTTGCTCGAGGATTTTTTCAAAAGTCGTGGCCTCCTTAAGATGAGACGAAGGAGGAGAGTCCTCGAGAAGAATATAATAGGTATTCTTCCCAGTCTTCTCGATCGAGAGAGGTTCGTGCAGACATTTGTGCAAACATTCACTAAAATGAACAAGAATCCCTTTTGTCTTCTCAAGAAGATCCATAATCCTATTCATTTGCGAGACGGTTAGAAAGTGGGACGTGTAAAAATATTTGGCTCGTTTCATTAACAAAATTTGTGCATCCAAAGGTGGAATGTCACGAGCCATCAACACGTTTTCGTCGGATAAAAATTCGTCCCGCATATTTTGACAACTCCCCACGGTATAATAACCCGCACATTTTGAAAAATCGGAGGCTTTCAAGTAAACGACTCCTTGGATGATATAAAAGGAAAGATCAACATATTTATATTTGAAAGGAATACACGTAGTGAGCTGGGGATGCCTCCTCATGATCCACTTGGACAAAAATACGACTTTGGGGCTCCCCCTTTTATTTATAGAGAGAAAGAGAGTGTGACCTTCCCTTCCCTCCTCCTCTCTCCCTGCTTCCTCTATCTCTGGACGTCCTTGGATTGGAAAGGGTGACTTTGAAAAAAAAAAGAAGGTCATGGTTGGATAATTTTTTGTTTATTAAATTATTACTTTCACTTCCTCATTCCCACACACATTCATCTTTTAAGAAAAGAAAAAGAGGTCATGGAGATAAGATTTCTTGGAAAGAAGAGAGAGAGAAACAAAAAAAAAACAAATAAAACGGACGTCATAGAGCCTCTATATGTGTCTGTGTGTGTGTGTATATATATATATATATATATATATATAAAGGCGAGAGTACTGGGCGAGATCATTTCTTTTCCATTGGGAGCCATGTCGCTGTTAGACGTTTTTCCAACTCAACGGATTTCGAACGGGGAGGATTTGAAGACGCTAAAGCAAATCTCCAACTTGAAAATTTTTTTGGCGTGTCATTGTGCGACATTTATTCCGCATTTACCACCTCATCAAGCGATCGTTTCTTTCAACCAAGATGTCGAATCCTCCAACCTGCTCGTTCAGAATATATACAGAAATTTATTCGAATCGCAACAAACGAAAGAGGAATCTCCCTTCTCTTGGAATCGGATGGATCGAGCTTTGAGACGGCCCATTCAAACAGACCGGCGATATACGGATCCGCGCACGAGTTTTCGGTGGAAGAATATTTTTCTCACGAAACGATATTTTACGTTTGGAGTGAGAACGACGGCTGAGGACGAAGTTCATATTGTTCAAACCACAGCTGCTCCTCTCGCCTATTACGAATCATCGTCCCCCAATCTGAAGGAAAGAAGTTTTAAAGTCAGCGACAGGATGAAATATAAGAAATATATTCTAAGACCTTTTCAAAACTATGTCGTTCCCCCGAAAACGCAATATCTCATCGTCACAACCCAGAAGAGTCTCTTTCTCGTCGATCGGTGCTCGTACTCGCTTTGGAAACAATTGAAAAAGGAGATTTCTTTCCAATCGCCGATGGTGTTTCAAGAAAAAGAAGAAAACCCTCCGCCACCTTTACCCATCCCTTCCTTAGATGATAAGAGGAGCTGGACCAAACCGTCATGGCCCGAAACAAAATCGACCCGGCAACGGAATGAAATTGAAGTCATCACGATTGAAGATGAGGAGGAAGAAAAAAAATTACCTCTTAAAAACGGTCGACTTACCGGAACCTACCTGGCGTGCAAGATCCGCTTCAGAACCCAGAAGCTTCTTCTTCTTCTTCCCGACTTGTTCAAACAGGCAGCCTCTTTCGGACTCCTCACAGACAGAACCTCTTCCAGTATCCTCTTCTTCTTCTTCTTCTTCTTCTCCTCCAACCTGTCCCGACATCGTAGAGGTAGAATGTCAGACGGGTCCACAAGCTTCAAAAAGTCCCGACATCGTAGAGGTAGAATGTCAGCCGGGTCCACAAGTTCCAACGGGTCCAGAAATCATGGAGGCAGAATCACAGCCGGGTTCACAAGTTCCAACGGGTCCAGAAATCATGGAGGTAGAATCACAGCCGGGTCCAGACACCCTAGATCCCTCCACTCATCCCAAAGAGACTCCAAGTGTTTCAAGACAGCCTTGTGAGGATCCAGCCCTTCCCGTATGGAATGATTATATGGACTTACAAAATTTGATGCAACAGGAAGGAGAAGAAAATAATCATACGGATGGGTGGGTCAAAGACTGTTTAGATCATTTAACCTCGAATGAAATTGAACTGTTATGGAATTGCATTTCTGAAATCACATCGGAAATGGGATAAAAACCAAAACAAAAAAAATTTTTTTTTAATAACAAATTGGAGGAGGGTCATGATGTCAATTAAAAAAATATATTATATAGATTCCAATCTTGGTGGTTTACTTCAGTTTTCCAGCATGAGGTGATCCACGTTTCCCGAAATATGGATCCCATTCCAAGAGAGATTGTGTAGAGCCTTCACTTCAGTTCTTTTTTTTCTACCAAGAGGAGAGGGTCCCCAAAGGGCTACCCATGTCCAAAGAGAGAAAGTGTAGAGCGTTCATTTCAGTTTTTTTTTCAAGTTTAGGGGAGGGAGGTCTCAAAATGACACCCCCCATTTTCAAAGAGAGATGGTGTAGAGCGTTCATTTCTGTTTTTTCCAAAGTTAGGGAGTTTTCAAATGACTACCCATTTCAGAGAGAGAGAGAAGGTGTAGAGCGTTCATTTCAGTTTTCCAAGGTTAGGATGGTGGTGGAGAATCCTCCAAAATGGCTACTCATCTCAAAGAGAGAGAGAGAAAGCGTAGAGCGTCCATTTCAGTTTTCCAACATTAGAAGGTCCCAAAATACCGTCTGAATTGAAAGAGAGATCGTGTAGAGCGTTCATTTCCAGTTCTCCAAGATCAGAAGAAGAGGGTCCGCTTTTCCCAAAATGGCTTTCCGCATTCAGAGACAGCGAAGTGCAGACTTCAGTTTTCTCCCTCCCCAAGAATAGAGGGTCCCAAAATGGCTTCCCATTTCAAAGAGAGAGGGAGAGGCGTTCATTTCCATTCTTCAAGATAGGGTCGTCTGCTTTTTCCCAAAATGGCTTCCCAATTCAAAGAGAGAGAGAGACAGAGAGAAAGGGTGTGTAGAGCGGTCATGTTCATTCTCCAAGATAGGGTCGTCAGCTTTTTCTCAAAATGTCATCTCCCCATTCAAAAAGAGATCGTGACCAAATTTTTCCAGTTTTTTCCAAGATGGGGGGAGAAGAAAATCTAGGATGGAATAACACGACACACAGAGAGAAAGAGGGAAAAAAACGCCATCTTGTCATTTTCTGATAGGGTACCGGTGTTCGAATACTTTTGTGACCGACTGTAGTTTTGTAAGTGTTGGAAAAAGCTCTGTGAACTAGCCCTTCTCTTTTAAGTCCTGGACGAGGAGTCCAACAAAGAAATGACCTAGCCCTTCTATTTATCCCCGCTAGCCCCTCAGATGCAAGTTTCCTCCTGATTCCTCCCTGATCATTTGCGCAGATTCACGCGCAGCGTGTTTACTCCAAGGAGCTCGGCGTGGTGAAGGCAAAGACTTCATATAACAGGGCCGATTTTTTTAAACGCCACGCGTTTAAAACGTTACGAACTTGGTGCGCATTACTGAATGTAAATTAATTAATTTTATTAGTTTTTCTGAAATAGTTTTCTTTTTAATTGATATACATATTTATTTGTTCAGATGTTTTATTATAAATCTATAAAGGAAGAATTCCTGATTTATTCATAGGGGTAGGTAACGTGTTCTTCACATATTCCTTCATACCTCAGATATCCATACGTTTTTATATTTTTTCATATAAGGAAGAAACAGATGTACATAAGATTCTTGCTTTAAAATGTATGGAATATGAATACCTAAAAACCAATTTCAAACGTTTTCAATATTTGGCCTCGAAGGTGGGGGGTGGGTAACGTGTTCTTCACATATTCCTTCATACCTCAGGTATCAATAAGACAAACTTATGAATTATTGCTGTAAAATGTAAGGAATACGAATAAATGCTGACATCAACATGTATGTGGGGGGGGAATTGATTGGAATAAAATACAAGTTTACATAATGTACAAGTAAGCTTTATTAAAGGTGCACACCAGATATGTAAAGCTAGTTAGTATAAAAAACTTAAGGTTTCTATTATTTAATGTTATTAATAATTAAAACTGCAAAATAAAAATGTAGCAGCATGTGCCAATTTACAAAACTGTGATAAGATTGTTACAATTTTCAGTTAGTTTTAAACAATTCTACACATAATAAAATAGCCAGTGCATAACATGTGAATGTACATACATGGGCTTGAATAATTAGAAAATAAAAAACTTGACAAATATTAAATAGCAAGTATTAAATAGTAGAAAATATTGCTTACTGTTCAAATTTGGGATTGACTCAGTTTCACCAAAATATATTTATATACATTAAAATGTTTGGTAATAATCTATTGATTGAACAGTATAAAACTCAATAAATGTTTGATTCTATGGACAATATTTGTTATTGTTGGACTTGGGGGGGAACAGTAATGCAAGGAGGATGAACAAGAATAGACTTACTCATTAATCACAGAATACAACAGCCTGTCACGAGGACCTGAGATAAAGGTTCAAAGCCCTGTTCTGACCTTCTACAGCTGTTTCTGATCATTTTAAGGATCACAGTTAGAATTATCTTATTATTAAAGAGAAGTTCTCAAGAATAAGAGAGAGTATCATATAAATAAGAAAAAAATATCATCTAACACATATAAAACACTTACAGGCAGTTGAAAGAACATGTTTTAGATGATAAAAATGGACAAAAGAATTGTAAATACGTACTAATGACTAATTCAGTGGAATTATGTGGAAACATTTTGTGATCCAAAATAGTTTTTAGAATTGTATTTATTCTATAAAGTTATTGTATAAGTTTTTGTCAGTTTCCTTCTTCGTTTCGTATTTGAGAATCTTTTGGGTATTATATTTTTATTAGGTGGAATATCTTTATTAGGAGTTGGAAAGTGTATTTCTTGTGCATTTAGCATATCAGCAGCTTCTAGTTGTAGTGGTGCTGATTTTAGAATCCTGTCTAACACATCACATTGTTTGTCAGATTTTAATGAATCTACTAATTCTAAACATGTTTGATTTAGTTCATTCTTTCTGTGTTCCAGTGAGAGGGCCTGTGATTTTTGTTCTCTACTTAATTTAAAATTCATTTTCATCATCTATAATAAGTGGATAATTCATTATGTATTGTAGTTGTAGTATAAGTAGCAGTATTTCTAGAGTACTGATGTCAGTAATGTATTTAACAAGTAGCAATATTTCTAATGTGCTTGCACATACTCTACCTAACCTATAAAGTATTTCTCCCGCCTTCTTGGTGTGGTGATCTGCACACTGGACGCATATTCCAGAGATTCGCGGTTCGATTCCCGGCGAAGGCATTGCTAAATTTTAAATCTCTCTTTCTTCCAATGTAAAATCCTAATGTCTGTACAGTAGTGCTCGAACGAAAAGGGTGTTAGATGATTGTTCTCCAACCCAGGATTTGGCGATTAGGTCCCCTGAAAACCTCAGTTTCCCTTTAAAAGGAGGAGTATATAAAGTATTTCTCCCACCTTCTCGACATGGCTTCATGGTGCGATGTGTATCCAGAGGTTCCGTGGTTTGATTTTCGGCAAAGGCATTGCATATTTTTCATCTTGCCTGCTTCCAAAAAAATACATAATGTCTCTACAAACTGATGAATCAATACAGCTGCATATATATCATTGAATGTATATATTACACTCAGTGCACTGTATGTGACATGTACAAGTTTTGTTACTTTGATGTATATTTCTGTATTATGTGTTGATGAAACAGACCACCCATTCTCATTCTCTACTACTTATAAACATAGTGTTTCATTTGTTTTATGTCTGATTCTTAAATCCCAAATCTTACTTGTTAATTTACCTTTATTTGGTGTAATTAAGCGATTAATCATTTTATCTCTTACAAATCTCATAATACCATATATAGTGTTATCCAATCTCTTAACATTTTTCCCATGAATATTCATATATTTCGGTGCATTCGTTCGATGTGCATGTTTGTGTTAACATGTGCATGTTTGTGTTAACATGTTTGTGCTAACATGTGCATGTCTGTGAAGTCTATAACAGTATGGCCAGCTATATTTATTTTGTAAATAATATGTTTCAAAGTAATTTGCAAATTCAATAGTGTCTGGATCTTCTTTAAGTAATTTTATTGCTGCTTCTGTCAGTGCATGAAAAGTATGATGTCTTGTTCTTCTAAGAGAGATCTAATAATTTACATGTTTTTGCCTGTTTTTCAAAACCATTAATTTTTTTTAACTTTTTTCTCCAGGTTCTATCAATATGCCATGCACAAAAAAGACGTTTCGGTAGTAAACCCATTTCAGACTTCCAAGCATTAAAAAAAGATTCAGCCATATCAGACATAAATATTTGTGGTTGTATTTGCCCAACTTTTTCTTTAATACATGAAAAAAATTGATAGCACAGGTTGGTCACATCGATCTGAAATTTAAAATGCACACAGGAATCCTTGGCGCAAATCATCTATTGTAAGTAAAGTTATGAGTTCAAATCTGTATGCATTCACCCCATGTGTACCATCAATACACAAGTCAGAACTAAGTTTTTTCAGCATCTCTCTTTGTGCTTCTGTCATCATTATCAAAACAAAATCATTTCCTTTTAGAAATTAATATTGTGTACAATATTCAATCATGCTATGTTGATTCCTGGGTTTTATAAAATGAAATGCATGGATGTTCAGAATTTTGCATTTCAGGTACCCACGTATGTACACAAATCCAATCATTTTCATGTTTAACAGAATTAGAAGACAAATCGAAAGATTTTTTGATGTTCTGTAAATCTTGTTTTGTAAGTAAATGAACCTTCTCAAGCCCAGCATCTCATAGAGAATTTCTAATTTCATCTAAAATATTATGCAGAGAAATTTTTGCTGCTATCTTTGATGCAATATTTTTTATTTCATCTGTTGTTAAAATAAGTGACCTACATCGTCCCGATGCCCAACATGTATTTTCTGATATGACACTACACATTTGCCATCTGTATGTTCTGTTACTTTTAATGCAGCTGGGCAATATAGTGGCCTTCGAGAAACAAGGCCCTACAGCCATGGACCTTATAAGAAATAGACTAACCCAAACGGGTTTTCTCCCTCGTCTGAGGCGTTGCCGGCTGTCACCTTGATCACATCCGGAGGAGTAGGGACGACCTGCAGAAATTTAACATTGGTTGCCTATTGCAGCGTGTATAATTGTCAAGGAAAAGCTGATTCTAGCGCCCCATTTCACAAATTAGAATTTTTACATATTTTTATTTTCGAAATTGAGATTGATTTTTAAAAATTTAGCATATTTATCAAGCATAATTAACGTTCCAAATAATTATAAAGCTATTTCATGCTTTCAGGACTGGATATTTTTTTAGCTTTTCTTATGCTGTAAGGGAATTTGTAACTACTTCTTTTAGAAAATAATATTTTAAATCTGAACTAATAGAAAATTTCAAACAAGCAATTTTCTCTTGCAATTTTTATGGTTTTTTATTGGTGCAAATAAGTAAAAAATACTAAAATATTTAAAAACGAATTTTTAAAAGTTTTGTTTAAAATTCTAAAGCAGCACGATTTAGAATGAATATTATAGCACAATTTCTGTAAAGGAGTTTTATTTCAATTATATTTCATAATACATCATAGCGATAAAGACTTTTGACTCCTTAAGAATTTTATACATTTGATTCTAATATTAAAATTGTATTTAACCGGAATAATTAATTTTGATTCTATTTTATAGTGATTATTTTTAAAAATTTATTTTTAGTTCTGCATAAGTTTTTTTTTATTTACTGTTAATTCAATTTATTAGCCCAAAGGGGCGGTAGCCTAGAAAGGCTGCTAGTTTCGAAGCGACATTTTGCGCTGTTTTACTATAAATGTCCGTGGCTCATTGCAAATTGTTGTTACCAAATATTATCGCCCTGTATTATATGTAAAGAAATTAAATAATGAAGAATCTGCATGATGGTTAAATAATGAATATGCATGCATGTATGTTTCTCGCACTGTGACAAAAACGACAGTATCTAGAGCCATCAAATTTTGAATAATGTAATCCTCCCCCCGAACGGCCGAATTTCGAATTTGTTTTAATCTATTTCATATTTTGTAAAACTTTAACGAATTTTTGATTAACAAATTCAACGAGTTCCGAGCGAGTATTGTACGGAATATAACAGTTTTATCTCCAGTGCGGAAATTCTAAAGATATGCTGTTTTCAAGTGTATGTGGTTTACGGGTAAAGAACATGATATTCAATAAATATAGGTAATACACAAAACTTTAAAAAAAAGAATGCTTCCAGATTTAATTTATCTTTTTTTTTCCTTCATTACGCTCAGAAAATTTTATGATCCGAATTTTATGAAATATTAAAATAACTAATCCACTTGAATGTTAATAATTTAATGATCATATAATAAATATGATCGTTTTGTAATGTTACTATAGTTTAGAAAATCACTGCCTGAAAATGTTCATTAAATTTTTTAAAAAAATATCAGATCTTGTTTAATTTTACCTTATTTATTTCAAAGCATCACGTACTATCAATCTTATTTAATTTTACTTCATTTTTACGCAAAATTAAGTTCATAAATTTTTTGCTTAGAGTTTTTACCAAAGTAAAGATGTTTGTACAAGAATAAGGCGAGGAAAAAAATGCGCGAAATGCAGTAAAAAGTGCTTTAATGAGATATATTAAATCCTATTTGGAAAAAAACTCTGGCTTTCATAATCTCACCAGTATACAACGCATCACATTTAATAATTAAAAAGAGTTATGTGATACAAACGCCATAGGTTTCAGTGTTAAAGTAAACCAAATCGTCCCTACTCTTTCTTGCCGACATGTCGGTGACGCACGCCCCGCCCACTGGGTTAGTCTATTTCTTATAAGGTCCATGCCTACAGCTCAGTGACGTTGAGCGTGTGACGTCATTCTAGAAAGTGCAACCCTTCTTAGAATGAAGAGTCTTTGGAAGAGTGCACCCCTTCTTGGGGTGAGGGCAACAAGCGTCTAGCCCCTCAGACGCTAGTTTCCTCCTGGTTCCTCTCTGAACATCTGCACAGGTTACTGCGCATGTCGTCATTTTCCTGAAGGCGCCTCGTATTTACTATTATTTACTCTCAAGGAAGTTAAACCTCCTTGTATACTCTGCTCTTTGACTGCTGTGGTAGCGTGTGATCGCTGATACAGTTCTCTTTTTTTTATTTTGCTTCGATTATTATATCTTCTGCACAAAATCAAGAAAAACTGCCCATTTCAGGGCCAAATACTTCTCTTTCCTCAGAAGGTGTTTTTTATTCTAAATCGAATCAAAATCAGGAAGGAATAACCGTGTGCGATAATTCCAAATGTGGTATGTCTGATAATTCTGATTGTGTTGCAAGTGATATGGTTCATTGTGCAAATGATTTTAGTATAGCTGAGAGTAATTTTGTTTGCTGTGATTGTTTAAAACTTTCAACTATAGATACAATTTGAAACGCCATGCATATAAATTTCATTACAATAATACTACATTAATTGAGTCTCTGAAAACTAAGTTCTAATAGTATGGTTGATTGTGCAAATAATTTTAGTGTGGCTGAGAATAATTTTGTATGCTCTGATTGCTTAAAAACGTACCAAAATAAATGCAGTTTGAAACGCCATACCAACACATTACACTCTAATAATACTACATTATTTATTCTTTAAAAAGTGGTCGATCACCAAGCCACAAATGTGAGGACTGCTATCTGAAATTTTATGCATGGCGTTTCAAATTTTATCTATAGTTGAAAGTTTTAAGCAATCACAGCAAACAAAATTACTCTCAGCTATACTAAAATCATTTGCACAATGAACCATATCACTTGCAACACAATCAGAATTATCAGACATACCACATTTGGAATTATCGCACACGGTTATTCCTTCCTGATTTTGATTCGATTTAGAATCAAAAACACCTTCTGAGGAAACAGAAGTATTTGGCTCTGAAATGGGCAGTTTTTCTTGATTTTGTGCAGAAGATATAATAATCGAAGCAAAATAAAAACAAAAAAAAGAGAACTGTATCAGCGATCACACGCTACCACAGCAGACAAAGAGCAGAGTATACTAGGAGGTTTAACTTCCTTGAGAGTAAATAATAGTAAATACGAGGCGCCTTCAAGAAAATGACGACATGCGCAGTAACCTGCGTAGATGTTCAGGGAGGAACCAGGAGGAAACTAGCGTCTGAGGGGCTAGCGTCTAGCCCCTCAGATGCTAGTTTCCTCCTGATTCCTCCCTAATCATTTGCGCAGATTCACGCGCAGCGTGTTTATGTCAGGGAGCTCGGCATGCAGAAAGAAATCAGCTGGCACCGACGCCGTGCCGTCAAGTTACGAAAGTGCTGCGCATTATTCAGTGCAAATTAATTTCTTTTATTGGTGTTTCTACAGTATTTTTCTTTTTAAGTCGGATACATATTTACATATTGATATTGATTTTTGGTTGTTTCTCATTTTCTATCAAATAATATATTATTTTGATTTGTGTATAAAAGAATTCCTGATATTTATTCATTCATTTATACATCATCGCCCAAAACTATTACAGATGCCCAAAACTATTACATTTCTTGTCTACTGAAGGCGTCATTTAAGAAGAGATTTTTAAAAATTCAGCACCCAGTGGGGGGGAGGGCAAAAAATGTTTTTACGTTTTTTCATATAAGGAAGAAACAGATGTACACAAGAGTCTTGCTTTAAAATGTATGGAACATGAATACTTAAAAACCAGTTTCAGAAGTTCGACCCCCCCAAGGACCCCTACCCTTGAGAATTCGGCCCCCTAGGCGCTGTGGTAATAAAATTTTTATTAAGGTAGTACAATCATTGAGACAGTTCGTAATAATCATAACAATAGAAGAGAATAAATATTATTTTGTCTTTCATTGTTATGGGTTACCAGACTGGCAGCATTGTAATAGGCAAGTCGCCACAAGGGCAAAACATGTTTTCACATATTTCTTCAGGCTTTAGATATCCGTAAGATTCAGTGATGGATAAGTCTGGTGCGGTTATGGGCTGATCAAGAAATTTGAACAATCGAATTGACACAGATGACTCGGCGAGACAGCCGTGAGAGGGAGGGTATGTGAGTAGAATTAATACTTTCTCTGAAAAGTATATCTTCCAATGGTATATAAAATGCACAGATACGACAAATGGCAAAATCTATTCTGGATAAAATATCAACTTTTAGAATAATTTTGTCTGCTCGTGTATATTTGAAAATATTTCAATATACTGAGCCAGTAATGAAATATTTGCAGACTAAAGGATTAGATTACATGCTAGCATATAATATAGTTAGGGAGGCTGCAAGCTCTTTAAAAGCCATCTCTAGAAACTTCAATTTAACATTTAATGCATCAAAATTGTTTGCAACGGATTACAATAATAAACTAGAAAGGCTGGGTTGTGATATAAAAGAAGAGCTACCTGTTAGAAGATACCAAAAGTGAAACAATTAGACGATGAAGAATCAACCGACTATAATTTAAATTGCTCTATCAAACAAGTTATTGTCTTTACTTTTATATTGGATAACGCCATTTAATTGATGAATAGTAGGTTTAAAGGGCATAGGAAGTTGTATGAAGACATATCACTTCACCAAAATAATTTTTAGAATTGTATTATTATCTTCATTCTGTGAAGTTACTATTTTGTCAGTTCCCTTTTCGTTTTGTATTTGAGAATCTTTTGGGTATTATATTTTTATTAGGTGGAATATCTTTATTAGCACTTGGGAAATGTATTTCTTGTGCATTTAACATATCAGCCGCTTCTAGTTGTAGTGGTGCTGACTTAGGAATCTTGTTTAACACATCACATTGTTTGTCAGATTTTAATGAATCTACTAATTCTAAACATGTTTGTTTTAGTTCATTCTTTCTGTGTTCCCAGGGGCATAGCTAGAGGGGGGCAAGGGGGGCATCTGTTCCCGGGCGCAGAATCCAAGGGGCGCCAAACTGATGTTACGACATTTTAGAATTAAATCTTTTCCATCCTTGGAGAGCAGCAGGGGGCACGAAATCTTCAGTTGTCTCTGGGCACTGAAAACCCTAGCTACGACTCTGTGTGTTCCAGTGAGAGGGTCTGTGATTTTTTTTTCGGCTACTTAATTCAAAATTCATTTTCATCATCTATAATAAGTGGATAATTTATTATGTATTGTAGTTGTAGTATAAGTAGCAGTACTTCTAGTGTGCTGATGTAATTAATGTATCTATTAAGTAGCAGTATTTCTAGTATGCTGATGTAAGTAATGTATTTAATAAGTAGCAGTATTTCTAGTGTGCTTGCACATACTCCACCTAACTTATAAGGTATTTCTCCCCCCCTTCTTGGTGTGGTGGTCTGCACACTGGGCGCATATTTCAGAGGTCCGTGATTCGATTCCCGGCGAAGGCATTGCTAATTTTTCAATCCCTCTTGCTTCCAATGTAAAATTCTAATGTCTCTACAGTGGTGCCCGAACTAAAAGGGTGTTAGATGATTATTCTCCACACCCAGGATTTGGCGATTAGGTAAAGTATTTCTCCCACCTTCTTGGCATGCCTTCATGGTGTGATATGTATCCAGAGGTCTGCGGTTTGATTCCCGGTGAAGGCGTTGCATATTTTTCATCTTGCCTGCTTTCAAAAAAAACCTAATGTCTCTACAAACTGATGAATTAATACAGCTGCATATATATCATTGAATGCATAGATTACACACAGTGCACTGTATGTGACATGTACAAGTTTTGTTACTTTTATGTATAGTGTATATTTCTGTATGTGTTGATGAAATAGACCACCCATTCTCATTCTCTATTACTTATAAACATAGTGTTTCATTTGTTTTATGTCTGATTCTTAAAACCCAAATCTTACTTGTTAATTTAACTTTATTTGCTGTAATTAAGCAGTTAATCATTTTATCTCTTACAAATCTCATAATACCATGTACGGTGTTATCCAATCTCTTAACATTTTTTCCATGAAGATAAATATATTTTAATGTTCGGTGAATTCATTCGATGTGCATGTTTGTGTTAACACCACTGTGAAGTCTATAACATTATGCCCAGCTAGATGTATTTTATAAATAATATGTTTCAAAGTAATTTACAAATTCAATAGTGTCAGGATCTTCTTTAAATAATTTTATTGCTGGTTTTGTCAGTGTATGAAAAGTATGAATGTCTTGTTCTTCTAAGAGAGATCTAATAATTTTATATGTTTTTGCCTGTTTTTCAACACCATTGATTTTCTTTTTTTTTTAAATTGTTTGTCCAGGTTCTATCAATATGCCATGCACAAAAAAGACGTTTCTTTAGTAAACCCATTTCAGACATAAATATTTGTGGTTGTATTTGCCCAACATTTTCTTTAATACATGAAAAAAAAAAAAAAAAGATAGCACTGGCTGATCACATGGATTAGAAATTAAAAATGCACACGGGAATCCTTGGCACAAATCATCTATTGTAAGTAAAGTTACGAGTTCAAATCTCTATGCATTCACCCCATGTGTACCATCAATACATATACAAGTCAGAACTAAATTTTTTCAGTATCTCTCTTTGTGCTTCTGTCATCATTATCAAAACAAAATCATTTCCTTTTAGAAATGAATATTGTGTACAATATTCACTCATGCTATGTTGATCCCTGGGTTTTATAAAATGAAATGCATGGATGTTCAGAATTTTGCATATCAGGTACCCACGTATCTACACAAACCTAATCATTTTCATGTTTAACAGAATTAGAAGACAAATTGAAAGATTTTTTGATGTTATGTAAATCTTGTTTTGTAAGTAAATGAACCTTCTCAAGCCCAGCATCTCATAGAGAATTTCTAATTTCATCTAAAATATTATCCAGAGAAATTTTTGCTGCTATCTTTGATGCAATATTTTTTATTTCATCTGTTGTTAAAAATAAGTGACCTAAATCATTCCGATGCCCAATATGTATTTTCTGATATGTGTGTGTGTGTGTGTGAGATTATGGCAAAGCCTTGAGGGCTATCTGCCTAAGGGGAGGGATGCCTTCGTGGAGCACTTTCGGTTTAATCCTAGTATCCGGTGCACACGGGATTTGGCTACTTTTGGTGACTTTATGATGAGCAGTAAAAATGGGACATATACGATGAGTAGTTAACGGGTCATTCAAAGAAAATATACAGTTAAACATAGTATATACTATGTATATAGTAGGTATATTATATATATAGATGTTCTTTGGATCATTTTTGGTGTTGGCAATAATTTTCAAAGTCGTGCCAAGGCAGCACCGTATACTAGGATTTTACCACACTTTTTAAGGGAAACTGGTTCGTATACACGTTACACATGGGAAAACCATGAAAACGCTCATGCAGCCAGTCCGTTCGCGGGATTCGAACCTCGGACCGAACTACCAGTGTTCAGCGACTTTACCGCTCGGCCGCTGGTGGGCCCTATTTTTCTGATATGACACTACACATTTGCCATCTGTATGTTCTGTTACTTTTAATTCAGCTGGGCAATATGCATTTATTTTATTGCTATCAAGGATTTTTAAGTGACGCAAACCTTTACTTTCTGATATAAAATTTCCTGAACAGTGGCATTACACCATGTATATTAAATATGCTTACTCCCAAGAAATTTTGACTTCGTATTATTTTCAATTTCTGCCTTCTATGCCAAAAAATCATAAAATGATTTAAATTCCAGCTCAGTATGATTCAAATCAACATCATGAACATTATTGAAATGAAATATTATTTCTCGCTTTTCAAAATTAGCATAACATACAGGACACACATAATTACCTGTTAGAAGTATGAATTTTATTTTGATGATATTTGATGATATTTTGATGACGTCGGTGCCAGCTGATTCCTTTCTGCATGCCGAGCTCCCTGACATAAACATGCTGCGCGTGAATCTGCGCAAATGATTAGGGAAGAATCAGGAGGAACGACTTGCCTATTACAATGCTGCCAGTCTGGTAACCCATAACAATGAAAGACAAAATAATATTTATTCTATTCTATTGTTATGATTATTACGATCTGTCTCAATTATTGTACTACCTTAATAAAAATTTTATTACCACAGCCCCCTACCGCCTTGGGGGCCGAATTCTCAAAGGTAGGGGTCCTTGGGGGGTCGAACTTCTGAAACTGGTTTTTAAGTATTCATGTTCCATAAATTTTAAAGCAAGACTCTTGTGTACATCTGTTTCTTCCTTATATGAAAAAACGTAAAAACATTTTTTGCCCTCCCCCCCCACTGGGTGCTGAATTTTTAAAAATCTCTTCTTAAATGACGCCTTCAGTAGACAAGAAATGTAATAGTTTTGGGCATCTGTAAAAGTTTTGGGCGATGATGTATAAATGAATGAATAAATATCAGGAATTCTTTTATACACAAATCAAAATAATATATTATTTGATAGAAAATGAGAAACAACCAAAAATCAGTATCAACGTGTAAATATGTATCCGACTTAAAAAGAAAAATACTGTAGAAACACCAATAAAAGAAATTAATTTGCACTGAATAATGCGCAGCACTTTCGTAACTTGACGGCACGGCGTCGGTGCCAGCTGATTCCTTTCTGCATGCCGAGCTCCCTGACATCTTCTGAGGGGCTAGACGCTTGTGGAGGAAACTAGCATCTGAGGGGTTAGACGCTTGTTGAGGGCAACGCTGGGTCAAAGGTAGTGCTGTAGAAGTAACGAGAAATTGTGTACCCGTATGTATTCGTTACTCGGTGAACCAGTACTCGTTACTATCGTATCGTTACTCGTTACTTTCGGTAAAATTGATCGGTATCCGTATCCTGACCCTTTTTTATCGGTCTACGGACCTAAAAAGGGCATTGAAACGTCGCATTGCATTGAATCGCATGAGCTATTCTACCCCGCGGGAACTGGGTAGTGCTGCGATAGGGAGTTTGCGTCGCATTTTTGGGTAGAAATAATTCACTTTATTTTGGCTATTATTTTTTGGTACACTGGATTCATTATTAATTTTTCTATTGCTGTCAGGGCTTAGTTTCTAAGTCAGAAGGGTGTACGGTAGGCAGTCAGGAAAACAGTAAAATATAAAATAAAAAATAAAGAAAGAAAGGAAATAAATATTACAATAATAACATTAATTAGTAATTAAAATAACAAAAAAATTACTTATTAAAAAACTTAATAATTAAAATAATAAAAAATAGTGATTAAAATAATGAATAATTAAAGTAACATAATAATTAGCAACTGAAATATAAAATACTTATAAGTACAATTTAATAAAAATGTAAAAACAAATAAAAATTAAAATAATTTTTAAATTTATGATGACTAATTAAATAATAAAGTAAAATACCAGATCTTGTCTTATTGGCTTAGTATCGTTTCGTCCTTTCTCATTTCATACCCAGCTCGAAAAAGTGTTATTTCGTTCGCTGCCTTCCCCCACCAATTCTCTCTTTCCCGTTTCATCCGATGTTTGAAAAATAGGTGTTTACTTTACAAGGCGAACGTCTGTTTACTTCAATTAAAATGGTTTAGAAGAGATGACTGTTTCTACTTCGACTTAGCTTTTGATTTTTTAATATTATTTAATATTTTATGCAGACAAATTATGTTGAGCAGAATAATGAATTTCAGACGTGTTCAAAAGGTGCGTATCTGAATATAATAACATTTTTGTTGTACAGTATACATTTTTTTAATATCACACATTTCTAAAGCAACAGAAGTACGTTATCACTATTTTGGCACACACATCAAAAACATGTATAATTAAGATTAATGTTACATTCCTTATTAAAAGTAATGGGTCCTCATTAAATGCAACCATTCATGCTCTTAGAGGATTTTACATGTGGTGGTCTTAAAAAGATGATGTTCATTACCAATGTTTGTTTATGTTCCCAAAAATAGAGATGTCATAAAAGGTGACCTCTTAGAGATGTCGTAAATAGATGATTTGCAATAATTATTTTCCGATAGATAATGGAATTAATGTAATTTAATGTCAATAACTCGAGGAAGCAAGTTTAAATACGGTGCAACAAAAATACAGAAATATTTTAAATGACGAAAATATCCATATTTTGTCAATGTCAGATTTTAAAAAGAATTAATTTTGGACAAATTATGAAATCTAACTTTTAATGTCGTCTTCTGGTTTCTATATTTATATCTGGCGAAGTTTTATACTCGTTATGAAAAAATAAAAATACAAGAAGTTAATAATACAAAATAAAAATACAAGAGTCCCGTAGGACAAAGATTGGCTGGGAAATTTAGTTTCAAAATTTGCAATGTTTGATGCCATTTGTAACTTGCCTTCGGGTATCGCTTAATTAAGTTAGAATAATTCGAGGAAATAAGTTTAAATGAAGTGCAGCAAAAATAAGCATAATTTAAATAGTCATAGAAGAAAGTCACGCGGAATACATATCAAATTTTCACTTTTTCATAAAGACCATAAAACTTTCCCAAATGCAAATACAGAAACTGGGAGACCGCATTAAAGATTAGCTTTCGTTATTTGTCCGTTATTCGTTACTTCGTTTGCTGCTTCCCCCATTCCCTTCATCAGAACCGCTAATGACGAAAGGGTGAAATTTCCCCGATTCATCCTCTCTCCAAAAACTCCTTGTTGAGACTGTTATTTGTTGAGACAAGGAATGCTATATTATAAATGTCAACTTGCTTTTTACACTTAACAATAAAATCGATAAAAACATTCGCAAATGTATAGGTTAATTACCAATAAGAGCTTAAAAGAAATTTAGAAATCTATAAAAGGTAAGGAAAGTTTTATGTTACTTTATTATAGATAATAGTGAAGCACTAAGTATTTCAATCAGTGTTATTTCATAATGCTATGAGTATACCTTTATTCATTTAAGAAATGGCCCACTAGCGGTCGAGCTGTAAAATCGCTGAACACTGGTATTTCCGACTTGAGTTCGATCTCAGGCAAACGGGTTGGCTTCATAAGCGTTTCGTGGTTTTTTTCCCGTACCAGCTTACAAGCCAGCTTACCACGTACCATACGAGCCAGCGTTCCTAAGAAAGTGCTCTACGAAGGCATTTTTCCTTTTAGGCACATAGCCCCAGTGTGTTTTGTCATAATCAACTAAACCAAATCATTTAAGAAATATATCAGTTGATCACTGCTCAGTGTACATCTGCTGTTTGCCTATAAAAACACTTTGTAAAGACGTTTCCACTATTTTGCTAATAATTCTAGAAGGCTCATAGAATCCGAAATTATGTTACACTAACATCCGAAATTATGTTACACTAGCTAACAGAGAACTTAAGTCTGCTTAATACAACAAAAATCTGTTTGACTTGCTTTCGTGTCTTTGGGAAACGTAAGTATATGCAGAAATAAATATTAAAATCTATCACGTATATTTGTAAGGATGTAAAGCCTACTGTTTTGGTTCACGATAATGATAAATATGCATCATGTTACGACAGTTTTAAAAGATCACAAATAACTATACATATGCTAGACTTCTAACAAAATTTCTGTTACAATATGAATATGCATTTATTCTTATATGAGTCGTAAAACGGCCCACCAGCGGCCGAGCGGTAAAGTCTCTGAACACTGATAGTTCTTTCCGAGGTCCGAGTCCCGCGAACGGTCCGGCTACATGGGTGTTTTCGTGGTTTTCCCCATGTGTAACGTGTATACGAGCCAGTTTCCCTTAGAAAGTCCTCCACGAAGCCATCCCCCCTTAGGCAGCTATGGCAGATAGCCATAGTGATCCTTGCCATAATTAAATACACACATGAGTCGTAAAATTCAGTATTCGTCATTTTTAGATTCTAGGTATATGAAAAATTTTTTTTTAATTTTCGTTTTGTTTTTAAAAATTAATTTACTTTATAGCTTTTCTTCAATTTATTATAAAGGAATAGGAGTTTAAATTTTGATTATATATAATATGATATAAATTCATCATTCATTAATAATATTTTATGTATAGCAGAAAAATTATTATTAATGTTTCAAATTTTAATTTTTTTTAATGATTTGTCTTACATTTGTTGTATATTTGTCGAATGTATAGCTAAATATTTCAATTATACACAATAAAGATTATGCTGAAAACAATTCAGCTGGCATGACAGCTAATTGCGAAAGAAAAATTAGAGTCTTATTGCTATTAACTCTTAGTAGAAGCAGCCATTTTTAAATTGACGTTAAAATAAATTTATTCTATGGTCTATTAGAAAATAACTATACTGAATCATTTATGGACGACTTCTAAGAGGTCGCTTTCTAAAAGAGACCTGTATTTTTGAGAACATAAACATACATTGATATTGAACATACCTTTTTTAAGATGCCAGAGCAAATGCACACAGCTCCAAAAATCCTCTAAAAGCATAGACGGTCACGTCTTAAAAGGCTGACTACTTTTAATAAAGCCTGTATATTAATGTTCATTATACATTTCTCACATTTTTACTTTCTTTCAAAGCAGCGATGCTGTGGTTCAATTGCTTTAGAACTATGTGATACTAATAAAATGTGCCCTATGTTATAAAAACCTAATTATATTCAGATACACACCTTCTCAACATGTTTGAAATCTATAATTCTAATCAGAATACTTTGTTTACAGAAAACATTGAATCAATATTAGAAATAAAAAGCTAAGTGAGATTAAAGTAGGAAGAGTCATATCGTCTAACCCATTTTAATATAAGTAAACAGGTGCTTACTTTATCGTAAAGTGAGCACCCGTTTTTCAAACAGCGAATGAAAAGAAAAAAAGAGCCCACCAGAGCTGGAGGGGTAAAGTCGCTGAGCACTGATAGTTCGGTCCGGGGTTCAATTCCAGGCTAACGGCTAGCTGCACGGGCGTTTTCATTGTTATCCCCGTGTGTAACTTGCGTATGAGTCAGTTCCCTTTAAAAAATCCAACTCGAAGGCCTCCCTCCCCGTAGGCAGTAGCCCTAGTGTGCTTTGCTGTAACCGAATAAACCGAAACTAAAAAAAAAAAAAAGGAATTGGTGGTGGAAGGCAGCTACGAAACGTCGTTTTAGAAGAATGGGCTACATAACCAAATTTCTATCTATACTCTGGTAAACTGTACATTATCTGCTCATCAAAAGCCTAAATTTAGCTAATGCTCGGCTTAGTTCTTAAATTGCAATTTTAGCCATAGCCCCCAAACAAGACGATGTCGTCTGGTATTTTATCTCATTACTTAGTTATCCAGCATTAATTTAAGAATTAATTAAATTTTTATTGAATTATAATAATAATCATTTAATATTCTAGTAGCTAATTATTTTATTATTGTAATAGTTATTTTATTTATTTTTTGTTTTTATTTATTTATTTAATCATCTTTCCTGATGGCCTTCCATAGAGCTTCTAATTTTAAAAATTATTTAAATTCCTGACTACAGCCGATGATTGCGAAAATAAAAGTCAAGTAACTTATTTAGTGATAATTAAATAAAATAAAAGCCAAAGCTTTTTTTTCGCCTTATTTGGCATTTATTATATATATATATATATATGTAATGTTTTCAGTTATTCCATCACATCGTGGGCGAATGGTGAGGCTATTCCATTACACGTTCTGGCAGATGGTTAACGAAGCTGGGGTGATTGAAACACGGAGAAAAATGACGACTCAGGACTTTTCACTTTTAACAGCAAGCATATCTTTATTTTAATTTATAGCAGATGACTTTTTCCAGATGAAGTTAATCAAATAATTTATTCAGTAATTGAACTGACTTTAAACTTTAATACATCATAACGTTCTAACAAATAAAGAGCAGCATAGGGGAAGCGTTAGCAGGACGAAGGCGAGAAGGCATCTGTCCAGGAGAACTTATGACTCAGCATTTATATGAATGGTTATGTAACAGAGTAGCTTCTAGAAAAATGTAGAAAACTTATGACGCAGCATTTATATGAGGAGGTTATGTAATAGGCGTGAATGTTCTAGCAGGTACTGGGTTAGGGGACGATCCTGAATTGCAGAAAAGTAATTAAAGGTGGCTGTTTCGCAAAGAGCAAAGCAATCGTACTTTTTTTTATCTTACATATATATATATATATATATATATATATATATATATAATATATATATATATATATGTGTGTGTGTGTGTGTGTGTGTGTGTGTACTATACATTTAATTATAATATATTTGATATATATATATACATTTTACGTTTGGTAGTATTACCGATTGCAATAAAAAGGGAGGTGCACATCTAGATGTTATAACTGTGGCGTTCCGACAGATACTTCAACTTCTATTCATGAGATGGCGCCACGTGTAAAATCCAGTTCTTAATCGGAGCAGCAAAGCGACATCTTTACTCACTCAGACTTCTCGTCACACAACTGTACGCGAAGGTAGCATGAACTGTGTTCCGAGCTCTGTGTTGATCTCTGCAATGTAATTTAAATTGTAATTTAGTACTTAATATATTCTTTTGTTATAGGAGATTGTCTACTCTTATTTTCTTTAATTATATCATGCATTAAGCACGCACGACCACCAAAAGTGGTGACCTTTTGTCTGAGCACGCTACTGACAATGGATTTTCAACGACCCTAAGCCACGTCCATCGTCCATCCAAGGCATTCTGAAGAACTGACTAAAAATAACAACGAATATGGACATTAAACGTATGCTACAACGTACCCCTTCAATTATTTCTAGAAGTATTGATATATATTGCTTGTGTTTTTTTTTTCAAAGTCGTGCATATCATCGCAAGGAGCTTCAGCAAATCATCAATGTGATCTGTTCCGTTCCGCTGACTTCGCCAGTCGTGCAATAATTCTTCGATCATTCAACGACAAATGTGCTCCAATAGTGATTTTCGCTAAATGTGCTACATCAGTAATTTTTCTGCAACATGCTACGGCAAAATTCTTCCCTCAGTGTTCGAAAGTAGCGAATTTTTTTCCCATGTGCTACAGGAGTGATTTCATTTTTCCTTCGAAAGTGCCTTTCATTGTGAAGTGGTGATATTGTGCGTGCGCAATACAAAATGAACGCATCATTTTTTTTTCTCAAATAAGGGTTTCTTTTCAAATGCATTTCGGTAAAATATTATTTGTGTGTGTAATTGCTGACCCTGTATTATTTGTGTGTGTATCATTACGTAAATTTTTTCTGCATGGTTAAAATATTTATTGTTATCATGGTAAAATATCAGTAGTGTATCCTCATGCTACAATATTTGTGCTGATAAGTGTTTATTAATTAAAGTGAAAATTATCTATCCGTATGCCCGACGATATTCCACCAGAGCCACAAATCACACGCGTTGCGGTGAAGCCACCGCCTTTCTGGAAAAATAATCCTTCATTGTGGTTCGCTCAGATCGAAGCACAATTTTCTATCGCTCGCATTAGTGAGGATTCTACAAAATTCAACCATGTAGTTGCAGCAATTGAGTCTGATATTCTGAATTCAGTGCATGACTTAATTCTCAAACCACCTGATTGTGATAAATACTCCAAACTGAAACAGCGGCTCATTGAAATCTATTCAGAAAGTGAATCTTCAAAAATACGTACTTTACTACAAGGACTTGAACTTGGAGATCAGCGACCTTCATACTTGCTGTCACGAATGCGTGATCTGGCAGGAAGCCATTTTAGTGACGACTTGTTGAAGTCACTATGGCTTTCGCGTCTCCCTAATAACATACAAATAATTCTTGCTGCTTCCAATGAAGATCTAACCCGTTTAGCAGCAATGGCTGACAAAATTAATGAACTTGTTACTCCAGCTTATGTCAGTGCTGCTAATGCTGCACCTTCCAGTTCATCCCTCGAACAACAAGTGGCTGAATTGACCAAAAAAGTATCTGAACTCTCTACAAGTCTTCATGCTTCACGGAGATACAATCGATCAAATCAGGGCCCACGTAATAAATTTCGTGCCCGAAGCAGGAGTCCATCTCGTCTTAATACTCGAACGCAGTACAAAGATCCCACAAGTGGCATATGTTTTTATCATATGAATTTTGGCTCTCAAGCTCGCAAGTGTGCCCCTCCATGCACTTTTGTACAAGCGGGAAACTAAATGGGCGATCTTCTGCTGGCCAACAGAATGTCCGCCACATCGACAGAATAGTACTGGCTGATCGTTCAACTCAGTTATGTTTTCTAGTAGATACTGGAGCTGACATATCAGTGCTCCCGAGAACTAAAACAAATGCTCACCAACTTAATAAACTTGTACTGTATGCAGCCAATGGTACCCAAATTGCAACCTACGGCACCAAACTATTGACACTTGATTTAAACTTGCGCCGGACTTTCAACTGGCCTTTTATTATTGCGGATGTAACTCAAGCAATTATTGGTGTCGACTTCTTGACACATTTCCACCTTCTAGTGGATGTCAAGAATAATTGCTTAATTGATGCTACAACTCAGCTGACATCACAGGGCCAAGCTTCTCACGTATCAAACGTACCTACCAACATAAGTGTTTTATCGGGCAGCACACGGTTTCATCGGTTATTAGCAGAATTCCCTGACATTTTAAACCCATCCAAATCAGGGCAGCATACTCATCAGCCAGAAGTGTATCATCACATTGAAACACATGGCCCACCTGTATTTTCCAAGCCTCGTCGTCTTTCTCCAGACATGCTAAAAGCTGCTCGCAAAGAATTTGAATTCATGCTAGCACAGGGAACCATTCGCCCATCTAAAAGTCCATGGGCCAGTCCACTTCACATGGTTAAAAAGTCTAATGGTGACTGGCGGCCTTGTGGAGATTATCGTCGACTTAATGCCGTCACAGTCCCTGACAGATATCCTGTCCCACATATCCAAGACTGTACCCATCTTTTTCATGGAACAAACATATTTTCTACCCTCGATCTTGCCAGAGCATATC
Source organism: Stegodyphus dumicola (assembly GCF_044657685.1). Classification (NCBI taxonomy): domain Eukaryota; kingdom Metazoa; phylum Arthropoda; class Arachnida; order Araneae; family Eresidae; genus Stegodyphus; species Stegodyphus dumicola. The sequence continues at coordinate 114,086,796 of NC_140778.1, forward strand.
ATCAGATCCCAGTGCATGCTGAAGATGTGCCCAAGACCGCAGTGACTACACCATTTGGTCTCTTTGAGTACTTATATATGCCATTTGGCCTTCGCAATGCTGGCCAAACATTTCAGCGTTTCATACACCAAGTACTGTCTGGCCTCGATTTTTGCATTCCATATTTTGATGATATCCTGGTTGCATCTACAGATGCGGAAGAACATTTTCAACATCTGCGTCAGATTTTCACTCGCCTTAAAGATCATGGATTAAAACTAAATCCATCCAAATGTGTACTTGGTCAACCCTCAGTTTCCTTTCTTGGATGTCTTATCACCCAGAACGGAGTTAAACCTTTACCGGAAAGAGTCAAAGCAATTAACGACCTACCTCAGCCCAAAACCATCTCTGAACTGAAGCGTTTTCTAGCAATGTTAAATTTCTACCGACGCTTTCTGCCAAATGCCGCAAAAACACAAGCCTGCCTACACGAGTTTCTGAAGAATAGCAAAAAAAAATGATCAACGAGCTGTCCCTTGGACTGAATCTGCATCTGCAGCATTCGTGCAATGCAAACACGATCTGGCAAATGCAGCCACACTTTCTTATCACTCACCTAGTGATCAGCTCTCTATAATGGTTGATGCATCTGACACGGCCATAGGAGCAGTGCTTGAAGCCCATACCACTAAAGGACTTTCCCCAATGGCATTCTTTTCCAGAAAACTTACTACTGCAGAAAGGAAATACAGCACATATGACAGAGAGCTATTTGCTGTGTACTGTGCTGTTAAATACTTCCGGCACAACTTGGAAGGACACGATTTCATCATTTTCACTGATCATCGACCATTAACCTTCGCTTTTAGAAAAAACTCTGACTCATGTTCTCCTCGTCAGCTTCGACATCTGGATTTCATCGCCCAGTTTAGTACAGATATCAGATATGTCTCTGGTACTGATAATTGTGTCGCTGATGCCTTGTCTCGGGTAAACAATATCAACCTCACTACCCCAGATTTCTCTGAAATTGCAAAAGCTCAATTGCATGATGAGGAACTCAAGAACCTAATCTCAAATCCACAAACCTCCCTTCAGTTACAACCGCTGCATATTGATCCAACGCTTAAAATTTACTGTGACATAGAGAACAATAGAATACGTCCCTATATTCCTGTCAATTTTAGACGTGAAGTGTTTAATGCCTTGCACAATTTGGCACATTCTGGAATCCGTGCCACCAAAAAGCTGATCGCAGACAGATTTGTCTGGCCAGCGATGAATCAAGACATCACAGAATGGACTCGTTCATGTATTAGATGTCAACGGTGTAAAGTATCCCGTCACACTCACAGCCCCATTCAACAATTTAACCTTCCAGCAAGACGCTTTGATCATGTACACTTAGACTTGGTTGGCCCATTGCCTCCTTCAAATGGTTACACTTACCTCCTCACTTGTATTGATCGGTACACAAGATGGCCTGAAGCCATTCCTATTGAAAATATATTCGCTGAAACTGTAGCTCGAGCATTCATCTCCCAGTGGCTTTCAAGATTTGGCATGCCTACCACCATCACTACTGACCAAGGCCGACAATTTCAATGTCACTTGTTCGCATCCTTCACCTCTCTTCTTGGCATTCGCCATATTCACACAACACCATACCATCCATCTGGAAATGGGATGGTGGAACGCTTTCACCGATCTCTCAAACAAGGTCTGAAGTGCCACAGTAGCACACACTGGACAGAAGCCTTACCCCTAGTCTTGCTTGGTCTTCGCACAGCATTCAAAGAAGACATTGGTAGCACTTGTGCTGAAATGTTATATGGTGCAACCCTCCGTCTGCCAGGTGAATTCTTTCACCCAGAATCTACTCCAGTTATCGACCCTCCAACATTCCTTCAACGTTTACGTGAGACCATGAGCAATATCTCGCCAACCCCAGCATCTTCGCATAACCAGCCAAGCTATTTTGTACATGCTGCGCTTGAGACATCTTCGCACGTATTCGTGCGCAACGATGCAATTAAGCCAACTTTAACACCTTCATATGATGGTCCATTCAAAGTTGTCAAACGAACACCGAAACATTTCACCATCATCTGCAATAATAAACAATCAGTGATTGGGATCGATCGTCTCAAACCAGCATTTCTAATGCAAGATCCAACAACTTCCTCATCAAAATCACTCCCGGAAGAAAGCTTACATCCCGTTAAAGAGCAACCTAAAACTACCAGATCTGGAAGAAAGGTTAAATTTAACCCAAAGTACTTATAACGTACCGATGGTACTTGGGGGGGAGTACTGTGGCGTTCCGACAGATACTTCAACTTCTATTCATGAGATGGCGCCACGTGTAAAATCCAGTTCTTAATCGGAGCAGCAAAGCGACATCTTTACTCACTCAGACTTCTCGTCACACAACTGTACGCGAAGGTAGCATGAAATGTGTTCCGAGCTCTGTGTTGATCTCTGCAATGTAATTTAAATTGTAATTTAGTACTTAATATATTCTTTTGTTATAGGAGATTGTCTACTCTTATTTTCTTTAATTATATCATGCATTAAGCACGCACGACCACCAAATAACGGACCCATATACAAAATTTCAACGTTCTATAACTAATTTTTTTGAGTTATGCAAAATGCATACATACGTACTTACACATCACGAAAAAAATCCCTTTCAAGTATCAACTTAGAGTCATAATCATTAGTCATAAGTATCAGCTTAGAGTAAATGGGATTACATTTAACAATAAGGTTCTTTGAAAAAAAAAAAGAGAGAGAGAGAGTCCTTCATTATTTTCGTACGTACAGGCGTCAGCCCAAAAAATAATTCACATGGATTCCGTAATCGTGAAAAACGGATATTTCCGTTAAATATGATACCCAAAAGTTTTCTCGATTACAATAATTACTACCATTATATTTGATACAAGGAAGTAAGGAACCTATATTAACCTACATATTCTTATAGAAACAATACCTAAGTGCAGTATATAAATATTTCAAATCAATAAAATCTGACTATAACACGCTCAAGAAAAAAAAAAAAAAAAAAAAAAAAAAAAAAAAAAAAAAAAGAATCATCTAAATTTTCAAATTACAAACATAAATAGCAATAGTAAAAAGCAAATACAAAATAACGCTTCACGCTATCAAAAGTGCTCATTTTCTTAAATATCAACAACTAAATAGTATTTCAACTAAAACACATAATGTAAACAAGAGTTTGCCCGATGCCCAAAAAAATTCAAAATTATCTATGAAAAATATGAGCGCATTGTGACGCAACCGTATCATTCGTATTCGAACAGCAACCACATCATTCGTATTCGCATAGAAACCGCATCATTCGTACTCGAACAAACCGCATCGTACTACAGATGCGAGTAACGAACAGATGCGAGTAACGAAATGAATTTGTGAGTACCGAATCGGTACTTCGAGTCAACCGATGTACCCGTTACTCAGTAACGAATACATGCGGTTTGCTCCAGCTCTAGTCAAAGGTAGTCAGACGCCATTGCTTCGAAAGAAGAGGTTGAACTGAAATTCTTGACCTAAAATCTTGAGATATTAACTGCATTCCGGATTTTCCTGCAGCTGGATATATTAAATTTGAGGTTTTTGGCAATTTGTGAGTAGTTACAGAAACTATATAATGCCTTACATGTGCTCAGTGCCGCTATGTAACGGCAATTACAAATCTGGACCTAAAGTGCACATTTTCGCTTTTCCTAATGATGCCGATCTGAAAGAAAAATGGATCCGTGCAATAAAGCGAAAGGACTTCATTCCAACTAAAAATAGCAAGGTGAGCTTTTATTCTTATGATTTCATTGATATTCAAAGAAAAATTATATAAGTTAAATATTCAATATGTTTAATATGTCTGTTTTTAAAGCCAAAATCATTTCCAATGAAAAACTAGTGTTAAATATAATAGTAAACAATAACTAATGTAAAATATAAAAGTATACAATAAATCATTGCTAATGTAAATAAGTAGTATAATAAGCTTTTGTTTCCTGCAATTTGTCTTAAAGTGAATTCTATAATTTTGTTAATAAATGCATTTTGCTTCATAAATTGCATGTGAATATTTTAATGAGTAATTAAGTTCATAATACTATAGTATTATTTAATGTATAATAAATTCTACTTCATATACTGCAGATTAAATATTCAGTAGAAAATTCAGTACTTAATATAAAGCAATAATCGGGAAAATATACAAAATCTTGAACTTAATCTCCACTTTTATTTTAAAACCACTTGTCATTGTAAGTTTTAGAGATATGAAAGTAATAATGTTTTTCATTTAAAAATTCAAATTCGTGTGCTTATAATATTTTAAGGGAACACATTACGCTTTCAACTCTTTTTTTTGTCACATTTTCAAGTTTATTCTGAAAATTATAATTAACATATATCTAAAAAAAATTATAAAAAAAACTTGGAAAAAAATATTGTTAAACCAGTTGTTTATAAAACATAGAACTATTTTTTTTTTAAATTTTATTTTTATAAATTTGTTATTACGTTTTTTATATTAATAATTTTGCTTTAAAAAGCGTTTTTTTGTGTATTCCTTGAAAATCTAAGCAAAACTGTGTTTGGAATACTGTATGCTGCTGTTACAAGATTTAATGAAACATTTTGTTGTCATGATTAGAAAAAAAGGAAATCTTATTAATTTAAATAATTTTTCAAAAATAACTACTGAAGGTGCAGTTTTGAAATTTTCCATATGTATTTTAAAAAGTTGCAGTTTAGCCTATAAAAAAATTCGATAGTTTGACGATATTGTTTAGTACTGTGTCCCCTTAAAGAACTGTTTGAATGAAATGATATTAGAATTCACTGTATAATGATGTGTTTAAAAACAATTCTTCTTAAATGTGTTTCAATTGTTTCATTTTCGGAGTATGTAGTTACGCGAGCTCCATTTTCAGCCAGCTGACATCATACGTGAGGCAAGGGCTTTCGATGAAAAAACTGGGAAAGATATAGCAGTATGCTTGAAGATTCCGAGATTATTAAAAGGTGCAGTGCCATCGATTATGATTAATTGCCCATCATATTTGACTACTTCGAAAGCAATCCGTAAAGATCCTGTGACAAAAAAGAGCTAGAAAATAAAAATCTTGCTGCCGCTATTTAAAGAAGCATGAAGGAAAAGCAAAAATATGATGAAGACGGAGAACTGCTAAGTTTGAACGATTTATGCAATAAGAAAAATATGCTACAGCTTTCGGATTTCTGGAAATTTTTGAAAATTGAAGATTATGTCTTGATTTTTAATATTCAAGATGAACCTGTACCTCAAATACAATATTCCATAAGGATTAATCATGAAATGTTGGTACAAGCATTTTCTAATAATGCTTCTTTGAAAAGTATTGGTAAATTAAAATTTCCCATGAAAATTACTAACATAAATATGCTAAATGAAGTCTTAAATGAAATTAAACATGCTAGCAGTAATGAAGATGAAGTCATAAGATTAAAACTCCTTGCTGCATTAAATACACTCTCTGATATTAACTGCATTGATAATGAAAAAGAAAATGTTATTAAATTTATAATTGAACAAATCTCAATTCTTCTCCAAACTTCGAAAAGGTATAATCCAGATATACTAATTTTTGCCTCTATATGTTTCTATATATCACCTCAGTTGTACAAATTTTTGAGACAAAGTGGATACATTTTACTTCCACATCCAAATACCATTTGTAATATTAATTTAAAGCACAATGTTGATCCTAAACAAGAACAAATGGATTGCAATTTCTTATTGTACACAAAATAGAAATTCAGATTTTTAAATGAAAGTGATAAAAAGATAGTTTTACTAATAGATGAAATTCATGTAAAATCTTATTTTGATTATAAAGGGGGTAATTTAACGGGAATGGCTTATAACAATTCAGAAGCTGCTTCAAGTGTACATGCATTCATGATTTCAAGTATATTATCATCATATATTGTTCACATGCTTCCAGTGCATACATTAACTGCAAGTGCTCTGCATTCATTTATAGAACAGGTTATCATAGGACTCGAGAGGATAGGTTTTTTAGTCATAGGAATCATTACAGTTAATAATGCAATAAACAGCAAAGCTGTATCTTTATTTTCTAGTTCTAAAAAAATACAAATAGTTTATCCTCATCCTGTTGATAAAAAAGACCATTATTTTTTCTGATAGATTCAGTGCATATCATTAAATGTGTCCGAAACAATTGGATTGCACAAAAAAATGCTGAAAAGTGTATGTATTGTCCGAAATTTAAGCATGATGATAAATCATCTAAAATCTTGTCAGCTTCGTTTTATGCTCTAAAGGATCTGCATTCTCTTGAAATGCACAGTCTTCTCAAGTATGGCCATAATTTATCTCTAAAAGCATTAACGCCAACTACTTTTGAAAAACAAAATGTAAAGCTAGTTCTTCAGGTTTTCAGTAACTTTGTTGTCAAAGCGTTATTAGAAACCCATAATAAAGAAAACATAAAACACGCAGAAGATACAGCGGAGTATATCGAGATATTTTCCACATGGTTTAGCATCATGAACCTCAAATGTCCATACAAAGGTCAGCGCTTGAACGACAAATTTAAAACACCCCTCACGAACAGTGAGAGTGATGACAAATACATATTCTTAAATAAATTTTTGAATTGGCTAGATGATTGGAAGCTAATGAAGAATGACACAGGGACATTAACCAAGGAAACTCATCAAGCAGTAGCTTTGACAACGTATGCAATGATGGAAATCACTTCATATTGCATTTCCGAACTCGGACTGAAATATATTCTTCCTGAGAAGTTCCAAACAGACAATCTTGAAGCTAGATTTAGTCAGTATAGACAATATGCTGGTGGACAATATCACGTATCTACTCGCCAAATATTTGAGATTGAAAATAAAATTCGACTTATGTCTTTGATGAAAATAAAGTTAAAAAGTAAAAAACTTGGAATTGTAGAAATTGATGATTTAAGTCTTGCAGAAAACTTTAAATATATTTATATCTGATGAAGACATAGCAGCAGCTGAAAGTTATTTGCCTGTGTCCATATATTTAGGAGGATACTGTGTTAGGAGTGTTCTTAAAAAATTACAATGCTCATTTTGTGAAGACTACCTTTCTTTAAAAAAAGAATTAGCATTTGATGAAAGTTTCAGTTTTTGCAAAATGTTAGACCGTGGTAAACTCTTTTATCCGTCAAAGTATGTAGTAAAGGTTGTTTTCTATAATTATATCATAATTCAAAAACTGTGTTCAGATTTCGAAAAAGAATTTTGGAAAGTTCAAGATCAACGGAAAGCAGCATTTAATGTAACATCAGAATATCTAATGAAGGAACAGTTTTTAGAAGAACAAGATTGTTGTGAAAATGGGCATATGTTTGAAAAAGCTCTAAAAATGATTATTTGGTCATCAACAAATGCAATGCTCAATAACTATTGTAAGAAAAGAAATGATTTATTGCAACAACAGTCCGTTAAAAAAAAGATGACAAAAATTCAAGATAACAAGCCACTAACAAAAAAAAAAAAAAAAAAAAAAAAAAAAAACTTCACACATTAGTGCAATGATAAATTTTGGAAGAGCTATAAAGTATATGGTCTTTCAAATAGATGCAATAGAATAAATAATTAAAAAGATAAAATATACTGGAGGGATGAAGTGCTTGTGCAAGGGACGTCCGGTATCCTATACTGTCATTGCACTTTCCCTGATATGATATAGGCTCTACCACGTGCACTTCGGTAACGAGATGTGGGAACCTCGGCTAACTACCTTGCAAATTTAAAATATAATTTATAATTCTGTAGTGTGTCCATTTCAAAAAAGTTATATCAAAACTCGCACATAGTTACAGGTACAACTTTCAATCTAGAGAGCTCGAAAATTAATTATTATTTTCATAAATTTTAATGTGGATATATCAAGATTTTGCTAAAGAGTAATTCAGATAATAGTAAGAATTCATATTTTAATCAAAATATTATTTAATAAAGACAGCCGACAAAACTAAAGCAAAATAATTTTCTGTGAAAGTTTAAAAATAGATTTTTGGTTTTGATTCTAATTTGATTTTATTCTATAAGAATATTGCTCACTGTAAGTTTAATAATTATTTTTATGAACAGGATTTTTTCAGTAACACCATTTTAAAATAATGCTGGGATTAAAAATTATCATAAAAAATTACATTTTAAATTATTTATACCAATAAATAAATGATGAACTATACCTTTTTTAATATTTAGTTTATTGTAAAAGACCTTTTTTACACTAGATTTTGTTTTAAAAAAATAAATGTAATAACCGAAAATGCTCATTCTTTTATTTTATCACCATACTGAACAAAATTATGTACTACTTAGAAAAGGCTATAAAGAAAAATCGGGTTCTTGTAAAATGCTCTTTTTATTCATAGTTTTCATTTTTATCTATAAATGAAAAAAAAAAATGTGCAGTATTTTCAGTTCGAAAGCATAACATTTTTGCGTTATAGCGTTTAAGTGTTTAAAAGTTTATCCAAACTATAGAAAGTAAAATGGGATTGAAATAAATAATTATTGATCACCCAGGTGAAAATTTTTATCAAGCGTTAAGAAAAATAAGCTCAGATACCTGAAGTCTTAAAGCATGATATTTAATAAATGCTAAGATAGTATCACTTATTTAATAATTTCCTGTTTACTTTACATCGGAATAACATAAAATTAGCTTTTACTAATAAATAAGCGCGCTGTGAGTTCGCTCGCTTTCAGTGGAGGAGAAAGGTTTCTTCGCACTCCATACGGTGACTTCACGAGAGAGCTGGACGGCCTTGTTTCTCGAAGGCCACGGCAATATGCATTTATTTTATTGTTACCAAGGATTTTTAAGTGACGCAAACCTTTACTTTCTGATATAAAATTTCCTGAACAGTGGCATTACACCATGTATATTAAATATGCTTACTTCATAAGAAATTTTGACTTCATATTATTTTCAATTTCTGCCTTCCATGCCAAACAATCATTAAATGAATTTAATTATAGCTCAGTATGATTCAAATCACCATCATGAACATTATTGAAATGATATATTATTTCTCACTTTTCAAAATTAGCATAACATACAGGACACACATAATTACCTGTTAGAAGTATGAATTTTATTTTGATGATATTTCCAATTTTTTAGGTCAACTAAATTTCAGATGGCAGTCCTCACATTTGTAGCTTGGTGTTCGACCACTTTTTAAAGAATCATTAATGTAGTATTATTAGAGTGTAATGTGTTGGTATGGCGTTTCAAACTGCATTAGCATTTATTTGGTACGTTTTTAAGCAATCAGAGCATACAAAATTACTCTCAGCCACACTAAAATTATTTGCACAATCAACCATACTATTAGAACTTAGTTTTCAGAGATTCAATTAATGTAGTATTATTGTAATAAAATTTATATGCATGGCGTTTCAAATTGTATCTATAGTTGAAAGTTTTAAACAATCACGGCAAACACAATCATTCTCAGCTATACTAAAATCATTTGCACAATGAACCATATCACTCACAACACAATCAGAATTATCACACATACCAGAATTGGATTTATCGCACATGATTACTCCTTCCTGATTTTGATTCGATTTAGAATCAAAAATACCTTCTGAGGAAACAGAAGTAGTTGGCCCTGAAATGGGCAGTTTTTCTTGATTTTGCAGAAGATATAATAATCGAAGCAAAATAAAAAAGAGAACTGTATTAGCAATCACACGCTACCACAGCAGTACAAAGAGCAGAGTAAAATAATAGTAAATACCAAGGTTCTTTAATATACTAAGGTTAGGCCAGGAACGGAAAAAGCGTGCCATTGGTTCCTGGTAGTGACGTCACCCGGGAGACAAGACGCATCGTCCGACGTGTCTGCTACATGATTTTGGTAATGGAAAAAATGTAAACTAAAGCAAAATGATCATTTTATATGTGGTAGATACACCGGAAATACCGGGTATATACTTTCCGATTAAGTATTTTGTTAAAGAAAATGTTTATTTTATGCACAGAATTCGTACGAATGCTGAAAATAATTGTAAACATTAAATTCTTTTCGTAAAGGAAAGCATTAGAATGAAAAACGATATTTAAGGTTATTAAGGGAAATAAATATTGTAAAACAAGGTATTTTTCAATATTTTTTCGTAGTATTGTTTGCACTAAATAAATCTTGTTGATGGCATAACTGCTATTTATTTTCATTGCTCATGCACTTTTTTTAATACAAATAAACTTTGACATTCCATGAGAAATATATGATCGTGATTTTCAGTTTAAATTACATATCTGAAGCAAAAATATATATAAAAAGATTTGACTTAACAAATTCATATTTAAATACCATAAAATTCTACAAATTTCTTAATATCCGTCATTATACTTTTAAATAGTATACTTATCACATTCTTTTTAAAGTGAAAAGTGACTTCATACTGATTCACTTCAGATTTTAGCAGAAGTGCGTATATTTTCAGTATAATCTAAAAATACTCTTATAATCCCTTACACTCCCAAGATTTCTATATAACATTTATCCTGACGTGATTATTTGCTATAGTAAATAATCTTCGATATTGGCATCCTATTCTTCCTTCCATACATTAAAAATGGAACAATTAAAACACATTTTCTTACATATATACGCACAATAATAATAATAATAAACTTGCCCTACATCTTAGTTTCGGCCCACCAGCGGCTGAGCGGTAAAGTCGCTGAAAACTGGTAGTTCGGTCCGAATCCCGCGAACGGGCTGGCTGCATGGGTGTTTTCGGGTTTTTCCTCATGTGGAACGTGTACATGAGCCAGTTTCCCTGAGAAAGTCCTCCACGAAGGCATCACACCTATTACCCAGATAGCCCTAGTGTGCTTTGCCATAATTATATACACCACCACATCTTAATTTCAATTCAGCCTGTACACAAATTATATATTTTTAATTACTAATGTATTTTTATCAGGTTGTTTCTTAAAATACTTTTGTTATACTCGAAATATGTGTTCAATACTGAATTATTTTTCTTTCTCTTATAATTAAAAACAAGTTATATGGAATCAAAATTAAAACATATGCTGCAGTTAAATAACACTGAACAGAATATCTTACTTACTCTTTCGCTATTTGTATTCTAGCATTATACACAGATTTATTTTCCTTAAGGTTCAAGCATGTGTAAGTTATATTAATTAAATTACATCACACATACCTGTATGCATCAGTTAAATAACACTGAAGGAAATATGTCACTCACTCATTCGATGTTTGCATCATAGTGTGGTCGAGAAATTGTTCTTTCCTCACGGTGAGGCATGTATCAGTTTACTTAGTTCGCAAAGCTTAACCCAGACGCTGCTTCAATACATAGAATTACGTTTGGGATGTAAAGAAAGTAACAAAAACATGTGAATGAAGTTGGATACGCGAATTTATTAACTAATCATTCAGGTACTCAGTATTGGTAAACATGACACTGAGTTTAAATATCTCACCAGGATGTAACTCTCATACACAAAATGAAGATTATGATAAAAATGATTTAAAATGAGAAATTTTTCAATATAAATGTAAAATTACATCACAGTTATGTATGAAAACTACATAAATTCATTAAAAAAATAGTTATTTTATCTGGTTGTAAAGAGTGTTTTCCGCCAAAAAAACATATTAACGTGTATAATTCTGACACAACGCTATAGCACAATTTGCCACTTCCGCCTAGGTATAATAGCAAATTAACAACACAAATCAAATCAAACTGTTGATGCAACGAAAGTAAACAAATGCCAAGAACTAACGCTGTCACGCACATGACGTCATGCGTATGGGGCATAACTTTCTCCCTGCACTGCGCATCGCTCTTGGGCCCCGCCTGGTAAATACGAGGCGCCTTCAGGGAAATGACGACATGCGCGGTAATCTGCGCAGATGTTCAGGGAGGAAACTAGCTTCTGAGGGGCTAGACGCTTGTTTGCGTAACAATGTTATACTCCGTAGTTGGCTCACTACATGTGTGGTAGGATATATCTAATGTCTAAATGTGTCCCGCCATTTTTCAATTCACCTCTCCGCAAAAGGATTTCTACCGTGTTGTATAAACAGGGATACGTGATTTCCGTTCTGTAACCTAACCTTTTTACCTGTGCAGTGCGCGTGGAATCGCTCGTTTGAGCTCGGTATTTTTTTTTTTTTTTTTTTTTTTTTTTATGTTTTGTACTTCACGTAAGTTTTTACTATCGTTTCTATTTTTTCAGTATCCCTTCCATTTTAAGTGTAATTGTTAAGTACAAGGTAAAATTAGTTGGATTTTTTCCAATAATACGCCAACTTTGGGAAAGCAGGGGTTTACAAATGGAAATTTTATTACTACCTTTATCATTTATCATCAATAAATGCCTGTAACAACACGCATTTATTTCTTGAGTTTTTGAGGTTGGGTTTTCCGCAGAGAACCCGTTGGCGTTTCGGGAAAGAACCCTTTGGCGCCGTTGCAATTTTACTCACCAAGCTGAGCTGAGCCGTAAGCGTGATATTTTGTAAACGTGGTTTTTAGTGATGTAAATTCAAGTTAGCAGACAATGGTGGTAGAAATTCACAGATAATAAGTATGTTGATATAATACTAACAGGTTAAACTTGATATACGAAAATAAATTTCTATTAAATTCAAGTTAGCACAGAAAACAATGTATTAAACATAACGGGAAGTAAAAATTCATTTAAAAAATAACAGTTTTCTTATACTTACGTTTACAATATACTTATATGTATTTTCTCTAATTCATATAGAATACTAGTATTTGGTGGTACTATTCGGTTTTGAGGACCGTAAAAAATCGCCAAACTATTGTTGATGCCAGTGCTGCCAAAAATAATTGTGGCAACCCTAACGCAAAAAAGGAAGTATAATAGTAAATAACTATCTAAGATTGATGATTTAGTTTAGATGAAATGTTAATTTCGTATAATACTTTTTTATTATTATAATTTATATAAAAAAAGCTAAACATGACTGAATGGAAGCATAAGAGTAAATAACTATTTCAGATCATTTTTGTAATTTATATAAAAACTGCTAAACATAACTGAATGGATGCCTGCATCACTATTTCGCTACCGAGTAAAAAAAATGCATAAGCATAATTTCGCTAAAGCATAATTTCATCTCTTTGGTTGTTCAAACATAATTTTCTATAATGAATGATGCCTTTTCTTTGAAAATTTTCTTGGTGAAGTGCGGAATCGTACACTTATTTGTTTGCCGCTTTTTACAAGGGTAAAAAGAATTGCATTTTTGTCAATTTTCTTTTACTTTTTAAGTGAAAATAGGTCGATGTGTACATGGATAGAATATGAGAAATTTTTAAAAACGCGTCAAGCAGTGTTGGATTCTGCACTTTACTCAAAATTCTACAGACTTTTCGTCATGGGCAATTCCCAAATTGTTAAATCCATAGGATATCAAAAAAGGATTTAAAAATTAAACTAATATTTCAATGGTGTCTTAAGAAATATAGAACTAAATCCACTTACGCAATCTGAAATCAGCGCGTACGCTAGATTTGGCGCGCTGTTAAATGGGCGCGTTTGCTAGATTTGGCGCTTTTGTGCATATATTTTCGCTGTAATTTTTTTACGGTCCTGAAAACGGAATAGTACCTAATATTTCTATTACAAATGTCTTTTTTCACTATTAACTACTTTGCCTGTTGATTGATGTATTTCGGTAAGAGCCATGCCCACGAATAAATTAATGAATGCATGACCTTTAATATATCCATTTTACATAGTTTTAAGTTTTTTTTTTTGTCAAGTTACTTGCATACAGCTTAAAGCATTTTACGTTGAAACAAATACCTATCCTTTTTCATAATATATTTCACAATACAAATAACCTTCAACAGTAATCAAATTTTCTTCAGTAGCATTTTTAATAAAACTAGAACTTTATACATTTTAAAATTATTATAGGGGTTGGAAACCTCATGGATCTGCGTGCTTACAGCTGTTAATAATTAAGAACATAACGTGAACAGTCATGTTACAAATTAGCATTCACCCCTCCCGCCATAATTTCTTCCTTTGATCCCGAACTGACGACCCGAGAACCGGCATCTTTCGACGAAAACTTCTTTAATTACGCGAAAATATTTCTATCTATTCGTTGTTAAAAAATTCAGAAAAAATAATATAAATCTCCAAATGCGAATGACAACCTTCGCATAAGCGAATAGGATGAATTAGCTAGGTTACCAGGTTTGAACTATTATTGCCAAAGTTGGCGATGTTTACATTTACCGGGTTCTCTGCGGAAGTGCTTCCGCTAGGTTAGTTAAGGGGTTTTTAATTTTCCTAAAGTGTGAAGGAGTTTTGAAGCTTGGTCCTAAAAGGACCATTTGGGATGGATATGCAGGAAAGTTAAGTAGGGGAATGTCTGAAGGTCTCAGAAGTCTTATAGGTAAGGGTCTTGGTTTTTGTGTAGTAAGTTTAGCTGGAAGAGGTATTTTATTTAATGTTTGAAATAGGAGAACGTGTACGTGCAATATCGCTGACGATTTGTACTTTTCGTCAGTTGCTCTTGCTGACTGGCTTCAGTTCGTTAATGAAATAATAATTAATCACGTTGAACTGATACCTGAGAAAACAGGTGGTGTACGTAAGATTGTCGAAATTGATCAATCTTTCAAAGTTTGATAAAAGAAAGTATGATAGAGAACATTGGGTGGAGGCTCAGTGGGTTTTTGGCGAGTGGGGTAGAGAGGATCGGAAAAGCCTTTTCTGTTTGCAGTATCCAATAGCACTCAGAGAAACATTATTAAATGTCATTAAAGAATTGATAGGACCCAGATGTTTTAATTTATAATAATTGCTGGAAGGCATACGATGTAATTTCACGTGAAGAATTGGAACACATTTGAAAGCTAATCATTCAATTCATTTTAAGGATTCTGAAACAGATGTTGGTTATTTAAGATTGGCATATATATAACATTCTCAAAAGAATTATCCACTTCTAACAAAAATACATTATGGCAATATACAAAAAGAAAACTTTATTAAAGAAAATCAGACATAAGAAATCTTACCACATTCTATCAAACCATAATAATAAAAAACTTTCTCTTCCAGATACATTTTTAACTCATTCTTTTTGCAATTTTATATCAATGTTGCCCAAATATTAAAACTTAAAATTATGCTTTATAACCAAATACTATCAATTCCCCCTTATTTGTATTTAAAGATATAATTTTAATCAGTCAGTCATGTCCATACTTTAATAGTTCATCTTTTAATTTCACCCTAGGTAGATACTTTGTTAAAATATCCGCTTCTTGATTTTGTGAACACACAAACTGAGGAATGGTTTGATTCATTTCATATTCATCCTTAACGAAGAAATATTTTCTATTAATGTGCCTTGAACTGCTACTTTGTTTTGGTTTTTTAATCCAATCTATTAATGCTTGACAGTCTGTTTTAATTCCTATTGGTTTGTCAATTAGATCATCTTGACCCAATTCTTCAAGTAAAAAGATGTACCATTTAACTTCACATGCACATTCGCAGAATGCTAAAAGTTCAGCTTCCATTGTAGATAGAGCAACTATTCTTTGTTTGTTGCACTTCCAATTTATGAAATTTTTGCCTGATTTAATGAAAAAACCTCCAAATGATTTTCCATCTTCAGTGGTACACCAACTTGCATCTGATGTAGCATTTAATTTCCCATTGTCTGAAGTATGCACTAAACAAGTATTTTGTGTTCCTTTAATATATCTAAATATCCTCTTTATAGCTGTCCAGTGTTTCTGGGATCTTGATTATATCTTGACAAATTACTTACTGCAAAAGCTAAGTCTGGCCTTGTGCCTGTTGCTAAGTGCATCAATGAACCTAATGCTTCTTGATATTTTGTCTTCGACACAGGTGGTGAAGATGCTATGTCATCAAGATTTTCACTCAATATTCCTGGAGTCTTGATAGGTTTACATTCATCCATTTCAAAGTTTTTTAAGATTTTAGTTATATAGTTTTCTTGACTGAGTATAAGTTTTCCAGATTCTTGCCGGATGTCTATTCCTAAAAATTTTTGTGTTTGAGTGACTTCTCGTAATGTGAACAATTTAGATAGTTGAGAGATTATGTCATTTATCTCAGAATTTGAATTTCCAATCACCATTAAGTCATCCACATATACTGCTATGATAAAATATTTGATCTTATCTTTATAAATATAAACACACGGATCTGACTTTAGTTAAATTCTTTTCTTTAAGAATTTTACATAATTCATCATACGAGCATTTTCCCGATTGTGGTAATCCATATATACTTTTGTTTACAAGATATACTTTGTTCGGATCTGATATAAAGCCAGGTGGTTGTTCCATGTAAATTGGTTTATCCAAGTACCTATTTAAATATGCAGTTTTTAACGTCGAAAAATCTTATTTTGTAGTTTTTGTAAACTGCAATCGATAGTAATGTTCTAAAGGTTGCAAGTCTCATTACTGGGCTAAATCCATCTTCATAATCAATTCCTTTTCTTTGATTAAATCCAGTCGCTACTAGTCTTGCTTTGTAAATTGTTTCTAAATTACCCTTTTCATCCCTTTTTGAGAATATCCAGCGGTTTTTAATAACTTTCTTATCGATAGGTCTTTCAACTAATTCCCAGACTTCATTAGCCTCCATTGAACTCGATTCTTCTGTCATTGCTTGTAGCCAGAATTCACTTTCAGCAGATTCTATAGCTTCATCATATGTCTTAGGTAATCCTTCATTTGTATTGTATACTACATAATCTTTTAATTTTTCTGGGGGCTTCGTAATTCACGCTAGTCTTTTCTGTACAGGATTTCCATGATTATCATTTCCAGGTTCTTCATTTATTTGCGGATACTCGGCTTTTCCAATGAATTGTTATCATCGTGTTCATCATCACTATTGGATGGCAAACAAATACTATCAACAGAGTGTCACACAAGCATAATTGGAGCACACAAAAAGTTCTTTAACATCTTATAATTAGCAAAATGACTTCTTCTATGTAGCTGTTTATATATTTAGGCATTCATGCAAGGAGAAGAATATAAATGCATTTAATGCAGAAAAAAAGTGTTACTGAACTAAAATCACAAAATGGATTAATGCTAATTAGTACCCTCTTTGGATGACTAATTAATTTTAAGGTTGACAGGCCAAATGTTTCTATACTGTTAGATTTAATATAACTGTAAAAACAATTGAAAAATGGAAGGAAGGAAATTTTCATGAATAGATAATATGCATTATAGTGAAATTTATGCAGTTTCTTCCAATTAAAAATCAAGGGACAAAAAATAATTTTTAATGTAAGTGTAATCCCTAAGTAGATAGTCAATCTCGATGACTTAAAATTTCTGAAGTTTGATTATGGAAATCACTTGAAATGGTAGGAGAGGGATGCTTTCATGGAGGACGTTTTAAGGGAAAACTGGCTTGTGTACATCTTACACTTCGGAAAAACCATTCAGCCAACCCATTCGCAGGGTTCCAACCTCTGACTGAACTACCAGTGTTGAGCAATGCTTTACCACTTGGCCGCTAGTAAGCCAAATGACTGAAAAAGACCAGATTTATTGTGATCATGACGTTTTTTTGGCACCTTTCCTCTTTTCCCCCCCCCCCTCGTCTTTTTGTTTGATTTTGAATTAACTGTAAGTTATACTGTCATATATTCAACTGGTAACGCAGTTCGTGTTAGAAAGCAGTAGAATGTCATATTCTCATGGTTTTTTCTTATTTGGAAAATTTTTATTTTACTATGAGTTTTGCTTTTTTGGTATTTCAAACAATGCTAAGTTAATGTCTTGAAATCAGATTCAAACTTTAACGATATAGACAATTCTCCACTAGTGATATATGGAATGACCTTCATTATAAGTTATCTTTCGCTTACTAATTTTCAGTTTGCTATGCTTTATGAAATGTATTGTGCCATTCCCTGCTGATTACCAATTTATACATTAGTTTATTTATTATTTTTAACTGTTTCTAGTAAAAATTCACAAAATTGTAGGAAATAAACTGAACATAAATTATTGGTTTCATATTTTAAATTAGTTTATGATTAATTTATCTTAAATCTTCAATTAAATATGACTTGATGTACTGATACATGAATTTCTTGATAACAATATCATAAAATACTTTTATAGGTAAAGAAGTGCAAAATAGTGTTTTTTTTTTTTAAAGCAAACCCGGTGGTTGCAAAAATCTTTACTGCGCATTCTTTCACCAGAAAGCTAGGCCGGGAGTTACAGGTAAGTTAATAATTTTACTTGCTCGTTTCTATATTTATCTTCAATGTAGGTATCATGTATATTTGTACTTATTAACAAAGTATTTTCATCTAATTGTTAATCTTAACAATAAGATGAAACTACTTTGTTAATAAATTATTGTAATTGATACTTTGTTATTAAGTTAATTAAATTATTGTTAATCTTAACAATAAGATAAATCATTTCTGTACATGAACTTTGTTTGAAAAATGCCCATTATTTAAATTGAATTATTTAAGATAGGAAAGTCTTTCATATAGTCTTGGAATTTAAATGAATGTTGCATTTAAAAATTACTGTAGTTTTGAGCTTTTCATCGCATTTATGTTTTCTTTTGATGCCGCTTTATGACCGCTTCACACTGAAACAGATAACAACTTATGCTTGTTCAGAGTGGTTCTTAGTACAAGAGTATCTTTGCTATGTGCACAAATGTAGGTTATATACAAGTATCCAACTGAATGTATCAATCACTTTTAACTTTTGTAATGATCAGATATGGATAAAATTAGCAGACCTGTACCTTCATATAAAGACTGAATATCGGTTGATCTTTAGATTATGGTAACTTGGCGAAAATTTGGCGACCAACTCCCCTACAGCAACCCTCTATTTTTTTTTCCCGCCGCCATCTTGTCTTCACGAAGTAAAGACGTGTTTCTTTTCTTTTTATCTACTGAACACTTCTTCCAACAATCTGCTAGCCGAATTACACTTATGCTAGAAATTTTATCAAACAAAACTGCTTAATCATGACAAATATTCACTGCAAAATTGGGAAAAAGTGAACAATACCATACTCCTTACGCGTTTTTCAAAATAACACATACACATAAACCATGTACACGTCGACTTATTTTTACTTAAAAAAACATCTCAGAATTACACAAAAATGGCATTGCATACACTCTTCACTATATCCATGTACACTGCTTTTTTCTCATAAATTAGAAAAATTTCACGAAAATACATGACAATTTTCTGAATCTTTAAACCCAGTAAAAAGAACATATATGAAATTACCTGAACGCGAAAAAGTATATACCCTTTCCAAATATGAACATTTCCACATATAAAATAAATAAAATATCCAAAAACTTTTACCTCTAAATCATCTATTATATTGTAAACGTCACCAACGAATTCATACCGCAAGCATTACAAATACTTAGTGTCAAATATTTAAATTATTTCCATGCACGTTTACTTCAACTAAAACGTATACCAAATTCCTACAAACATAAAATTCACAAAATAACTATAATTTAATTAAAATATCACTAAGCCATGTACACATCAACCTATTTTTACTTAAAGAAAACATCCCAGAATTGCACAAAAATGGCGTTGCGCACACTCTTTACCGTATCCATATACACTGCTTTTTTCTCATAAATTTGAAAAATTTCACAAAAATGCATGAAAATTTTCTGAATCTTTAAACCCGTTAAAAAGAACATATATGAAATTACCTAATAACGAAAAAGTATATACCCTTTCCAAATATGAACATTTCCATGTATAAAATATATGAAATATCCAAAAACTTTTACCTCTAAATTATCTATTATATTATAAACGTCACCAACAAATTCATACCGCAAACATTACAAATACTTAGAGTCAAATATTTAAATTATTTCCATGCATGTTTACTTCAACTAAAACGTATACCAAATTCCTACAAACATAAAATTCACAAAATAACTATCATTTAATTAAAATATAATTAAATTCAAAAACACTACTTAAAATATAAATAAGCACATACATTAAATTAATAAAAATTAGCTTACAATCCTAATTACTTTAAACTAAATCATTGCTAATAACAATTTTCCCAATAATACCAAATTACTTTACTTCCACCTTACATTTAGAACAATGCATAAAAATAATATCCTCAAATAATTAAAAATACTAACTTACCTAATCTTCTTCAGAATCTTGCTTACATGGTGGTGTATTCAATACAATTATTGAACGATTTTTTCTGCGAATTTTTCCTCCACACTTCCTCCGCTAAATAAAAAGCAAAATTCTCTTTATCACAATGCCTCGGAATGGCGCTTTTTATAGCACTCCATGTGCCCTCTATTGTATTGATATGTGCACCTGTTTCCGGATCTTTAAAATAATATTTGTGGTTCACAGCAAGATGTTTAAAACCTTCATCTTCCAAACATTCATACGATTTTTCACTTTAGACAGCGCCATACAATCCCAAAATTATTCAATCCTACTTCACACAACACACAATGAAGCTTAATACAAAATAATATACAGCCACAGATATTTTTCCAAATTCTCCCCTTTTCCGATTAAAGAACCTTAATTCGTCCATTAATATCACATGACATATCCCATGATCTCTCATTTCCCTCACACAAAATAATGCGTAATCGGAACTGAGTACTGCTCACATTATTACCAAAGTCCCAGGTAGTAACCTTTATCGCCTCCAAAATGTCGCCAAACTACCAGTTACCATATTCTAAAGATCAGCCTGAATATCTTATAAATTTGGACACCTTTTAAAAAATCATATATAATCAGCAAGTTAATGCATTTCATTTCAGTGTGATTTTCGTCTAAAGATTTTATATGAAGGCATGTGTTTTTTAAAGCGTAACTTGTAATTAATTAAAAATTTTTGCTAATATATAACAGTTTATCATTAACAATGGTGTAATTATCGGTACTTTTCTGTTATCAAGACTGGATTCAGAAGTGTATATATATGCACATGTGCATGTATGTGTGCACAGATACAAAGCCTAAAGTAATACAGGGTGGTACATGCACATATACATACATACATGAAACATATCCGTACATGCATACATACATAAATTTCTTGACCCGGTCCTGATAACAGAACAGCATATAAATCTCCCATCTTGTTTTTTTCTCAACTACCAATCTGCACCTCGAATTAAAACATAAAAGTCGAAAACAGATATGTTTAATTAATATAGAAATGTAGCTGAACTTGACATCTGTACGAATGTCCGAGTGCTTAAGACCGTTAAGTAGTGGGATTTCAAACTTGGGATCATTCTCAGGCATGCAGACGTACAGCTATTGAGGCCCAGGACGGGAAATCCTCCTTATTGAAATGATTACCATACAAAATGTCAACTGAAATATAAAATTAGTATTTATTTAATAATTCAAATAAATTAATTAATTCAAATTAATTAATTCAAATAAATTAATTGATTTGGAAAACAAAAAATCTTAAGACTAAAGAAAAGATGAACGTGCATCTAGCAGACAAACATATATTTAAAAGATGGTATTATTTTGCCATTTTTGATGTTTTAGAAAATTATTTTTAATTTTCTCTGTATAAAAAAGCTAAAACTACTTTTTGCGAGCTTTGAATTCTTAAAATATTTTTATAGCTTCATCAAAATTAACGTTTTTAGCTACTGCATTTTCAGTAGAGTGTGACAAACCATTAAGTCTTACATTGCTCATTATTGATCGAGCATAAATTTTAATCAACTTAAAAAAGCTTCTTTTGAAAGAAGCAGCTGAAACAAACACTGTGAAAAAAGTCTTTAATGCCAAATACAAGCTTTGAAAATTCACTTCCACAATAAAGTTTAATGTTTTAAATACACCACTTTGTCCTTTTTTATATTCCCATGTAATAGGTACATATTCTTAAAAACTTAATGGTTCTTCAGTGTCCCTCCTGGCTCAGAGGTCTGGACATTCCGCTATCTGTCTCTGTATGCTCCTGCACAAAGGCATCCCTTCCCTTAGTTTCATCTGCTTATAGAATTGTTTAAACTTCTCAGGCCTGATTGTGTGCTTTGTTGTATTCAAATAGCTAATCTAAACTGTCCAATGCTGAGAACTCCAAAAATTATTGCAAACTTTGAATTTCCTTGCAGATACAAATTTTTAATTTTGTAATTTTGCATAAAAGGTTTAGTTATTATTATAAGTAAGTCAAATGTTATAGTAAAAAGTGCTGAGCTAATAAATAGTAAT
The DNA here is from genome assembly GCF_044657685.1 of Stegodyphus dumicola. Lineage (NCBI taxonomy): Eukaryota > Metazoa > Arthropoda > Arachnida > Araneae > Eresidae > Stegodyphus > Stegodyphus dumicola. The sequence goes on from NC_140778.1 coordinate 114,109,197, forward strand.
GTCTATAAGGAATATATAGTAAATTCGTTCATAGGGATAAACTTTTGTAGACCATCTCTAAATGCAGCAAATATGTCTTGGAGGATAAACTAATATTGGCACTGAATGTCAGTTCCCTAAGCTTAGCACACTTTTACTTAGGGCTAAAATCAACTACAACTCTTGGTTATCTTATTACAGAGGCTTCAAAGTATTATTGTTTTGCATTACAATTTTGATGTAATTACTATCATGAATGTCGATAGATTCATCTGAAAATTGTGAAGTCAGTCATATTAGATTTAAAACGGTTAAAATCAGTGAAATGCTTCATTATGATTAATAGTGATTACTTCATCCAGAGATGAAAATTTAAAAATTGTTTTTCATTAGTGATGTAATTGGCCATTTCCTGTCCATTAAATCATCCTGCAGTATTTTAGGAATAATTCCGTGTATCCTAGGTTTTGATTTATTTACAAATAAAAGTTACTTTTGAGACCAATACCTGTGAATTTCAGATTTTATGTAACATCTAAACAACTTAAAAATGAATTCTTTGAAATCTTGTCTCTTAAAAATGCTCTAAAAAATTAAATAGAATGATAGGAAGGGTTTCATATAAACAACTTAAAAAATTTTATCAGCCAGTATTATCTTAATATAGTAAATTAAAAAAGAAAAAAAAAAAAAAATAGAAGAAAAATAATTGTAATGGTGTCAAAGCACCTTTAAAGCCATTATAGTTTATGAAGGCACAAGCATGTACTTATGACAGTGCAAGGCTTTTCATAAAAGTTCGAATGGTTTTATGCAAATTCATTTTTATGTGAAGGTGATGTGGATTTGTTTCTTCCCTCCTGAATTAGTAAAGCAAAATTGAGAAATAAGTTGAATAATTCTCCTTCAGGATTAATATGTCTGCTCCCTTATAATTTTTTCAAATTATAAATTTTTCTCCATAAGGCTACAGGCACTTTTTCACGCAGAGATGCCCACACAATATTCTGTCTTTTTGAACAGTGGTTGACATGCAACAAGGTGTGAGCATTTTTATGATGGAGTATCATTAAATGAAGTGGTCCCATTTATTGTGCAATCTTGGGTATTATTTATGCTGGATATTTTGTAAAATTGTGCTTCAAAGCCTTTTCTCAGGATATGCTAATGGTCTATATGCAAAAGCAGTAGTGCAAAAGCAAAAATAATTAAATGTTGATCAGGGCTGAGATTTGCAACAGAAAAATTCAAAATGTTTTGAATTCTTGATTTTCATTTGCCGAGTTAGGTTTCGAGACAAACTCATCTGTCAATTTTGATAAATTTCAAACAGATAAAATTTTTACCGTACAATTCTGATAATCCATGATTGTTTAATATCCAAGTGCTTTATCTACATTCCGTCTTGAATATTACCAAACAAAATCCTTATTATCGGATTTAAAGAAAGTTTAGTGCTGCATATTCTATAGAAATATTAGGTTATTTTGAAGCAAGAGACGTCAAAAATATGCAATCCCTTCACTGGGACTCAAACCTTTACTTCTCGAATATGCACCAAATGTGCTACCGTTGCACCACAAAAGCATACTAGAAGGAGGGAGACAGTACTGTATAATACTACATTAAGTCTTGGTTATGCTACAGCATTAAATACATCATTGTTATTACATAGAAAGAAACGTTTGTGATACTGCATTTGATTGTAAATTCTGTACAAATATTGCTAAGGCTTAAATTCAATCAGAGCCTGCCGAAGTCTTAACTTTTTCATTTCTCAGTTTTCATAACTCATAGTCCCAGATAAGGTGAGATCTGGTGTTTTTGTTTATTATTGCATTATGTGTCATTTGTTTAACTTGAACTAAAAAAATCTATTTACACAGCACCATAGAAACACGTTTGTTTCATCTTATAGGATTGTTTGAACCCCTCAAACCTGATTGTGAATTTCACTTCCTGTTAGTGGCAAAAGCTGGAAATAGTCTTGTCATCCCATTGAAATTGTTTTGCTATTAAACATGACTGACTGCAATTATCTTTTGAGCATTATTTTAGTTATGTGTATATCTGCATTTTATGTTGATCATTTTTACTTCTTTGAGGATTATTATATCAAGATTTAGCAGTCTATGTATAAATATACTTAATTATGCATTTATTTTTCAGTTAAGTCGCTCAAGGAAAAGTTATCAGAATCTAGAGAAGAAACTAAGGCTTCCAATGTTAATGGGAAGAATTTATCTCTTCACATGCAGGCTGAACAACCTGACAGCTGTAGCAAAACAGATGTTGGTGAAAGTGAGCTTTTTTCATATTTCTAAAATGCATGAGTACAAGAGCAAAATTTTTCTTGAAAAGTGCAGGTTTATACACAGTATGCATCGTAACACTGTAAAACTAAAATTTAGAGTAGATGGTCTATTTAATAGAATTTTGGCATTATATGTTTATTAGCTTTTAATATGCATGTGCTTAATTTGAAAATCAGCTTACTGATTTTGGAATAGGTATAATAACTATGTTGCATAAGACCTTGTCATTATTTTAAGACAACAAATTGTTGTCGGGAACTAAATCGATGTATCTCTCTAATTTCAAGATCCTTAATATTTAGATAAAAGTGCTTAAGGCAAAGGAAAGCATTTTAATTGTAGAAAAATTATAAATAAAATTAACCTTTAGGATGTTAAGTAATAATATGTTTGTACTTCAAATCTGATGTTAAATTATATATCTTCTACCTAAGATACTTAATTCAACTTGTGCTATAAAACATTTTATCATGAATTATGCCATTATGAATTTAATTTTTATTTTAATGAACAGACAATTTAAATACTAAGTACTTTTACATTTTACCTTAAAATGTTAAAATGTACAAAAATAAAATCATTCAGTTTAAATTAAAAACAAGTTCCAAAGATGAAATGAATTATACTAGAATGCAAAATAACACATGTTCACTGGTCATTTTTAAACTAAAACTGAAGTAATATTTCCATCACGGGAATTCCAAAATGTAGTTTCGATATCATGATAAAACTAAAACAAATAAAGGAAATTTGTAAACAAATTGATATGTAGTTTCCTTCAAGCTAATGCTTATTACATATTGCAAATGGCTGCAAACTCAGTATTAAAATGCAATCTGATTATTTATTAAAAGCATGTAATAATCTTATGAATAAATATGAGACAACAATCAAGACCACACATTAATTACAGTAATCTTCTCCAACTTGCATATCATTCAATTTACATCAATGTACATAACTTAGCAGTTTCATGAGGGCACAAAAGCCATATATTCAAACTGAGACCAGCTGTTAAGAAATAAGGATCCCATAAACAATTTTTCTTTCTTCTTGCATTCAAAGAATATCCGAGAGCTTACTTTAATTACTTGTTTTTTACCGTTTGTATTCTTTGTTAATTTACTCCTGAAATGTATTCGAAATGAAATACAGTCAAAAGTCGTTAATCCGGACTCATCGGGACTTCGGCGATTCCGGTTTGTTGATTTTTCCGGATTATAGATCATCAGTTTAAATCTGGTAAGATGGCATGCAGAAATTACAAAATTAAAAATATGAAATTGTAATTTATGAAATAAAGAACAATTATGATCTAAAGGGTATCAAAATTTACAAAAGAAAAAGCGTAATATTTATTTGTTTACTTTATTAAAGATTTCTTTCGATGTAAGTTGCTTCATTTCATGTGATAATACTTTCTCTTTAATTCTATTAAACAGACATAATTTCTTGTTTAGTTACAAACTTCCGCTGTTCAAGTCCTATAATTGCTGTGTTGAGAAACCGACTAATTTGTCAATCGAAATGTTTTCGTTTTCAATAACCTCTGGGTAACTTTCTTCACTATCAGAAGCGAATTATAATGATGAAGAACCCGATTTAAATCATATCAAAGACGGAGTACATCGAGATGAAATACTACACTTAGTAAGGAATTATAAGCCAAATAAAATAAAAACATCTGCTCTGAAGATAAGGATAGTGCTGACAGATCAACTTCCAATCCGCAGCGTGAATTTGATAAACAGATTTCGGATTTCAAAACATACTTTCGCTTTGTAGATACAAATTGCATATTAGTAAATATATATTGGAAATTCTATTTGACATAATCGAAAGTTCAAGCTTACTTTTATGAAATTGCTCTAACAGTCTGCAAAAAATAATAAGCCGGATCCAATTCGAAGATTAAGGAACAATGCAATCTGCAACATTAACTGAATTAGATAATTTTAGCATAGCTTATACCTCCGTTACACATTAAACGCACATGCGTACAAACATATTCGCAGCCGTAAAGGTCTTAGGCGCACTCTTAAACACCTGTGCGCATGCGTGAACGCGACGCGTGCGCAGAAAGTTTGTAGCTTTGATGTCCGGATTATGGGTGTCCGAATTAACGACTTTTCACTGTACCAAATACATCTATAAAACTACAGTTGACTGAGAAGAAAAGTTGAAAATAATTTGTCCATATGAAAGTTATCTATTCCAATACTAAATAGGATAGTGAAGTATAAAATATGGAAAGGCTATCATGAAATGTGCCCAAATGAAGAAGAGGACAATCATACCAAAAAAGATTGGGCAGAATTACAGTGGTTGAGAAATTGTTGTGTAACTAGATTGAGGCTATAATAGAGAAGCAGGTATCGTTGAAATTTTTTTATTATCCAAGAGAATGGGTAAGTTCATGTATAAAGATTTACATGAATTGGTTGACATCAAAAAACCTACTGGTTCGAGAATGTTAGCAACTGTATCCATTCTGAAATATAACTACAAGGTCATCCCAAAGGAAAATTTGTATGATCACACTGTCTACTACAGACATAGTTGTGACATGCCAGCTCGCACCATTATGATGATAATAACTCAAATGATTCCGACTATACTTCAATATGGAGATGGGTAAAACTTGTTAAAGAATGGCATTGTTTCTCGCCAACACTCACCTCCACTGCTGACTATCTCACTCTAAATCCAAATTTGCTATTATTAGAAGCCAATGCAGCCTTTGTTTTCTAAAACATGAATTCTAGAAGAAACTAAGTTAAATCTTCATTTTAAAGAATTCAAATCGATCAAAGCATTTCCCGATAGTTGGCATAATAATATCCGTGATTTAATCTATCAATCTCGAAAAACGTATGTAGTCAAACTACTTTGTATTTTGTTTTTATAATAAGTTTGACATCATAAGTAATGAGTAATTTTGAAAAACTTTTTAATGCTACTTAATATAGCAGAAAAATTTTATTACCACTACTCAATTTAGAAATAATATTTTTAAATTGCTGAAAAGTTAATAAAATTAACGAAACTGCTACATTCATGATGAATTCTTTAAAGTCACTAATTTGAACTAAAATGCAAATCACAAGATTGGCTGAAACTCGAATTGACAGTTTGGCATCATTCTTTTTACTTGAGTAAATGACGAAACACCTTTGCATTTATTAATTATTTTTTTAATGAATGGCAGGTGGTTTATTAACTTTCATTTAAAAAAATTACGTTTCTATATTTCATGATTAAAATTCAATTGACTTTAAAAATACTATTAGAAGATAATATACTATATAGATATATGCATATATTTTAAATTTAAATAGCTTTGCTTGAAGCTTTCTGCTCAGTATTTACTAGTGATAAATATCTACTTTCTGCCAGCCCCTGCGAAAGCTTAGCAGATCATCTGATTTGCACATTAATAATTTGGGAATCTTATTAACAATTTTGCATTATTGTAAAATACATATTTTATTTATTATAATAATATTGTTCTAATTTTTAAAGGAATATTTGAGACAATTGTGTTTGTAAAAAGAAAAAGAAAGGAAGTGGCATTATGTTTGAGTTTCAATAATTAAGTTGATTCAAATATATTCTTCCCCATTTCCTCATTTGGTTAATCTTCGGATTATGGTAACTTGGTGATTTTTTGGCGAAAATTTGGTGACCAACACTGCTACAGCAACCTGCTAGTTTTTTTGGGGGGACACCATTTTGTTTTCACGAAGTAAAGGCTTTTTTTTACTCAAAATTTTTTTCCAACAATCTGCTAGGCGAATTACGCTTATGCTAGAACTTTTATGGAACAAAAGTGCTTAATCATGATGAAGATTAGGTGCGAAATTGGGAGAAAGTGCAGAATCGCCCACTGCTTGCCACGTTTTTAAGAATTGCACATACACTGTATCCATGTACACGTCAACCCATTTTCACTTAAAAAAAATCATCCAGAATTGCACAAAAATGGCATTGCGCTCACTCTTGACTTTATCCATGTATACTGCTAAAGTCCTAGCTAGTAACATTTATCGCCTTACCAAAATGTCGCAAAACTACCTGTTACCATATTCCAAAGATCAGCTCCTCATTTCGTCAGGATGCTCGCTCATTCTAAAAACTGGCCAGATTTGAGTGGCAAGCTGTTTAGTGTAAGTTATAGAAATAATTTTAACTGTATGAGTGTTTGAATTAAGGTGGACGGCCTGCCATCCAGTTTATCACTTCGCTAATAGCTTCTTCCTTACATAAGAGTTCCTTGCAAAACTTAAGGTAAACTTAATTGGTGGTAGGTTCAGATTCTGAATACCTATTAGTAGATACCTGCCTCTGTTAAAGCTTGGTTATATATTGCACTTGCAAAGTTTTAAAGCCAAGTTTGTGTTGACAGCCATGTCGCAGGGACTGGCAATATTGCCTTTTACAGTTTTTAATGTAAGCTTCGCATGTGGTGAGGTAGAATAAATTTAAAGCAATATCTGTGTCTGTGTGTATTTGCTTATACAGCAAGTTTCATGATGAAAACTTCGTCGTTAGTAAACTGTATATGAGATGGTTAACATTAGATCAAGTTCAAGATACATGTTAAAAATTGACTAAATCTGAATTTTAATTTCCATATTTAGAAATATTGTGTAAGTGTTTACCTGAAATTTTTATAAATTTGCAGGTGAAATAAATGCATATTTTTCAAATTTAATACTTTTACTGTAATCAAGATTTGTGCTTATGGTAAATAATTGCACCTTGAATTAAAAATGTAATAACTATATGCTAATACCTGAATCACTGATAATTTAAACATTTTTTAAAAATATGTTTTCGAAATGCAATAAAAATGAAAATTTTTTATGAATTTATCAAGCAATTGAGTATATATATCGTAATTTTAAGGAAATGCGTTTTATGCATTATTCATTCGGGAAAATATTTATGCATTATATTTTTAGGGGAAGCTGAAAACGTGGATCCTGAATCAGAGGAGCTCCGTCGTTTAAGCTTATCAAGCGATATGACAAATGTCTCAACGTACTCGTACGAGAATAATAAAATAAAGGTATGTCATATCTTTAATGTCTCATTCTATTTTTTGACTTTCATACACAACTCTGACCACAGTCGACAGGGGAAACTTATTTTTCAACTTACCTACGTAACTTTACCATACATACTGTTTATATTTATTTTTTTGTTTATTGAATATAGATTGTGATTTAGACAGGTCTGTATTTTGTTGGTAATATGCAGTTTTTTAAACTGATATTCTTATATTTTATCAGAAAATTTATTTAATGTCCTATTTTTAGTTTTTCTTACAATATCCACAGCACACAAATATCTCCGGAGCTCAAGACTGCGAAACTAGCAAGTCTATGCGTAGCATTCAAATGAAATATGCCAATAAAATCACCTGAGATTATATACATATCTGAGTGATGTGCTAACCAATAGAAAGAGATCATTTTTATTTCACGTATATTTGCTGTAAATTGTAATAAGCCCAGCTCATACACGCTATTGCGCAAGGAAACAACTGAAAATTCCCTCGCCCCTACTAGTAAAATGAAAAGCTTTTGTGTAAACGGTAGAGCAATTAATCCCTTGAGGAAATACCTTATCAGCCACATAAGCTATACCACAGAATTTGAATTGGACTCCCTTTCATATTCTTTGTCCATACTCGAAAATCTATCTTTTCACAACAGCCTGAATCTTTCACTGTCAGGCACAGAAATTCAAAAGGTAATGGTCAATAAAGTACATTCCATACACTATTAAGCAATAAAGATGCATAAATATTCATAGATACATGTGTTATTACAAAACAGATATCTACCTAAAGAAAAAATAAATGACAGGAGACGTATTTTACAAGTATTTATGTCATGTATTGGTACTGGAATTTTGATTAATGCAATTTGACATAAAAACGGACTTTTTCTGGAATGATATGCTGATACCTGAAATTTATGAAATAGTATGCCGAGAAAAAAATTTTTATACCAATTAAACAATTTCTAAATTACAACGTTTAAAAGGAAGGACTAGTTCTCAATCGAGAGTCCCATGCCCCCCAAAATCACTAAATGAATTACTAATTTACCTCCACATTTTTTTTAATGTCTTCTATGAATGACCACGTGTGAAATACTTATAAATGTATTAAATATTTCTAATATGCTCGTTAATATAATAATATCAAAATACTTGTTATACATATAATGTTAATGTAAGTGTTAAATATACAAATCTACTTGAATGTACTTAACACGTTGTTATTTAATGAACAACCATGTGCTAAATATTTGCAAGTGTATTATATATTTACTAGAAAGCTCGGTGGTCATACAAAATGACCCCCATTTAAGATATTATGAATTGTAATTAAAATGATTTGTGCAAAGGTGTCTGCTAATTTAAACAGAATTACCCAGGGCAGGTGGCGAGGACGCCCCTTTGCTTACTGCCCCACGGGGTTTCCTCCTTCTACTTGCTTAATTGCTTAGAGTGCAATGAAGGAAACCACTGGCCGTACATTTCTTAACAGCCACCGCTAGCCCAATAAATAAAGGTGATTTAAATAATGAAATGTTAATTCACATGCCAAAGATCTCTTTGTACACAACATTTCTTGTGTAGATCTTTCCATCAGTTATAAACTCGCCTTGTAGAGGACCATCCATTATTTTTAATTTTACGTCCGATCTTTCATGAACTCTTGAACAGGCAACATAAAGTTGACAGTGTCCAAATGCAGGCTCAGGTAAAAAATGCCAACACGCTTAAGCATTTTGCCCTGAGACTTACTGATGGACATAGCAAAGGCAAGTTTTACATTAAATTGTCTGCGTCTCAGTTGAAACGGCAACCCTGTGCTGTGGCAACTTCACCCCATTGGCTAGTACAATAACACAAGCAATCAATAAACTAGCGGCGACAAACAGACACTTAAGCTGTATATATATATGGGGTGAAGTAACATCATCTCCTCCGAAACGGCTGGCTCCCGGGCTTAACAAAGCGCACTGTTGGATTCTGCAGGTCTGGGGCACGCCATTTTGAGCATTCGCGTGTTCTTGGGACTTTAATTAGCCGAGATTTTAATTATGAACTAATTCCCTACATTATCCACTTTCTTGGGTTTTTGCCTATTAGAGGGATTTGGCTACGTGCCAAATTCTTTTTTCTCGAATATCTACGGAAAAACGCCGAGTTGAAATTCGAGATGCATATCCTCGAATTCCAAAAGTTTCTCCGAATCCATCGATACCGCTCTCATCTTTTTACGACTTTAATCTGCCGAGATATTATTAAAAACTGCGGAAATGGTAATTTCCGCACTCATTTTTTCAAGTGGCTACAATAAACTATCGACAATACACACCTTAGCCGCTTATATATGTAAAAGATAATATAATTGTTAGTATAATAATATTAATATACGTGTTGAATATGTACAAATCTGCTTGAATGTGGTCATTCAATCAATAACCACGTGTTAAGTACTTTCAAGCTGATTAACCTGTGTTAAACACACGACAACTTCAAACGGTTAATTTTATCAATTTTCTCTTGAAAGCGTATATTGTATTATAAGGTATTTCTCCCATTTTCCTAGCGTGCCTCCTGGTGTTGTGGTTCTGCATACTGGACCGTTATTCCAGAGTTTCGTGGTTCGATTCCCGGCGAAGGCGTTGCTAATTTTTCATCTTTCCTGCTTCCAAAAAAAATACCTAATGTCACTACTGTGGCACCTGAACTAAAAGGGTCAAGGATGATGATTAACCATACCCAGGATTTGGCGTCTGGGTTTCCTAAAATCCCCAGTTGGCCATCAAAAAGGTGAGTATATAAGGTATTTCTTCCACTTTCCTAGCACGCCTTCATGGTGTAGTGGTTCTGCATGCTGGGCTGGAATTCCAGAGGTTCGTGGTTCGATTCTCCGCGAAGGCGGTTGCTAATTATCATCTTTCCTGCTTTAAAAAAATCCTAATGTCTCTACGGTATTTATTTCATCACTTATAATATCTGAAATTTAGAGTGTATAGGAAGAAACCAAAAATTATTTAAGAATTAATAAATGTATGGCTTAAATCAAGAAATATGAGGAAGGACGTAATCGTAGCGTACCAACAAATAATAAGAAATCAGTTTTTTTCCTAATACATATTTATCGGCATACTACTAAGTCAAATTAAGGTAGTAATCAAAACAAATAAAATAAAATATTTTTTTATTACGACTAAACGGGCTTCTTCTTCTTCTTCTTCTTTTTTTTTTTTTTTTTTTTTTTTTTGTATATTACCTTTATTTATTCAATATAATGTTCTTCGCGTTTGAACCATAAAATTCAATTCAACAGTAATATCACAAAATATTTAAAACAGCATATCTTTAGAATTTTCGATACACAGTCTCGCAGGCTGGAGAAAAAAAAAATTTGTTTTTAAGGGGGGGAGGGTAGGGGGTACAGTGTTGTCATTGCTCGCTTTGAAATTGTTGAGTTTCTTAATCAAAAACTCATAAATGTTTTTAAAAATATGAAATAGATAATAAAATAAATTCCAAATATGGGGGGCTTCGTGAGGCCCATATTCAGGTGGAGACGTTATTCAAAATTGGATGGATATAGGTACCGTTGTTTTATCACAATGCGAAAAACTTACATACATTTATGTTGCTTCTACATTATTTAATTTTTTTAAATATAATACAGTGTAAGGATTGTGTTAATTTTAGTAACAGTTAAATTTTGAGTTAAACTTCCTTTCCTATCGATTCTTAATTTCAACTTACCACTTCTGGCCAGAACATAGTTTTAGAATCACGTCTGAATGTTAATGAGGAAGGACGGTATATAACCGCGAAGTTAGAATTTTGATAACTTCGCCTATATATCTTTAGTTAAGATTAGTTTAGTTTAATTCTTAGTTTTTTAAGTTTAAGCCCAAGTGTTGGCTTTATTGTACAACTCCAAGACGGAGTTCTATTACACTTGATTGGGATACTAGAGGGTTATTTTACCCTTTTATCTTGTTGTTTCCTGTCACACGAACTCAAGCGATTATTCGCTTGTCAGTTCTTAAGATTTCTCACTTTCAACAGTAACTTGGAATTACTCAGTGGAGAATCCTACAACAGGACTCTAATATTTGTGGTAATAATTTAAAAATGATTCGCCGTCTATATTGAATCAATGCAAAATGCCAAAACGAAATTAATAGAACTTCTGGGCAAATTTCACCTTTGGACTAATAATCTTTTGTGTATTTCCAAAAGATAGACGTAAAGGAAATCTTTCATTTGCATATTGTTCGGAGTTGTATAGAAAAAGGCGCTTTGTTTGTACTGGAAAAGATTCTTCCAAAGTACTAGTTTCTTTCAAAATGCCTGCATTTCAACCACATGATTTTCAGAACTAACTCTTTGACACATAGATTCCGTAAGGGTAAAAATCAGATATTTTAATAGTTTAAGTACAATTCAACACCTTCATTGTCTTCCACGATGCCACTTTGTCATAAACTCAAAATTTTATTATAAAGTTACAACCGTACCAAGCAAGCATAAGTCACGCATTTAGCACAGTACAACATTTAGACTACATATGCTGTGGTAATGACACCTAATTAGCAATTAAATATCATCAGTTAAACAAATAGAGCATAAAATTAACATATTATAGACAAAGTTATTGCATAGACGTGGAGCATGTGTTTTTAAGGAATTTATTCAACTTGATTGTAACGATTTGATATAATTGTAAAGCTGATGTTCAGATGTTTGTATCACGAAAAATATACACGATATATTTATAGATATTGCATTGAAGAGTTAGGTCATTTTAAAAGCAGGAGATGTGAAAAATGAGCAATGCTATTATAAGGTATTTTTTTCCTCGTTTTGCATGTCTTCGTGGTGTAACGGTTAGCACTTTCGGCGCATATTCTAGAGGTCAAGGTTTGAGTCCAGATGAGGGTACTACTCATTTTTCGTGTTTCCGACTTCGAAAATCCTAATGACTCTACACTTTTCCCAGGATTTAAACCTGGACCTCTGGATTACGCACAGAGTGTGCTGTCATTACACCAGGAAAGTATGCAGAAAGGAGGGAGAAAATACATAGTTCTTAAAAGGCGACTCAGGATTAGAGGGCCTATTGCCAAGTCCTGGTGAAGAAGAATCCTACTCCTCTACCCTTTAAATCGGGCCCCACTGTAGAGTTTCTAGGCTTTTTTGAAGTAGGAGATATTAAGAATGAACCATGCCGTCGCCGGAACTCGAACCTGGACCTCTCGAATACGCGCCGAGTGTGCTGCCATTACACCACGAAGGAATGCAGAAAGGAGGGAGAAAATATCTATGAGTTTACCTTGAGTTTGGTTTATGTGGTGGGATTCCTTATTTTGTGTGGAACTTAGAGGCGACCCAAATACGATCGTAAAGTCTATTTTTAGACCAGGTGGATCGGGTCCTATTCCTCTCATTTGTAACCTTATTGCATAAGAAACCATTATTTCGAGAACCGAGTACACATATAGCTGTGTCCTTAATGCCTTTTTGCTGACTAATCGCAAACTTTTAATAGAATGACTTTTAATAGAAAATATAATTTGTTTCTTACACTTTTGCTTAAGTGTAAGAAACAAATTATATTTTCTATTAAAAGACTTTTTTAAATTTTAAATGTAGTAATTACGTACTAATTTTATAATTTGTAATAAACAATTCCAGAAAATCTAGTTGAAAAAAAGTTAAAAAGATTTTAAATTAATTTTCACCAATAGAATTTTCGATTTTCCATTTCCTCGTGGTTATGGTTCCAATTACCTCAGATCATAGACCTTGTATTGTTCAAATATTCCTTAAAACGTAAATTAAGTAAAAGTAAATTTAAGGGAGAGATCTTAATTTTTAAAATGTACTTTAAATTTGGATACCAAATTTAGATTAAAAAATTCCCCATGTTTTTGTCTCGTTAGTTTCTAAGTAAATTAAGATGTGAAACGTTGGCATTTTAATTTAGATTCGATTTCTTACCAAATGAAATACTGCTTGAGTGTTTTCGCTATGGTAAATTCCCAAGTGCTGTTTTAAAGTATCTGCATTGCCCGGAAACCCCAGAAATACGAGAGACTATATTTTGCTAATTTGTATTTATTCATGAGAACATGCAGGTTGGGATCTAAAAACACTGCAAAACCCTGGACCCTCGATTATACAGGGTGAACTAAAAGTCGTGCTCAAGACTTTCAAAAGTCTTGAAAAATTTTAAAATGGATATTAATGGCAAAATTTTTCAGTAACAGCCCTATACTATTAAAACTAATATATCAATAGAAATTTCAGTTGCAATTTAAGCTGTTAACTTGAAAAATAGTTTTCTTGAGGCAAAATGATCATGAATTTTTTGAAGAAGAACGAATGTTGAGCATCATTTCGCATTGCATTGTAACGAAAAATTTATTACATCATTTTAAGAGACCGTGCTAATTTCCATGAACCTAAACAAGATGATGATTTTTCGCTTGATCTGTTTTCAAGAAACTAGATATGTTAAACTTTTGAAGCGAAGTTCCATTTGTCTTTTCTGAGTCCAAGTTTGGTTTATGTGATTAGGGAAAAGCCTCGAAAGCTATCTGCCTAAGGGGAGTGATGCCTTCGTGAAGGATTTTCTAAGGTGAACTGGCTCGTATACACATGGGAAAAACCACTAAACTCCCATGCAGCCAGCCCGTTTGAATGATTCGACCCTCGGACTGAACTACCAGTGTCCAGCGACTTTACCGCTCGGCCGCTGGTGGGCCTCTCAGTTCAGGCATAATGAAAGAAGTCAGGAATAAAGCATTGCAATCATAAACAAACAATATGAAAACAATAGCATCTGAATCAAATTTATATTTTACCAAGTGATTGCCAATAATTAATTTTTTTCTTTTTCGGGAAAAGTCATCTCCATCTTGCACCAAGCAAACGGTTTTTAAAGCATAAACTGTAACTGAAATTTTAAATGATGCATATACTTGTAATAGCATAAGAGTGTCATTCCTTAAAATGATTTTCCAGTGATATCCTTTTCGGAATTTCCACTCAAAAGTTTGACGCATGCGACTTTTGAAAATTTCGATAAGTTCTCCACTGTAACCATAATTGTGAGAGATCTAAAGTTTTAAATCATCGGAATCTTGAATCATACCAACAAATAATAGTATCTGAAATTTTATGTAGATTGAGTGACCGGATAGGCAGTTAGGAATTCATATATCGAGGAACTTTTTTATGACCATCCTATACTTGTAACAGTATACAGGTGCCATCCACTAAAATGGTTTGCCATTAACATCCATTCTGGAATTTTCATTGAAACGCTCGATATATGCAATTTTTGGAGAACCGGGCAACAAGGCCTCCACCAAATGTGAAACCGGGGCAGTCAAACTGCTCGGACAGAATTCAGGGACGGCAAAATTCTTAGACTTTGGAGAAGTAACTAGCTACAAAATTTAGGGATGGAAAATTTTTATGATGTAAGAGAAGCACTGGGCAGGTGACAGGTGATGGAAAACTGGTTCACCTGGCAGCTACCAGAGGTAAGCAGGTGTATGCTCCTCGTCCCTCACTATACAGTGCTTATCGAAGAGTTAAAGGAGTTGGATGAGAAACATGGCCTTACAAGGGTTAGGTGCTGTAAATATAACAGAGAACATAAAGTATAAAAGTAATAAAATAAATAAATAGCACAATATAAAGTATATAAGTAAAAAAGACTTAAAAAAATAAGTAGTGAAATGGGAAAGAGACAGCTGAGCAAGAGAAAGCCTTATATGGACCTGGCAGATGTACTGTCCCAAGGCTGTAATCATGATAATTAGTCTGACATATCTTATGCACAGTCACACGATTTAGTGTAATAGAGCGTCTGTGAGTCGTTGAAGCACTGGCGTAGGTGAGTGGCATTGGTGAGAGGGCATTGATAGACTGGTGGTCTGGGGAGCCTTCTGCTCCGCAGACGCAGGTTGCATTTTCAGAAATGCCAAAGTGAAGGACATAAATATGAAACGGTCCGTGAGAAAGTAAGGAAGAAATCGAATGTACGTCTTCCGGTAAGTCCCCTTCTTCTTGCCATTTTAGGGTAGCTTTTTGAAGGAGCTCCTTTTTCAGGTAAGAGGGAAGTGCCAGAATATTGATTTCCTCTACGTTTATGTTGCTACTTGCCTCTTTGACAAGTTTGTCGGCTGCTTCATTGCCTATCAGACCTGCGTGTGCTCTGACCCATACTAGTGTATGTGTATGGGCATTGCTTTGCAGAAGATGCTGTATGTTGAGTAGAGAGGAGTGGTTATGATTTATGACTGCCAGAAGAGTGAACATACTGTCTGAGTAAATAGTGGTGAAGGAGGGGGTGAAGCCAGAGCGTATTCAATAGCCCCTGTTGTGCCTAATGCTTCTGCCTGGAAAACACTGTTCCAGGATTGTAGATAACCTTTCCAAGCATGAATTATATGTGCGCCATCGAAATGTACAAAGGCGCTGCCTACTCCATCGGAGGTCTTGGAGCCACCTGTAAAGATGGTAAGGTCTGCTTCTTGTATGTATTGATGGTGCCGATTGCTGTTTCTCCACAGGTCTCAACATGTAAGCACAAGCCCTCCCGCCCTGGGTGCGTGAGCGTGGGGTTGATAGGGCATTCATACTCTACTGGGCTGAATGTTATGTTATGAAAACTGGCATCCCGTCTTAGCTGAATGATCCTGGTATAGGCAGCTTCCTGTTCTGCTCGAATATAAAGAGGAATCAGTCCTGCGAGGACAATGACGGCATTAGTGGTTGCTGTCCTGTATGCCTTGTGCAGGTTAAGAGCAAACGGCCGTTGGATAGCGAGCAGTTGTTTTTGTAATCGGCCCCTCATTAGCTGAGCCCAAATGATATCTGCATAAAGGATGAACTTCTCAATAAAAGTGGTGTAAAGAATTTTGTAGGGGTTTTGTCCCCATGTCGTGCCTTGAAATTGGCGAGCCTTCCGTGCAATAGCTTCAGTTTTAGTTCTTAAGTAATGCAAGTGTGGGATCCATGTCAGACCTTTATCCCAAGAATTTTAATTCTGGGATGATCTTGATGCTCTTCCTCTCAAGCATGATGCACGGTTTTCGTGTGGGGTTAGTAAGCGGCATAGGAATTATCAAGGCAGTTGACGTCTGCAGAAATCTTGAGTTTTAGATTATGACACAGGGCTGTAAACTGACTGCAGATGTTTGTGCTTCTTTGCTCTAGTTCGTCCTTTCACGAGAAATGCCACATCGTTAGCATATGCAATAAGGTGTACATACTCTGGCCATTTAGCAGCTAAAATAGAATTAAAAGTTGTGTTCCAAAGTATAGGGCCCGCACATGAAACCTGGGGGCAGCCTCGTTGTTATACTTTGGTTGTTATACCTTGGCTGTGGGCCTAAAGTGTGGTCTGAGGTAATTGGCAAATGTATGATAAAGGTTTGTGGGCCATTCTGAGCGCTTGCTTGATGGCAGGCCACCAAATCATGTTGAAGGCACTTTTGAGATCGATTGAGAGGAAGGCTGTGTGGAGCTGTTGCGTCGTGTTGAATTCAATGTTGCGGCATATCTCCTCCAGAGCTTGTAGTGTACAGTCTTGGTCGAAAACCATATTGAATTGGGCTGATGAAGTTGGTGACTTGAAAGTGGTAAGCAAGACATTGTACTAAGAGTTTTTCGTGCACCTTACCTAAAGCTCTAGAAGTAGACAGATGGGACGTAGGAAGCATGGGTCCTGTGGTTCTGTGTGTTTTTTAAGGAAGAAAACCACTTGACCTGTTTTGAAAGATTGATTTAGGGAACAGTTGGTGTTTAAACAGCCCTTTAAAATATTGCAGGAAGAACGAGGGACGAGAGCTATATGCTGAGCTAACATATGCTAATATATTGAGAATATTAAAATCCAAACCATCAAGAGGCCGGTGCTTTTTCCTTAGGTAACTTGCAGAAAACTTGTCGAATCTCCTGGTATGTAAAGGAGATGCCATCTCGTGTTAACGGAGTAGAGATATCCTCTCTGATAGTTTTCTGCATACAGCTTAGGTAAGATGCCAAATGGATACGTATTTTCAGTACAAAATTTCCTCCAGCTATTTGTCTTGGTGGTAAGGATGTTGCGCTTATAATTAGCCCTTTCTTATCTGTAAACGGAGAGAATATGGGCCTTTTTTGGAATCTTCAGTTGTTTTGGCAATTCCTCTTCGTAGAGCTCGTGATTTCTGTCTCTGTTGGCGTAAATTTCTTGACCACCATAGGACCTCTTGGAATTTTTTTACCGTTCTGCTTGGGAGTGTAAAGTCGCAGCACCGCTGCAAAATTTTTATGAGACTCTGTGTGAAAGTATCAAGCTGCATTTGGTTGGAGCAACTTTGCAGGCGTGATTCTTCAGTGGTAAGAGTTTCAGACAGAAGTCTTTTAAGAATGTGTAGTTTGCTGCCATGTAGTCTGTAACGCTATAAGATGATAGTTGAAATGACTGTGTTGATGTGAAAGTGGACAAATTTGTGGTCAGAGCAGCTTTCTGTGTCTACTACTTCACATTTTTGAATTAAGGAAATTGCATTGTTTGTAGTAATGGTGAGATCCGGCCAGCCTTTGCTATAGATATTGCTGAAAGTTGAAGGAGCGTCTATGGCGTTATGAATGTAAAGATTGCAACAAGATCCTGAGTAGTATATAAAATGTCTTTTCTTGCACATCTTGACATGAGTTTTTTGAGTGTCTTTTCTAGCACAATTTTTTTCCCGAGGGCTGAGTGTGTTTGGTTATCGAGTTGTCTGGTTGAAAGTTTTTTTTCAAGCGAGCGAGAAGGGATAAGAGATGTGGGGAATGCATGGTTAGTGAAATGAATTGAGGTGGGGGTTTTTGCCGGGGAGTGAATATTCAGAGAAGGAGAGAGTTAATTATTTGAGAATGTATTTAAAAAAAAAGCACTTGAATGCATTAGATAAAATGCTGATTAGTGTCTTTTTTGAAAACAAAGTTCGGAGGATGCGTATATTTTAGATTCAGTGAAAGGATTAATTGTGAGATGTTATTAGATCAACCTTTACTGGTGTGTGACGATGCATGATGGAGGCCAAAGAAAGTGAAGGGATTATTTTTGTATAAAAAGACGTTATCAACTGATATCAGATTCAAGCGGAGAGTGAAAAAATAAGTAGAATTGCAAAACAAAGAGTAAGATAGAAAGACCTTTTTTAATTAAGGATATACAGTCAAAAGTTGTTAATCCGGACTCGTCGGGACTTCGGCGATTCCGGATTATAGATCATCAGTTTAAATCTGGTAATATGGCATGCAGAAATTACAAAATTAAAAATATGAAACCGTAATTTATGAAATAAAGAACAATTATGATCTAAAAAGTATTAAAATTTACAAAAAGAAAAAGCTTAATATTTATTTGTTTACTTTATTAAACATTTCTTTCAATGTAAGTTGTTTAAGTTGCTTCATTTCATGTGATAATACTTTCTCTTTAATTCTATTAAACAGACATAATTTCTTGTTTAGTTACAAAGTTCCGCTCTTCAAGTCCTATAATTGCTGTGTCGAGAATACCGACTAATTTGTCAATCGAAATTTTTTCGTTTCCAATAACCTCTGTTACTTTCTTCACTATCGGAAGCGAATTATAATGACGAGAAACTTGTTTTAAGTCATATCAAAGACGGAGTACATCGAGATGAAATACTACATTTAGTAAGGAATTATAAGACAAATAAAATAAAAAATCTGCCTTGAAGATAAGGATAGTGCTGACAGATCAACTTCCAATTCATTGCGCGCCGCGGCGTTCCCCCCGCCGAGCAGCGTGAAAGTGATAAACAGATTTCGAAACATACTTTCACTTTAGTACATTATACTACATTTTTTTTTCATACTCACATACCTTTACATATTAGCAAATATATATCGGAAATTCTATTTGATATAATCGAAAGTTCAAGCTTGCTTTTATAAAATTGCTCTAACAGTCTGCAAAAGATAGAATTAGATAATTTTAGCTTAGCTTATACCGTCTGTTATACATTAAACGCGCATGTGTAAACGTTTTATGTGCACGCATATTCGCAGCCGTAAAGGTCTTACGCGCACACATAAACGCCCATGCGACACATGCGCAAAAAGTTTGTAGCTTTGAGGTCTGGATTATAGATCATTCCGGATTATGGGTGTCCGAATTAACGACTTTTGACTTCAGTATCTGATTATAATAATTTTCATTCCTACTTCCCTATACCTTGAATTTCACTCTTATTATTGTCCACTGCTAAAGCATTTAATGCATCTATAACTGCAATTTGTGTCGTCTTATACAGTATGCAAGTTATAACCTTTCCGTTTGTACTACCATGAGCAATGATCTTCGTAATTACTGTATTGCGTTGCATATTCCACCCCACCCAGCTTTATAAACAGATTCTGAAAATTTAAAAAATATTTGCATAATTTTCCCCTTTTTAATGCATTCAGAAAAGGAACACCTTAAGATTTTAAAATGGATTTATCGACATAATGATTGTTTTCGTCATACTAACAAAGCCAAATTTTTGCACACTAAAGGCCTCGTTGAACCTTTCTCTTCTAATTGTTGAATATTATGTCAGCCTAATACAAAAAATGATCTATGATACTGAAAGCAAATACCAACTGCCATTCACTGTGCAATTTTGCCATATCAGCAGCATATTCACCTTTTCTAATTATTTATGTATGATCTGAGGCCTAAGAAGTTGCAAGAACAACAATGAGAATGAGAGAAATTCAAATTATAGAGAATGCTGGTTAAATTTAAAAAGTGATTGAATGAGGTAGCTTGTTGTAATGAGACGGATCATTGTAATCCAATTTTTTAAAGAATTTAAGCTGTTCTTAATTACTCAAGATATTATAAAGAAATATGATTATAAGTACATGTTTAAAACATCTATTAACATTATTTTTATAAGCTTTTTTTTAAGAGCATGATTATGATTTTAAAAGAAATGTTTTTTCTTTATTTAGGAGACGTTTACATGTGCAAAGAGGAAAAACCATTCATTTTTAACAAGCAGTCGAAACGAATTTTTATGAAATGTTATATTGTGTTATTTTTTAATTAATTCTTTTTTCAGGTTTTTGTGTAAAGTTTATGAATTAAGTAATAAATTATTTTTACTTCTGTATTTTAATTAGCATATTATTTGTTTCATAGTGTTTCACAATAAAATTATAAATTCAATAAACTTTCTTAACATGCTGTAATATATATATATATAGGGCATAAAGTTTGTTTTCTGTTGTCATATGTATATCTCACAATTTTGTATGCAAATCTCTAAATTTTTAAAAACTAGGAATACTTTGTTACTTTATACTAAATGGTCAATATTAAAAGATTTATTACATATGTTTGTAAAAAATTACAGGTAAAATTAAAATGCATTAAATTTTAAGCCAAACTGAAGTATTAATTTTTTAAACAAATCTGTTAAAGGCATAATTGTCTTAAGTATTAAAAATTTTAATGGAAGCAAGGTTTTACAAATTAAGGTTATTTGGTGAAGTTTTATGCTTATTCAAAAAGCATGACATTAGGTTTTTAATGAGAGACTTTTATCTATTAATTCAAAGGAAATTATTTGAAGGTAAGGTAAAAAAGTTATACATTTACCATCTATCATTCAAACAATAGCAGACTGTTGACAAACACTGAGTGCAGATAAGAATAAAAAGATTAGTTGGACATTGTAATTCAAGCGTATAAACAAAATTTTGAATTCCTTGTAGTAACAAAAGGATTTCATTGCTTTGTTGAATTCTTTAATTTACTGAATGTCATTTTTAGAAGGAGAGAATATAATATTTTTTAAACATGAAGAACAGCTGTTCTGAGTTCTTCTTCACAAAGTGTCTTTTACTGTAATAATATGATCATATCAACATGCAACACATTTACTCATATAAGTTAAATCTAAAGCAACATGTTTCTATTTTAGCTAAAATTACTAAAAAGGAAGTTCTAGAACATATCTTATTAATTTACAATAAAACATGCAAATAAAACATTTTTTTTTTCAGCTATTTTACATGCCAAATATAAATTCCAGATGCCTTTCCATTATTTTAAGTATGTTATAACATAATGATTTAATGTAAGGAGTAGCATATCGATTTGAACTTTTAAATTAATCAAAATGATAATATGAAAGGCCTCTCAATAATATCAGACATAAGTTTCTCTTCATAAAACAAAAATATTCTAAAACAGAATGTTTCCTTTTGAAAAAGAACATTGAATGCTGTTGAAAACACTTAAAAAGCCACGCTATTATGATTCACTTGCATATATCTGTATGTATATATATACATACATTATAATAAGCATCATTTTAGACAAAACATGCATTACTTTTATAGACATATACTTTAGTATTTCACCTATGAAAAATATATTCTACATGTATAATTACTTAATGGGATGTTAGAAGGAAATAATCTGAAACCTTTACGGATACAACCATTGGAATTTTACGTAAGAAAAGTATCTTCTACTCACATAATAACTTGCTATAATAATACAAGCAAATAATCTGTAACGGTTACAGATGTATCTGTCGAGATTTTACTTGAGAAAAACATGTTCTTTTTAAATAATTTGCTGTAATATTGCACGCAAATAATCTGAAACCATTACAGATATATCGTTTGGGATTTTATATGAGAAAAATATGTTCTACTACATAACTATATGAGGTCATATTACAAGAAAAAGATCTGTAACATTACAGTCAAAATTCTTGTAAAGTTACAAATAATACACCTGTTGCTGTTACTCAAATAACCCATGGCATCCCAGTTTCCATGAGTTTTCTTAGTTACAGATTTTTTTTTTTTTTTTTTACAGTGTACTGGTAACAATGTTAAGTGATGAAAAGTAATACTTTGCACCATTAGTTTCGCACTCACTCTTCCTTACAGACTCTTCAGTCACTAGTTCGAATGGCCCTGGGAGCATTTTCGAAGTCTACATTTTTCTTGTGGTGACAAGTGATTCACTATTTGACATTACTCATATTCCTAGATTTTCCATTGATACTAATACCTATCAGTTCACATGTAGTATTATACATTAAAAATATGAATTATAAAATCATACCTTACATTATGTCACTGTATCTAATCCAACTTTTATATCTCACACATTCTTGTCTCCTACAATTCGAAATGCGACATGCCCTGCAAAAAGTATGGTCCCTGAAACCAGGTATCCTGGTGTATATCATCACTCACAAGAGGTGTTCCCTCACAGCAGGTACCTATGTACTACTGTATATACGTGCACTTATATATGTGTGTGTCTGTAAGAAATAACAAAATAAGGTTCCTGCTTTAAACAAATAATTGGCGACCTGAAAATTAACATTCTAGATTTGGTGATCTACCCCTAAATTCAACTTTCTCCCAAATTTGAGATCTTTTGACGTTACAAAACACTGCTTGAAAAAGGTAACCAAAACTAATATTAACCAATCATAGCTTGCCTCTATAATTGCACCTACTCTGGTATAAAAATCTAAGGCGAGCTAGCTACGTTTTAATTTTGCGTCATTCTTTTCCTAACTTCCACCTTGTTAATATCTCCTCGCTTTGCTTCCCCGTCTAAACTGCCTGAGTCTTAATTTTAAGAATCAATGTGCATAGAAATTTATTGTACTTTCTTTATGATTAAAACATAGAAATGTCTCGGATTTCATTATGATTGGATAAAATCTATGGAGGTGATTTCATATGTGTAGAAATAAAGACTGGAAATACGTCAAGTTCATGTTTTGTTGTCTTCATCTGTAAGCCTTCACCCTCAGCTACAACGACTGCAAGCTAATTCCTGCAAACGATCAAAGTTTCAAGGTAAATGAACAGGAATTGTGATCATAGAGCGCATTTCTATTCCGCAATTCGCAAAGTATAAAACCAGTAACGGAGGCGGAAATTTTTGTTTGTTTGTTTTGTTGCTGCTATTGTAATTCCGTAAAGAAGCAACTAAAGATGACATTACGACGAATTGAAAACCTTACAGACAACTAAACGACTTTGAACATGGTCGCATTGTAGAGTTGCCTGAAGCTGAATGGTCATACCGAGCAATAGGCCGCCACCTGCAGCGTACAGACACTGCTGTGCAAAGATGCTGGCAGCAGTAGTTGCTAGAAAGAAATTGCCGACGAAATGAAGGCTTTGGATGGCCAAGCACAAATGCGAGGCAAAGACAGTATGATTGTTCACCAGGCCCGAACCACCCCGACCATATCATTGTCGACTATTCAACACACTACAGCCACGTCTATACCTCCCGTGGTACGGTCCACCATGTCATGGCACTTGTCTCAAACGGGGTTACGCTCACAGAGGCCTATAAGACGTTTGCCTTTAACCCCACAACATTGGCGGAGTCCTCTGGAATGGTGTCGCAGCCGATCATCATGGCTGCCATCAGACTGGCATCGTATAGTGTTCAGCGATGAATCTCACATCACTCTTGAAGCAGATGACCACCGTGTTCGTGTCTGGAAAGTACGGTGCCAGCAGTCCCAATCAGCCTTTGTTTTACATAGGCATACAGCCATAACCATTGGTGTGATGGTGTCGGGCACTATTTCTTATAACAGCAGGTCATCTTTAGTCATCCTCCGTTCATCTTTTTACAGCCCAACGATATGTTGGTATCATTCTGCGGCCAGTTACATTACCCTTCATAAGACATCATCCTGGGGCCATTTTCCAACAAGATGATGCCAGGCCACGTACCACTCGTATATCTCTGGACTGTCTCCGTGCCGTTGATATTCCTCCTTGGCTAGCAAGGTCACCAGACCTTTCACCAATCAAGCGTGACTGGGATATGGTAGGCCGCCAGATTCGGGTACTACAAAATATGGCAGATCTGGAGCGACAACTGATGAATGCTTGGCAGAATGTGTCACATGATGACATTAGGAACCTCTAGCACTCCTTGCCTCGACGAATTCAAACTTACATTGCTGCCAGGGGCTGTTTGACCAACCACTAATTTGAACAGTCAGTGGGTGTTTGTGAGCCATGAACAGGTACTATGACCTTGATTTTTTAATCATTTTATTACCTGTGTTTCAGCTATACACATATTCAATTTCATCAAAAACAACCACTTCCTTCATGGTACTTCGATTTCTTTGCAAAAGAGTATATAAGCTGTAATCAGCTTTTTTGAGTTCAATACGTGGTATCCATTCAATTGCATTTGTTTAGGTTTATTGAGATAAAGTAATGTGAGAATTATCTGCTTATGGAAAAATATACCTTCGTGATAGATTTTGAAACCTGCTCGTACACACGTTACACATGGTTAAAAAGTACAAAGCCAGCTCGTTCACTGGAATTCGATCCGAAGTCGAATTACAAAAATTCGGCTGCTTGGTGAGCCAGGTATTCCTCTAAGTAGTTACTTGATTTACACTAAATCGTATGATAATTTTATTTTTTTAAGGATGTTTAAAACTTTTTTTTTTTGGTACTGAACAAGGCTGATAGTACTGCAGAAGATGCTTTCAGACCTAAAGATCGTTTTCAAGAAGAATCAAGATATTGTCAAAATATGAGTATTTTAATAAAAGAGACTGTTAAAAGAGAGGTAACGTCCATAGAAACGAATATGAGAAAATGCATTCAGAGTTTTGAATCACCATTAAAAACTGATGGTTAGTCTCGCGTTCAGTTTGTTGATTTTAATTAAGACTCTGCACGTGAGAGTTATCTGGTAAGGCAGAAGCCGTCGTAGAGTGCTTTTGACCTCCGAATTGAATTATTGTGTTCGGCGAACTTACAGTCAGTCTATCAATGACAGCTCCCAAGTTCGAATTTCAGTGCATAGAATTTTTTAAGTGCACAAATACGGTTGAGTAGGAAAGTTCCTCCACGCAGGCTTATTATCTGAAGCTGATAGTCTACAAGTTCTTTACATAATTACTTAACCTAGTAGGATATTTAATATTTTATCAAAAATACTGTTACAGTATGACATTAAACTTTTCTGAACATGATTTTATATAGCTGTGATTTATTTTTCATTGCTGTATTTTTGATCAACTATATATCTTTCAAGGCTAACTGTTTAAAAATTTACCTCAATAAAATACTTCATACTAAAAAGCTTTTATCAAAAATACTGAATAGTCTTGCTACACTTGGTTTCATACAAAGTCCCACAGCTGTATAAAACTGAGGTTAATCTTTGGATTATGGTAACTTGGTGATTTTTTGGCAAAAATTTGGCAACCAACCCTGGTACAGCAACCTGCTAGTTTTTGTTTGGGTGCCATTTTGTTTTCATGAAGTAAAGGCTTTTTTTTTTACTCAACATTTTTTTCCCAACAATCTGCTAGCCGAATTACGCTATGTTAGAACTTTTATGGAACAAAAGTGCTTAATCGTGACGAAGATTAGATGCGAAATTGGGAGAAAGTACAGAAGTGCAAACTAAAAACAAAAAATTTCTTTAGAGTCAAAAAAATAACTCCAAAATATACACAACATTTTATTTATTTAGTGCAATACTTTTATGACATGAAGATATCATTCAAATGCATGATTATGAATCACTTAGAAATGTAACATCAAGATGGTGTTTCAGGTAACAGACACAAAGCACAAGTTGGCAATCGATCTTTTACAAACACGTTTTATTGTTCAGCCACATATTACTTTCCAGTCTTTCAAGAAGCACACACAGTGCAAAAATAGGATCATTTAAGTAGGTTGGGTTGATACAAACCAATACATGCCTTTGATACAAAGACCCTACATAGATTTTTCTGAGATCAGTTGAATTTACCTGTACATAACTGGCACAAGCCTAATATAGGCACATTAGTATCAATATCACATTCTTCTGCATTTTCTTCATTTTGAATAAAAATACACATAATATAAACAAAGAACACACACTATACAATGCTAAAAAATTAAAAATAAAACAGTTAAATAAACTGAATACGCTTATGCTTCAAATAAAACTTAATTTACTTAAAATACTGCTGGAAAAAGAAAATGTTTAAAATAAAATATAGGGTAATTAAGAATCATCCGATTTCAAGTTTTTATACATTTAAAAATTAACCAGATAGCATGATAAGTATTAAATGAACAATGGAATGGGAAAATGACCAAATTTTATTATATTGGGTGGGTGGAGTACAGGAAAGGCACTAGTCTGTCAAGAAAAAGTGAAAAATGGCATCATAATAGCAGAAAACTATGCAAGTTGGCATTTGCTTGATGTCATACTGACATTCCTAATAAACATCATATAAGCAAATATCTTTCGTAAAAAGAGCTGATTCTGAAATCAGATGGTTCTTTCTGAAATTACTCTATATCAAAGCACATTTTGAAAAGGTTTGTTCTAAATGTTTAGATTTTTTCTTTTTCCACTATTATTCATAAAAATACCTCCATTAAACATTAAAACTGTAACTCATTAAGCAAGCAATTCAGGTAAATCTTCATAAAAAATGAAACTAAGTAAAGATTTACCTCAATTTCTTGCTATTGTATTCTTGTTAGAATCTGCATTTTTTAATACTGCCTCAAACATATCTATATACTTTATTTTTACATATCACACATTTTTTAGGGTTAACTGAAATGTTATACATACTTCATTATTTTAAAATGACATAGTTCACTCACTGGCCATAAATGCTAATAAAAATCCAATCTTGGTGAAAGTTCTATAATATAAATGCTTGTAAACTAGAATTTTGCATTTAAAAATATAAAACTGATTTCAAGATTAAATATTCAATGTAAAGTATACAAAAAAAAAAAAAAAAAAAAAAAAAAAAAAAAAAAAAAAAACATATCACAACCCATATCTCACACACTGGAAAAGCAATACTAAGTGTGTCTGAAATCTTTTCATTTAGATTATCAGTAAAACATTAACTGCATTTATAAAATTATGAAATAAGTGAAGTTTTCGAAAAGTGTTTCTTGAAAATTATATACATATTAAAAAATTCTTAAAATTTTTATATGTTTTGTGAATAACAAATGTAATACCACAAAGAATTTTAACTTTTACTATAAATTAAATCTGATTATATATTCAGATATTTCTTCAAAAATGACTGGATTTTAAAAAAATTAAAACTTTATTTAATATTCTAAAATGGTAAACTTTTACAAAAATTTTATAACTCAGGTCTTAGAAAAATAATTTTAAACCGGAATTACAGACTTTTCCAAAAGGAAGAAACATTTATTTTTTAAACATTTTTACATTCCATTTTGGGTAAAATCATAATTTATCTGACCTATTAAATATTGCACTATTCATGCTTACAGAATATTTGCATCACTAATTCTTAGGAGACGAAAAAAGATATTTTATTAATAAAAGTAGTTTAAAACAATAGGTTCTGAAAACATTGATTAAAAATGGAAAAACCTATAAAGTGACCTAGTTAATAGAAAGTTTTCAAACACCTTAATACATGCCAGAGCATTGCTTTAATAACACTTATTACTTAAAAAATACTTAATATAAAAATATTTAATTAATACCCAGATACATGGAAAGGAAATTTAAGGCGGTAATACATTAAAAGTTTTATTTGCAATGATAAATTTTTCTTTTAGCTATTAATAAGATTACTTAGAGAGGAGGCCATTTCTTTCAAATTAATAATGAAATAAATTATTAACTGTTTACTGGATATAAATGCTTGCATATTATTTTTACCATTGAAGACTTTTGTCGTTTTATTACTATAATGTAATATTTAGTTTCTCATTTCTTTTAATAATTTAGAAATGTTTCACAAGTTGTGAAAAATTAATAACAAAAACCTCCAAAAATATAGACGAGTATTTAAGTACTATTTTGATGTAGCATAAAATGGAAATTTTTAAAGCTCCAGATAACATTTTATTACATTTTATCCTGAAAATTTGGAGGTAGCCCCTTTTCTTTAAAATTAACAAGTATGCGAATATCGGTGCATATAACAACATTTAAAATGAAAATAAAATAAATAAAAATGAGTTTCAACTTATAAGAGATCTTAAAAATAATAAACACTTATTAGAACAAAAGAAAGGAAAATTAAGCAAAATAAATTCCAAAAATCTATTTTTTTTAGAAAATTCTTTTAAAATTCAGATTTTTGTTACCAATTAATCAACACTATCTATTGCATGGAAAACTGCTTCATAAAGTAGTATTAAATCAAAGTTATATCATATTTTATGTTTTGAAATAATAAATGTCATGCAAGAAAGAATAAAATTTATATATCACACAAAAAATACTAATTTTCACAATTAAAATGAAGTACATAAATTCAGAGATTCTAGAAAATAAACATACTTTAAAGTGCATTGTGGAAAAAAAAAATAATGCAAACTTCTCATGAGGAATCTGCACATAAAGGAACTAATTATATAGTTTACAACACAAGAAGGCTATAAAACTGTTTCATATAAAAAGCATGTAATGGAGCTTAAAAATAAATGATTAAAATTTATAAACTCTGTAAAAGAAAATCTGGAAGTCTTGTATTTAACAATATAAGTAATTTAACACTGAGAAAGGTTAGTAAACCCTCAAGTGGCATAACAACATGTGTACGATCGTGAGATCGAGATTTTTTTTTTTTTTTTTTTTTTTTTTTTTTTTTTTTTGTCATTTTGGAGTATATTACCTTCTTGCTTAAAATAAATTTTTAGCGTTCTTTAATGGTCTAAATATTATCCAAGTTTATGAAAACAGAGATTAAAAAAATTATATAATTTTTGGGGAGTAATACTGTTTAAATATAATGTTTCATAAGCAGATCCAAAAAGCCATGCCACTAAGAGAGTTATATAGTATATATACATGTGAAAAACTTATGATTCAGTAGGCAGATAACATTCATTACAAAGAATTAAACAACTGGTCAACTGATAGCAGTCCTGTTAGATTATATAAAGAAAATGCTATTAAATTACGTAATTAATTACTTCAGTATAAAAGATATGTTAAATGACACCACTACTGCACAAATAATGCATATATAAATATACATACACACACAAAAGTGTCAAATGCTATTAATAAAAAATCTAAAAACTAGTTAAAATTAGTTAATTAGTTAGAAACTTGTAAACTAAGGGTTTATAGTTTTTAACTAGTTATTATAAACCCTCTCTTATCAATGCATGCACGTGTTTATGTATGTATGTGCATACACAAGGCATACATATGTATGTACATACATACATACGTTTCTGAATCCAGTCCCGATAATGGAACAGTACCAAATTAAGTATCAAGAAAATTTTCAAATACCCTATTTATAATTTATTATGAAAAAGCAAAAATTAACATTCAAAACCGAATGCAAAACTAATCGAAAATTCAGAAGTATGAAAAGTGAAAAATTAAATACAGATCTTTGAAATTACAGATAATCATAAAAAGCAATTAAAAAAATTATAACACAGCCAATACATGCAAATATCTAGTAATTATGGAACCTTAAAGATACAATGAAATAAATCATATGCATCATGCACAAATAAAATAAGAAATGTGCATTATATATACAAGTGCAAATACAAAATATATGCGATATAGAAGAAAATAGATTTACATACTTTATAGCTATTTTTCTACCACAGCTCTTAAATAATTACAAAATCCCATTCTTAAAGACAAAAAATACTCAATTGTAATGCATTAACAATGGATTTGATTAATACCATATTATAATCTGTACTAGCTAATAACAACTACATCAAACAATTATTGTAGGCAAAAATATTTTCATACTTTGAAGTTTAATTAAATTTTTCATACATGTAAATACAGATGTTGCTATTAAAAATGAATTTTGAAAGCTCTCTTCCTTCGGCTTCTTATTTGTTACAAAATATGCAAATGAATATAAATATGGGAGAACTTTTCATGAGATGCATTAACATTTCTGGCTTCACATTTCAAAAATTTTTTTCATCACAATTTTAATTTGTTCTATCATAGAAATAGCATAATTAATATATGCAAAGCCATGGTAAATCTGGTCATGGCTCAACTTGCTCTTTGACTAAATATTTAAATTTCTGGGATCTAGTAGCAACAAGAGAAATATTTGCTAAGTTAGATGTCAAAATTCTTAGTCCTGAACAGTAACGCATCAACGATTTGTTAAAACGATGACAAAAATTTCTAAATTTGAAACCAAATAAAATAAATTATGACGACATAAACTTGACGTGTTTAGTTCTCCATAACTTATCCATCCACTAATACAAGTTAGTTACTTTGACTATAGAACAAAAAATACTCCTGTGAAAAAGTAAATATACACGGACACACAATCTGTTTTAGCAATGCATGCATAATGGTAGCAGAAACAACCTTCACAATTTATTACTCTAATACAAAAATTAATGATTTGATCTTTACTTCCTATTTTATTACTTTACTGCTCAATTTGATTATATAATGCTTAACCAAATGTCTGGCATAAGAAGGAAATTTTTTTCAAAGAATCTTAAAATGCTTTTAACATGACAGCAAACAAAAATGTTGAATTAAAAGTAAAATTTAAAATTTCACCAACTAATGAAGATGTATGTTGCTGAAAGAGGAATTCTACAAAGGATACATTTACTACTTCCTTTCAATACATAACTAGTTATCACATAAATGCACATTCTTTACTTTCGGCATACACTTAACATTCTGTTAGAAAATTCCACACCAAGTGGAAATGCCAAGAGTCAGACAACATAAAAATTACCCCTTTCCTAAATCATACACAATCTTCAATAATTTAAAAATTACATTAATAGTCTTTATCAGAAAATAAAAATGTTTTTATGTACTATTGTGATAGTTTAATGTTTATTAAACTATGAATGAATGAATCATTTTTTCTTATTTTCATAAGAAAAACTTATTCAACTGTTATGCAAAGTACTTCTCAAAGAATACACATAAAAGCAGATCTATATCAAAATACTTGAGACATCAAAATCAAAATATTTGATACCTATACATCAAAATATTATATCATCAAAATTCTTGAGAATCCACAAACCATAAACACCTCTTCAGTTATTCATACGCATCTTTCATCAATTAATTCAAAAGAGGTAACCTGAAGTTGTGTCACCAATTTTATTGAATTATTCAGATCCAGAAAAAAAAAATGAAGTCGATCAATATATTATAGAATACTATAAATCATAAATATGACTATAAAAATATACATTTAATTGCACTAAGTGAAAAATATATCGCAGCTTTTCAACAACAAGACTAGAGCTTCTTTGACAATTATCATCTGATAAAGAAATGGAATTGGGAAAATTTATAAAGGGAAAAAATTTAAAACATGAAAGAGTGTTCATTTCTGATGACTTCTTACAATGATGAAAAATAAATGATTTTAAAATTAAAGTAAGATAAATATTTTACTTTCAGTCAGTCACCACACTTGTAATAAAATTGAAAGATGCAAAAATTTTAAACTGCGCATACTACAACATTTAGACTGAAACATTAAAAGCCATTTAATATTAATATGGATTTAAAGTTTGAAAGCATGTGGTTTGAATAATTATAAATTTTCCCTCGTCCATTTCAACAACAAAGAGAAGAAAGAAATTCTAAACCTAAAAAATGCAAGGAAAATACTAATTAAACAAAATGCGAACAGAAAACAATGTAGGGTTAAAAAAATTAAAATGACCTACCTTAAATGGGAGGAATATTAAATGCATAACCAGTAACACAGCATATATAAAAATCCATAAAGCAAGCACTACTAAAAAATACTACAAGCTCCATAACTAACTGAATACATTCATATTCAACTATGCTACAGAATACAGTTTAAGAATTAATGCAGTTTAATACTTTTAAATAACAGTCTTTATTTTAAGGAATGAATAGTACATAAAAACAGACATAAAAATCTAACTACTAAGTTATATAACTCTAACAATAGTGTGAAAGATAAGTTACTAAACAAGGGATAGTGGATTCTCATACATAGTAACCATTTTAGATCCATCTTTCGTAATATTATTTTCGCACATTTTAATATCCTCAGATAATAAGGGTACAGACTTTTCTGTATCATCATTCAGAATATAAATAGGTTTCTTTTCTTTCATAGATTCTAACTCTTGCAATCTGTTCTCAAAATGAACCGAATTTTTTCTTTCTTCGGGTTCTTCAAACCTTACTTTCATGGAATGACAGTCTACTGGAACCGAATCTTTGCTGCTCACAGAAGGAGATTTAGAACACAGGAAATTCTTGGCAACAGGAATAACCATAGCTCCTGAAACTATAATGCATAATCCAGTGCAGTAGAATGTGATGTCATAATTTTCAGTCCAATCAGACAGCGCACCTGTAAGAAAAATCATTAATACAACAGTTCACAAACACAGGCACAATTGGAACAATATGGAGCATAAACAAGAAGTGTGGGAAATAGTAGAGAGGCCTGAAAAAACAAAATTAGTAAAAAGTAAGTGGGTGTATACTTTGAAGGAAGGAGACTCTGAGGAAGTAAAATATAAAGCGGCTGGGTTTAATCAAATAAAAAAATCAGAATTATACCGAATCATATTCACCAGTAGTTAACATTGAATGTTTTAAATTATTGCTTGCACTTTCAGCTAAATTAAACTTGACTGTTAAATTTTATGATGTAAAAACAGCATACTTGTACAGTGACCTAAACGAGGATGTATATATGACTCCTCCACCTGGTTATGAAAAACTGATTGGAGAAGGAAAAGTATGTAAATTGAAGAAAAGTATTTATGGGTTGTCTCAATTGGGTAGAAATTGGTATATGAAAATAAAAACTGAATTAGAAAAACTTGGACTGGTACAGTTAGCATCTGATAATCGTATATTCATTTATAATGATATCATAAACATTTTTATATTGTGTTTGTATGATGATGATTTAGCTGTATTCTGTAATAATAAAGAAATGCTTGAAAATATTGTTTCTAAAATTAAAAATGTATTTGAGTTATATGAAAATACTAATTCAAAATTTTTGGAGATGCAAATAGAAATACTTGAAAATGGTATATGTTTGTCTCAAACAGAATATATTGAATCTTTATTGACTAAACACAATCTGGAAAATTGTAAAGCAGTAAAAACACCAATCATTAAAGGGCCAGATAAAGGTTTTTCATGTACAAATGAAAAAATTGATGCAATTTTGTATCAGGAATTAATTGGGGAACTTTTATATTTAGTGAATAGAAAGCGTCCTGATATATCATTTGTAACAACTTATTTGTCACAATTTAATCATGTACCAGAAAAAAGGCATTATCTTTTGGCTAAAAGGGTATTAAGGTATTTAAAAGGTACAAAAAATAAAAAGCTTTTCTATAGCAATGATTTTGAAGTTTTAAATGCATGTGCTGATGCTAGCTGGAGAAATGCAGAAAATGGTAAGTCATTTTCTGGTGGTACTATTTTACTAGGCGATTCATTGATTTCTTGGAAATGTTGTAAGCAGAGAAGTGTTAGTCTGTCTACTTGTGAAGCAGAATTATTTTTTATTTCTGAAATTTGTAAGGATATTATTTGGACTGTAAATTTATTATCAGAATTAAAATGTAAACAATTTTTGAATGGTGCAGTGGTCTTGATCACAGACAGTCAAGCTGCCATCCAGTGGATCAACTGTGCCATATCTTCTATGAAATCCAGACACTTGAACTTACGTTTCCATTTTATGAAGGACTTAACAAAGGATAATGTCATTAAGTTGGAATATACACAAACTGATTATATGATTGCAGATTTTCTTACTAAGAGTGTCAGTAAAGAAAAATTAATGTATACATTGAAAATAATTTCTTAATGTAATGCGTTATATATTGTTTGTACTTCATTTTCGTATTGAAAAAATGTTGCTCGCAGGAGGGGTGTGTTGGGTAGAGGCGAGTGAACTTTTTTTCTTGCGTATTAATTATATGGCGCAGCTGTCTCTTCTCCCGACACATCCGTCATTTGAGCGTATAGAGATGGTGATATGTTATTTGCTGTTGATGGTCAGTATGATTTCCTGTGTGATCTTTTTTATTCATTATTTGAGTAAATAAAGTGTGTTGTCCTACGATGGCTTCTTTACTCTAAATACTGGCCTCTGAATAACATATTCAAATATGAAAAAGCAAATAAGGGCTATCTACCTAAGGGAAAGAATGCCTTTGTGGAGGATTTTTTAAGGGAAACTGGTTTATATTCATGCTATGCATGGAGGAAATCATAATAATGATTCAAATATCCTCTTTTTTTAACATACACAGTTATGAAGGATGTAATTTCCTATAAAGAAAAGAAAGGGATAATGATCTGTTACATATAAATGTAAGTAATCATTATGGAAGAGGCACTTATTCTTTATTTTGAGGGATAAAATGAACGTTGAATGAAACTTGACCTTTGAATGCTTTGAACCAATCTTGTTTGATGACAAGCATTCGTGGCAAATTCAACTCCCATTTGGCTAGTATGAGCTTTAAGGCAAATCAAGTTTGATGTTAAATTGTGGATTTTGATTTGCTTATGTAACTGATATTTTTAATAATCAGTAGGGATTGAATGGCATAGATAGCATCAGATTACCTGACTTAAATGCAATAATTTTGCATGAAGTGGTAATAACAATTTTCATTAATTATCTTATAATACACAGTTCAACTTAAAACTTAAAAATACTGTTTTTGTAAAGATTGCCGTACCATTCTTTCGATGTACACAGAGTCTGGAAAAGAAACTGACCAAAAAGAATGATATATATATCCAAAATCAATGTGTTTACTGCACTGTTATTCCCAGCTGGAAAGAACTACTCAAAATTTTTAGTACAGCTCTAGTGAGTATCATTTGGTTTTGGTTTGGTTTATTTAATTATGGCAAAGCACACTAGGGCTGTCTGTCTAAGGGGAGGGATGCCTTCGTGGAGGTCTTTCTAAGGGAAACTGACTCGTATACATGTTACACATGGGGAAAACCACAAAAACGCCCATGCAGCCAGCCCGTTCGTGGGATTCTAACCTTGGACTGAACTACCATTGTTCACCGATTTTACCGCTCGGCCGCTGGTGGGCCGAGTGCCATTTGTAGCTTGCTTGTGGCAGGACTATTCGGTCTCATTCCACATATTTGAAAGCATCACTAGCTTGAACAGTTGTATTATCCTATTGTCTCTGTCTGTGGACATACAAATCTGCAGCAGCATCAACCACAGACATTGTATACATTCTTTCCTTCACAAGCCCCTGTGGAAAGAAATCTTAAAACAGGTAGAGTTGGCGAATACTACAAAAAAAAAAAAAATTAAATAGGTCTAGTTGAGAAACACCACAAATAAATTTAAAGAGGTCTCAAGTCTACTCCAGACCACTCTTTAGTATAAAAGTTTTTTAATTCCTTCCAGCTTTAAAAATCACAATGCAAAAAAACATATTTATTTTATATATATATATATGTCTATCATTTCTTTACAGACACTGAGTATAATTGATCAGCATCTTTTCAATAAATGTTTCATACTAATGATATATAAAAACTTTTCTAATAATAAATTATATATATATGGATATATATACATATGTGTAGTTCAAATGTCTATATGGTTAAGATATTTCTAATTATTTTAACACATGCCTTTGGCTCATATAGCATAATCATTTAACTAGTTTTTTTTTTAATACATCTCTTCAAACGTATGCCTGTGTTTCGGTTACATACAAAAAGCAGACTAAGCATAGTTTTGTAGTTTATATAAATAATTATATTTAATATTTTATAATTAATTTTTATATCACCCATTTACTAATATAGAGAGAATAATTAAGTTAAATTTCACCAAATTTATTTACAGCTTGCACTTATTTTTCTAAAAATAATTTCCCCAAAACTAACCTGTAAGGGGGTGGGGGATTTAAAGATTTAACCAATGCTTTATAAAAATTTTAATTAAATTTTTTATTGTAGATTGGGAATTTAATAGTACATTTAATTCATTATTTGGAAGTGGCAAGACATGTACTTTCTACAAAAATGTTTAAAAAAATTTTTTTTTTTTAAATTCATGACCTAAATTTTAATTCCCTCCTTCAAAATTTTGATAATCGGACATAATTTAACTTAATAATCTGAAGCGTTCATATGCATTAATTTATATTTCATTCACATTTACTAAAATTAAATATATTTGAAACACGAAAATTGCAGTATAGTTTAATTATGAAAAGTAGCTAATATGTATTTATATTGAATTGCAAAATTACTAGATTTAATTAAGTTAATACAAAACAAAATACTTATAAAATTCTATATTAAGTATTGAAGAAACTTTAATTCTCATTAAACACATCATATATATTCATTAAAAAATACTCACCAGCCACTGGGGGTCCTATTAGACTAGCAACACCTTGAACAAGTAACAGAAGTCCATAAGCACCAGTGAAATTATCCAGAGATATCAGATTCACTATAATTACGGGAACCAAGGTATAATTTGCGCTGATGGCAAAGCCATATATCCCAACGAGTGAAGCTGTTATGTAATAATTTATTGTTAGTGGTAACAGCACTAAAGAGACGCCACTAATTAATATGAAACCACTATACAGAAGAGATGAGTCTATCCATGGTTTGTCTCCAATAAAACCAACTATAACCTACAAAACAAACTTAAGTTTAAATGAAAAGGCATATAATAAAACTCTTAAATGCATATAAGCCAATAAGCCAATAAAACAATTAAATGCATTTCTGATCAACAGTTGTTTAAATACCTAATTTTTCTGATAATCAAGATGTCAAGACAATCCCCCATCTGTATCTTTAACAAATTTTAAATATTTAAATAAATATATTTAAAAGTTATTTAATTACTAAACTATGAAGGCAAGACATCTATTTTAAACTGTCCTGTTTTTATGTAGAAAAATAGACAGTGGCATTATATTAATAAAAAATTTATAATAATTTCCAAAGAAGTAGTTCAAGTTGATATTATGAATATTTTTTTATATTTTGGTAAATTTACAAACTTCTAAATAAATGACAGAAAATTATTTCATATGAAAGAAAAAGAAATACGCCAACTAGAATAGAAATGTACCAAAGCAAAATATAAAATTAGGCAAAAAGCATTCTTAATTTGGCCTAGATTTTTAATTAAACTATCGACTTTGATAGCAATCAGACATAGAACAAGGACAATACACATTGTGGATTATTTTTTTTTTTCTTAAAGACTGGTGAGATTTTTAATCTAATTTTATCTCTCTTTGAGATATTTAATCTTTTCTCTTTAATCTTTTCTGAATTTGAAATTCGTTCCAGTTTTGCTAAATCATAAAAGTTGTTTGGCTATTACAATTTCTTTAATTTCTGACGTTTAGATAGTTATTCAATAGTTTTCATATAGCAGCCTTCGAAATTTTAATATTTCAATCATTTTGTACTTTACTATTTAGCGCCCTGGGTGGTTACCACACTTTTTAACTAATAACTGCAAATATAGTAACTTGATAATCGCCTTCATAATTGCAAGGATGTGAAGACCCCCATGTTATGTACTGTTGCTGCTGCGGTAGAAGTCAATGCAAGTACAGGTAGAAGTTAGGCGAGCACCTCTGTAGTACCATAGGTGATAATGCTGAGCTTAGCTGTTAAGCTTCCACCCAGTTTTGAGGGAAAGCACCTCGGGTAGTAGTCCGACGGTTTCCTACCCCTCTTACCCTATCACCAACATATCCAGAGGGCTATCGGCTCGTTGTGCAGCTTCAGTGCTACATTGTGACACAGACACTATATGCTTACAAACATCCATACCTTCTTCGGGATTCAAATCTCGGCTTATCGGCACGAAAGTTTACAAACCATTAATGAGCTTCATCCAGAATCAAGAATTTGGTGTGGAATGTAATACAATGGAATAGAAAGCTGCAATCAGAGCTAACAGGAGAGGTGTCAACATTCGGGCAAACCACTTCCTGCCAAAGGCCACCCAGGTGTACAATCCATGACGTCATTCTCCAATTACACTTTACTTGGAACATATTTTAGACACAGAAGTAGCCGAAAACTATGCAGAAATACTTTAAAGATTGATGACCAAGAACAATAACGTCAAATGAATCACAGAATGCCAATAGCAGCATTCAACAACATTATGAAACAATGCTATATCCTCAACGGCTAAAATGCACAGCATGTCACATCTCATTTTGCACCACGGCGTATACTACAGTTGCCAAGAATTCGAACATACGCACAAGACATGCAACACAAAACGCACTGCTCCTGTTGTTCTGGCCAGCCCAAAGTACAAAACTGTTCAAACAGCAATCACAGAACAAGGGGCTTCCCACCCCAACAGATCCCCCTACGTACTCCATTATTTATTTCATATTTCGTCAAATCACATGTGAGGAAATACTCTCGTGAAGGCAAACAAACTAAACAATCTTAACTTGTGGATTAAGGATCTCCGCGCACAGCAAAACAAATGCACAGCACAGTGCTGTAGGTTGAAAACAGAGAGATGATGGAATGCATATTCAAACAACCATTTCACAGTTAAATAAACAGCAGTCTACAAAATTATCATCATCAGTGCTAAGGTACAAGGCTGCAGAGACTTTTGAAAGGATAGGAATGTTTATTTCTGTTTTCTGTCCAAGAGCACAACAAACCATTACGCGAGAGTAAAACTGAGGAAAGTTTATAAACTTTAGAAGCTATCAAAACTCCACGTATTTCCAAAGCGATAATTAAAAGCTCTGGTAAAGAAACTGATAAACTATTTGATTTAACTGAGCTTATCTTTACAGTGAGACAGAAAATTATACAGTGTTCCCTCGCCACTTTGCGCTTCATGTTTCAGGGTTTCAGTGCGTCGAGGGTTTTTCCAAATATTCCTCAAAAAATAAAAATTAAAAAATACAACCAAAGAGATGAGTTGACTCAGAATACATACCACGGGCTCTCATAAAGGCACACGATTAATTTCCGGTGCGACATTGACCAATGAGAGTAAGAGTGGATTTATCTCTGCGAGTTGATTGTCTGCGCATCATCGCAGCCTCAACTAGCATATTCTCTTGTTGCATCTCGCCAATCTTGTCCATGATGTTGACTGTCTCGCATACTGTATTTTAGTGTGGTGTTGGCGACAACGTTTTTTTGTTTAAGCGATAAATTTTTATTAAGCTCTTACAATACCGCCTAAGCACTGTGCTCCCGCGAAAGCTTCCTCCGGGGTGCCCAAGAGGAAGAAAATGATGACCATGCGAAAAAGTGCAGAAGTTATGCATCTGTGGCACGCCATTATGGGGTGAATGAATCTACAGTGCGGTACATCAAGAAAGAGGAAGCAAACATCTGCAAAACTGATTCAATAACCTTCAATAAAGAAGTGAAATGTGTGGTAAGTCTGCATAATAACAGAATTATGAAAATGGAAGCAGCACTGGCATTGTGGATTGCAGGAAAAAGACAGTGAGTTTGGACACTAATATGATCAGGACAAAGGCCAAAGCTGTCTACAACCAAATCTTGCTCGATGACGACAATGAAGAGGCTGAAGAAGGTACTGACGAACCTCAAGCCAGTAATAGCGCTGCCAAGAGTGATTCGCCTCCTCAAGGACAAGGCTTTTCAGCCAGCAAAGGCTGGTTCGAAAAATTTCAAAAAAGATATGGCCTCAGAAACGTGCTTCTGTATGGTGAGGCTTCCTCTGCTGACAACGATGCTGCTTGTCGTTATGCGGAGGGAGAGTTTCCTAACCTCATTACTAAGGGAGACTACGTCCCTGAACAAGTTTTTAACATGGATGAAACATGCCTTTTTAGGAAGTTGATGCCTTCGTGTGCATTCCTCTTCAAGGACGAAGTGAAGAGGCCAGGCTTCAAGGCTCACAAAGGCCGTGTGACTGTCATCATGGCTGGCAATGCTGCAGGTTTTATGCTTAAGCCAGGCCTTATTTATAAAGCCAAAAATTCATGGGCATTAAACAAAAATACAGCTATGTTGCCCGTGTTCTGGATGCATAACTCCAAGGCCTGGATAACGAAAGCTCTGACCCTTGAATGGTTCCTCTATTGCTTCATTTCCCAGGTGAAGCTGTATCTGGCTGAAAAGGGCCTCCTCTTTAAGGTCCTTCTCCTGATGGACTATGCAGGAGGCCATGCAATGGACCTGCAGTATGACTGTGTGCAGATAGAGTTCTGCCCCTGAACACTACATCTCTAATTCAGCCGATGGATAAAGGTGTCATTGGCTCCTTTAAGGCACTCTACACTCGTTACACGATGGAGAGCCACATCTCGGCAGTTGACGATTACATCAGTGCCATTATCGATAGCCACTTGGACCCACTGACCGATGAAGACCTCCTTGAGATGACAAAGTCTGCAAGTGAGGAAGAAAACGAAGAGGAAGACAAAGAAAAAACTGTAAAGCGTGGCCTTACCCTGGAGAATCTCCAACAATTGTGCAACATGGCAGGAGCGATGCAACAATTTGCACAAGACATTGACGACAATATGGTTCGAGCTGTCGAGTTCAGCAATCAGGTTGACGAGGTTATATCCTTGTACAGGGAAATTTTGAAGGAAAAGAAAAAAACAAAGACAACAACTACCCATCACCACGTTTCTCTCCAAGGTAAAGCCTCCGGCTCTACCATCAGTGCCTCCAGCAGAAGAGTCTCCGAGTGACCCTAAAGCTTCTACGAATCAAGTGAGAGCCTCTCTTCCGCCACCAACACAAGACTAGCAATGTTGATTAATGTTTATTACTGTATAAGGTTTTGCAATTATCTTATTAATTAGTACTGACACGTTTAAGTAAATACGTATACTGTTGTAATTTTTGTCTTAAATGTGTAAAGTATAAATATTGTTTACATATTTAAAACATTATTGTACCTGCATACAAGAAAATTCCTAGGGGCAAATCCTACTTCGCAATTTTTCAGCTTTCGTGGAAGTTTCTGGTCCCCATTAACCGCAAAAAACAAGGGATCATTATACTTCTGGAATTTGAAAAAGAAGACTGAACTGGGATGATCCCTTACCTCCAGATCTCACGAAGATAAGCGTATAGAAAAGCAATTACTTGAATGAAGTTAAGTTACCGCAGCCTTTATTTGCATTAAACGAAACAAAAAAAATTAACTAATTCGATACTTAATTGCTTTGTAGATGCAAGCAAATGAGCCTAAAGAGCTATGATTTATTTACGTTACACCGATTCAAGAGGAAAATCTAATTTACTGGTGAACGAAAATTGCCTAGATTGGTGTTCAGGGTCTTGTAAGAGCTAAGTTGTTTCAGCACATTCGAAACAACTTTTGAAGGGTACTAAATTTTATTTCTAATCCCATTCTATGATTTACTGAATCAAAAGCAACTCTCGAAAATTTGAAGTATTAGTGGTATAACCATAACTCATTTCTTTATTAGTGTGTTTACGTAGCTAAGATGCGCTGTGTATCGCCGAGTATGTAAAATCGTCTCATTATATTTGTAAAAATTAAGGATTACCGTCTTAAAATAATTCAATTAGCATCGTAAAATCTTGTCGTATCAAAAACCAGGTAAGAAGGTTTTTCTTATTTTGAACTAAATTGTCGATTGAACTTTTGTTTGTTTATGCACAGCAAAACAAATGCACAACTTACGCCACAGGTTGAAAACGAAGGCACGATTGAATATTCTAGCAACTACTTCACTGTCCTATAATAAAGAGAGAGCAGTCTACAATATAATCATCATTAATGCCAGAGGCATAAGAGGATGGAGACACTTCTGCACTAAGAATACCTACAACATGGAAAATTCTTCACAAGAATCATTACCAATATTCAATCCTATGTAATTTCGTTTTCGCACGGACTAATAAAACAACAAGCACACTCAACAGTATCTTGGATGCAGTTTTTACAGTAGACGATTTTTAGAAAATAAAACAGCGCAATAGCGCATTCGTGAAACCTGTATAGCATTCAGCTCAGCAGACGACAAAAGTTTTCATTTATTTTTCTAAAAAAGAAAGCTACTGGTCGGATGGTACAGATTATGCAATACTCAAAATTATTCATAAGGTTTTAAGAGATTCTTCTTAACATTTTCAATAAGCTTCTATATGACGACCTCTTCAAAATCGGACAAGTTATATTCTTTGACAAACGCAACTAGGACCCTAGTTAGCCCGGATTCCTACTGACAATATACCTTCTTTCAGCACTAGGGAAGATTTACGAAAAGCTCCTAGTCAACCACTAGGAGCTTCATCTACACAAAACCAACATAATCAGTGAGCATATAATATGGCTTTACAGAAGGCAAATTTACTTACTACACATGAACTCATGAGTATGAGAAACTTCATCCTGAATGGTTACCATCTCAGAAAGCAAATCCAAGGTTTTTATAATTCCGAAAACGGGAATTAATGATCAACATTGTTCTAGGAATCACCATCAATGGAAATAGGGTCATAATCGTAAAATAATTAGA
Source organism: Stegodyphus dumicola (assembly GCF_044657685.1). Lineage (NCBI taxonomy): Eukaryota > Metazoa > Arthropoda > Arachnida > Araneae > Eresidae > Stegodyphus > Stegodyphus dumicola. The sequence goes on from NC_140778.1 coordinate 114,152,162, forward strand.
ATACCTGGACCTCACGTGGGACAAAAGGCTAACACCGATTACCTAAATTAAAAACCTTAAACAACACATCGGCCACATTGCATGAAAGCTCAGGCAGTTTCAAGGACACAACTGTGGATTAAGTTCTCACACTCAAAAAAATCCTCAACTCTACTCAATTGTCATCGAAAAGATGCGGGCCCAGTCTGGGCACAACCGATGCATAGGAAAGTAAAACATTATGTCAGAGCGCTCATTCACGAGAAACTTGAGGACATTCGCTTTCAGAATTCTAATATCTCAACTTTTTTGTGTTTCACTACTTTTTTCCCCGATTAGATGGAGCTTCATTTTTTTCGCATTGCTTTGCTTACTGTTTCCGATATAAAGAGACAGCAAAGATTAAGGAAAGAGTATTTTGGAAAGCGCATTACTGTGAAGTGTATGTTTTGTAATGAGTCTTTGCTAAGCATTGGGTATTTAGCTACCTGAAAACAGCGTAATAAAAAGTAATGAACCACAACGGCACCAATGCCCTACAAAGTGATTTAATATATCCCTACACTATAATATGCGCATTTAATGCTAGCTCCAGAAGGATACATGACAATCCTGCCTAAATAACGGTATCTCCGCCGACCGTTAATTAATAACCCATCATATATTATCAGCTACAAAATTGTTCAGATTCATCTTTCAAGTCACTTTTTCACCTGTCAATAAAATGTGTTGATTCTTAAGTATCGCATATCTGACTAACTCTTGGGGAATTTTTAGAATATCTTATCAGTGCAGTTTAACATATATAGGGTAAATTAAAAGAGCATTCAAATTGAGTTAGAGAATGCGAATCTTAAGTTTGAAAAGAAAAATTAATAAACCTTCTATTGTAGAGTGATTAGGTTAATTGGAAGCAGAAGAGATGAAAAATATGCAACTGCCTTCACCGGGAATCGAACCACGGACTTCTGGAATACCGGCCCAGTGTGCTACCGTTACACCACGAAGGCACGCTGGGAAGTGGGAGAAATACCTTATATACTCCCCTTTTCAAAGGGCGACTAGTGTTTTAGGGGACCTACTCGCCAAATCCTGTGTGCGGAGAATCATCATCCACAACCCTTTTAGTTCGGGCGCCACTTGTAGAGTCATTAGGTTAATTGGAAGCAGAAATGATGAAAAATATGCAACCGCCTTCGCCGGGAATCAAACTACGGACCTCTGGAATACCGGCTCAGCGTGCTACCGGTACACCACGAAGGCACGCTAGGGAAGTGGGAGAAATATCTTACACTATAGCTAATCATAGTTAGACAATCAAAATTTTGATGTTGCGGAGCAAAAATTATCTATAAAACTTCTTCACATGGTGAATTCGATTTTTTTTAAAGCTTTTAATAAAGATAAAAATTTATTTTTGTTAATGATTCCTATGCAAGTCTTTCTAATGCTTTCAGAACTCTAATATCTCAACTTTTTTGTGTTTCACTACTTTTTTCCCGATTAGACGGAGCTACATTTTTTTCGCATTGCTTACTGTTTCCGATATAAAATGGTTGTTGCTCCTCCCATCTTTACGAAAAATGTTTTTCTCCTAGAGATGAGAGACTCATTTATGATCGGCTTTTTAAAATCGATAAGCGTTTTATTCAAAATTTACGTCAAATTAAAACTGCCGTTTGACTAATTTTAAATACCAAAAAAGTATTACAGAATTTTAAGTGCAGGTCTCTTATCACAATTATGGTACAGGTTACTAAAGTTTTTATAATTGTTTTTTCGAATCCAAAAATGCAGTCATATGAGATTTTGTTAAAGTACTGTTTGTTGCCAAAAAAACATCACATTCTATAACTATAATCTTTATGTTACTTTACAGCAGGTACTTAAGGTTATTCTCAGCTGCCCGTTTTGACTATAAACCATGGTAACAACAGCTGCTGAAAAAAGATCGAGTCGCTTAATTTCCTCCCCCCCTACTTTATACTTTATTTTATTTAAATATGAGAAGTGGGCGAAAGCCGACTCAAATTACGTCTTAGACGAGGTCGAGAAAATAAATGCTGCGCTGTGATAACACAATATCTGATCGCAAATGGAGGACTGGCAACGCCCTAGAGTGCCTATTTTAAAGTAACAGACTAGAGCTAGATATATTCGATATCACATTTTCGTCGAATGTTTACTTTTCTGCAAATGAATAATTTTCTTTAGTATTTTGCAATTAGATTCAAGATTAAATGCATTCAATTTCCTTCCAAAATTTATGGACCGAAGAATTTTTATGAAAAGGAATTGCTAATTTGCTTATTCACACGCTTATATTTTAATAAAGACACTGGCTGCTTGTTGGTTACCATAAAAGAATCAAATTAATCCAAGAGCTGTTAAGACAGCAGTAGCAATGTGAAGAGTTTTCCTAGAAGAAGTATTTACAAAATATGAAAAGTTTAGTTATTGTAGCATAAATTATACGAATATATAATTATAAGGCTTGACATAAAATAAAATAATAAGATAAATATGATAAAGGTGAGTGGACCATTTTTTTGAAATTATTTCATAGGTATATAAACGAATTTAGTAAAGTACAATTTAAATGGATGAAAAAAAAAAAGCAACAGCAATTGTATTATTTGTAACATCTTTTCAAAATATAGTTATGAAGTAACTTTATTGTTTAAATTTGGTTTTTGACTACAATCATTAAATGAATAAACAAATCACCAAAAACAAAGAGAAAATTGTATGGACTGGACAGAAAAACTGACATTTGAAAAAAGAAAAAAAATCCTTAAATGGCGCTTACAAAATTTAGAAATCTAATTATAAAATAAGTAATACTTACAACACCAAGGCAGTTAAGAACTCCAAGAATAGAAATGAGGAAAGAAGCACTCTCCATGTCAGTACCACTAGAATGGGCATGGTCTGGAATATACACATATGGTACATCCACACATGCATACAAAAGAAAATTAGATATACAAAATAAAGTGTAACCGACGTTTTTGAAAATGGTAAAATCAAACATCTCGAGCATCAGATCTTTCAAATCGCTGAGGAACAGGCAAGGCTAAAAAGTAAATAAAACATTAATAAGTTTTTAGTAAATCATAATTGCACATTATTCAGAGTTGTTCAAATGAATCAGAACGAAGTGGCAAAAAACTGTGGATTACTTTTGTTTAATAATGATGCAGCTGCACTGAGTAGCTATTATGAAATATATTGGGTCATATAAAAAAGTCTCCGCGTTTTTTTGTCACTAGATGGTGTTGATGCCTGTCTATCCGGCAACACTCACCCGATTGTCTCAAACGAACATGTGCTTAAAAGGTGACATTCGGCTTCCATTGTTTGTGAAAATAGTTTTTTAATTCGTTGCTTGTGTAAAAAGTCATATTTATTTGAAAATGAGTGAAATATCAAAAAAGGTAAAAAGGCTGCAAAAACATGCCGAAAAATTTGTGAAGTGTATGGTAAGAATGCTGTGAGTAAACGAAGGACCCGGACCCAGAAGTGGTTTTCTCGATTCCGTTCCGAAAATTTCGATATCAAAGATGCACCTGGCTCTGGTCAGCCAGTCACTGAAAAAGTCGATATAATTTTGCAACTGGTGGAGCAAGACCGGCACGCAAGCTGTCAGGAAATATTAGAGGAACTAAAACATCAACCACATGACAGTTTGGAATCATTTGAAAAAGAGCAGGTTGCAAAAAGAAGCTCAATGTTTGGGTGCCACATAAATTGCAACCTGGCGAAACCATCAACCCTGTACTGTGCACAACTCGACCGTTTGAACGAAGCAATACAAGAAGAGCTGCCAGAATTGGCCAAAAGAAAGGAGTTGTGTTCCATCATGACAATGCGCGGCCACAGACATCTTTGATGACTCGGAACGAGTTGACAGAACTTGGCTGGGAAGTTTTGATGCATCTACCGTATTAGCCCGAGCCTTGCACCGTCTGACTAACATTTTCTTCGATCTCTGCAAAACCCTCTTGATGGTAAAAAAAAACTGGTTGACTGAAAAGACGCTGAAAATCACTCGCCCAAGTTTTTCGACGATAAACCACAGAAGTTCTACACCGATGGAATTATGAAGCGAAAAATGACAAACGATCATAGATAATAATCGTCAATATGTACTTTATTAAAATTGATTTTCAATAAAGAAAAGTTTTGTTTAAAAATGTACCAAAAAAGCGCGGAGACTTTTTATATGACCCAATATAACAGCAAATATGTGGGCGTTTTGCCACCCAATTTTCCCCGATTCACCTTATGATGAATTTATCTAAGAAAATACCACAACAGTACAAACGGTTTTTTTATCTCAGGTAGGTGCTCGACTGCTCAATATTCTTCAACCCTTTCGCCGTCCTCTCCCGTCCGCGAAAATTTCTCCCCAGCGGCCCTTTGTTTTTCGCAGCGTGTAATGTTGTTTTCTCTGTACATACATAACTTTGATGTTATGATAAATATAAATTAATATTAAGTAAAATTATAAGGGAATAAAGCATAATGGAAAAGTAATAATATCTCTGCTTATTTCTAACAGCAGGATTAATTTGATAACATCTGATCCAGGCGGTCCCCTCCTCCCGTTTTGTTGTTGTAATCTTTTACAATTATTGGTTTTTTTACAGTTCTTTTCCGTGTTTCAACATCAATCATAGAGTTATTATGGACTGCACTCATCAAACGTATATCCTTCTTGTATTTCCAATTCACAACCTCATTTTTTCTCTTCCTCTGCTGAGTAGACGTTGAAGATCTCTCACTGTCTTGTATCTTATGTAAAATGGCGCGAATATTCATAAAACCCGGGGAAAAATTCAATTATAAATGGAATGCATGATTAGTACTGCTCTCTAGGAAGTATTAGAACAAACAAAAATAAAAACCCAAACAAGTAAACATTTACAAAGCGGTTTAAACTTTTAAAAGTTTTAAAATGTAGAAGAACGCTTGAAGCGCGTTGCGGCCGCCCTGCAGAAGTTTCCCTTGAACGCGCTAGACGCGTTACGGACGATCCTTTCTGGTATGCAAAATACCAGAAAGGATGTAATGGTGTTTTGTTTCGCCTTGGTTGTAGGAGATGAACCAGGGAAAAATTTAAGAACTGTATGACCAGAGAATTAGCTGTAAATGAATAGTATTAAGAGAGCTTAAGTCACTATAATAATTTAGCATGTAAAGAAAAATTGCTTATATTTTTCAAAACAACTGCCAAAAAAGAGGATCGAATACAGCACTTAACTATATTGTCATACGAAATTATTTAGCTGGAAGAATTATTTTACCACTGAAGTCCACTGTTCTTTACTACCGCAACGATTCTTCTTAAGTTTCTTTTTTCAGCAAATTCTTCTTGTAATATGCCCAGTAATTTTATGCCCAGTTTGCAATTTGAACACCTGATTATTCTTCATATTTTGCATCTTCTAATTTTTAAATTTAGAATAAATTACTTATTAAAATTTAAGTACGCTTATCTTATTTTTAATTCATATCTTAATAGTCTTTCGATCTTGTAATTGCAATCGTCACACCCTACAACACATTTATTCGATACTTTCTGCACCTATAAACCAAGTTCGTTACACTTTATTTTTGAGTCAATATGTTAGAATTCAAACATCGTGTTTCATCAGGATAAGTTCGATTAGATTGATGGAAATTCATTTCCCTATTTTGTTTGAATTTATGAACAACAAAGTAATCGAAGCATGACTTGTTTATAACTCAATAGAACTCTACTGAAAACATTTTCATTTTCGATAACGACTCGTCGATTTATATTCGTATATTTTCCTATCACACTACCAACTTCAAAATAAGAATGCATTTTGCTCAATTTTATTGTTTTGTTACAGTTGCTAATTTTGATGATTGAAGCTTCAATCTGCAACCGCTTTTTTTAGTCATCGTCATATGTAACTAATAATAAGAACTAAATAAATTTCCTATATTTCTTAACAGCTTATTATTGTTTTTCAGGTTTTTGAAGTCTTTTGCACCAACATTCATTCAAGTATCTGTCACACTCTGTCAAAACTTTTAGAGATAAAAATTACTAAAATAAAAATTAAAACACGTAAACAACTTTAAACCTACATTTTCCTAGTGTCAAAATTTCTCGTCTTCAAAGATCACCTTTCAACAGAACTTAACCCGCTTTAACTTCATAATTACATCAATACCACAAATAATGAATCCAATCAGAAAACTTCCTAAATCAAGGAAAAAAAAAAAAAAAAAAAAAATTCTTGTTTGCACGTATCCCATAGCGGCGAGCAGGATTAGAGGGAAATTTATGTCAGTTAAGTAACATCAGCCTGTTGGTTCTTCTTTCTACTGACGAACTTATTGTTCCTCAGTAGAAGAAGAACCAACAGGCTGATGTTATCTCAGGAATAAGGGCAAAGAATTTTTATACTTTTCAAATAATATACAATGACTCTTATTATCAGGCGTGTGCAGCTATACAGCCGAAATCCAGTAGTCTGGCCCACCCGATAATTCGGCAATTTATTACTCCAACAATACACCAGAACATGGATGATTCAAAATAATGATCAAGGAATTATTCTATATTTTATATAAACTGCAGAAAATTGTGCGTGTAATATTTAATAAATTCTCACTGTAGCGTCAATGGCTTTCAATTCACTACGAAAGATGCAATTTTAACGGCTGCTATTGCTTGGAACATTTTAATGCTTTAAAAAAAAACTGATGGAAATCCATGGCTAAGTGTTATGAAGCAAAATTCAATCGCAGGACGAGAACATATTGATGATCCAATGACCAAACACACTACAGTTGAAAGCATTTCTTGAACAATTCATTGATCACGCTTTTTGAAAAAGCTGTTGAATGGATTTATGGGATAAAAATGAACCATTTGAGGAGGGGGGCGAATTAAGGGACAACGTCATAATGCAAAATGTGTTAAATACTAAGATAGCAAAAGAAATGAAAAATGACGAAGACTTTGATTCAGCTAAAGTATCACGTGGCATGAGGCAGATACAAATATAATACAAGATATATAATAAATCTTCACAGTACTTAAGAATTCCTATATATATATATATATATATGTAGTATTTTAAATGCGTAGACGCCAATGGAACTTTTAACAGTTTGCAGTCTTAAATGGCTGAGTGGACTGGTAGGAAGCTGTTGACACAAACCAAGTTCAGCCTAAAAACCATCTTTATTTCTAGGCGCATTTAGAATCATTCTTCGTAGACAATATACTTTTTGATCATAAGCAATTATAATTATTTCATATACACTGGGTTTTAAAGGCATGACATAGGTATTTTTAGCTAGATAAAGCAGCGCGATGTTCGCAGAGCAGAATTTAGGAAACGTAAAGATGACCTAGTTTCCTGTGAGCAGTATTTATACCTAGTAGATGCATAAAGTACTCTAAGCTGTGATTGGTTAATTTTAAGTTGTTATGTAACATGGAAAGATCTCGAATTTGGGAGAACAACTGAATTTAGGGGGAGAACCCCAAATCTAGAATAGTTAATTTTGAGGTCGCCAATTAGTTCTTAAAGCAGCCATCATATTTTGTTATATCTTACACACACACACACACACACACACACACACACACACACACACACATATATATATATAACCTAAATATTAACATTCTACGGAATGGATCTAAAAATATATCTAATTTTTATTTGGGGAGATTTTAAAGCAATGGCAGTATTGATGACTTCACAGTTAAAATTTATTAAAATATTATTAAGTTATTAATTTATTTGCTCGAATATTTTCTCATTAAATATACAGAATATGTTTTTAGTCCGATAATCAGACCGACAATTAAGTCTTTAGTCTCCGATATAAAGTCTCAATCGTGTTGCATTATCAGACTTTTGCTACATGTGCAAAATAAAAATTATTTTCATAAGTATGTGGTTCTTTTTTATCAATTTGATTTTTCCAATTCATTGATATTTATAACTTTAAATTTTGCAAACCCTTAAATTTACTCTCCCTAGCCTATTTAACCGAAATCTAGTCCATCTCTGCAAGCAAGTTCATTGCTTAATCGAATGGTTGTCCTTGTTCCGCCCGAGGTTCCATCGTTACCGTTAATAGATGCTAGAACAATATCCACAAAAGCAAAAAGACTCAATACTCAGGTTATGTGAAATTTAGTTTGGAACTGGTGCAAGATCATGTGTGCTACACATTGCTCATAGCTGTAAGGAAATGCTGAATCGCTTGGAAAGTGAAGCTCTGCAACATTCTTCATGCAGTTCTGGTCTGCCTCTAGGTGCAATTTCAACACATCTGAACAAAGTTTGCATATTTTTACACTTCAGTTTAAAAATGAAGCCTGAAGAATGCATGAATACCTTTCTTTCTCAGCCACAAGTACAAGCACATATTATCGAGATAAATGCATGAACGCAAGAAGCCAATCACCTACAACAGATGGTATAGTATGGTATCCTATCATACAAACACAATATCATGCTACGCTATCACATAAAAAAAATTTAAAAAAATAAAAAAAAATAACATCATACTTATACTATAATCTAATGGTGAATATTATCACCAGATGTTTGATTTAGTTTAGTTTTTGTTTCATCTGAACAACTCTTTTACCAACTGAAATTGAATAATCCACTTACAGCATACGAGAGGTAACAAGTTTAGTCAAAAAACATTGAATTAGTACCATATACACAGAATGATGCAAAATTGTTTAAAATTTAAATGCATATAATTAAATTGTCGATTAAATATTAATGTAAAAATCCAAATGATTAATAAATAATACGAAAAAACTTGTCATAACTTTATAGAATATGTCAGCAAGACAATTTTAGTTTTATTAAAATAATTTTGTAAATCATGCACGATTTGTTTATGGGCAACAAATATCAACAATACTTTTTTAAAATCCAGTTCCTCAACTTTAACTTTTAAAGCGAATTTCCAATTAAACATTATTTTGTAAACTAGATACAACTCGACAGGAAACACGCTGCCTTTTCTCTCTACTTAGATAGAAAGCATAAATGAAAGTGCTTCAAAAACTTCAAACGTTTTATAGCTTTCTAGAGGAGTTGAAATATCAAAAACTATGTTGCACTCAGCTATATTTTTAATATCCAGGCACTATAGTAGTACATAGAGTTATTGTATACACTCAAGAGCCAAATCATTATGACCACCTGTCAATAACAAGTTGGGCCACCTTTGGACCGCAACACAGCTTCAACCCGCCTTTGCATGGATGCCACAAGTCCTTGATAGATGGCTGGAGGAAGATTGTACCAGATGTTGTAGCAACGGTCACGCAAATCCGAGATATTGCGAATTGGTGGTCTTTGACCTCTGAGCTGCCGTCCCATGACATCCCAAATGTGTTCTATCAGATTGAGATCCGGTGAGTTAGGCGGCTAGGACATTGACTGCAAATCAGCATCATGTTCCTGGAACCACTCCAACACAATTGTAGCCTTGTGACACGGGGCGTTGTCCTGTTGGAACATTCCATTTCCAGCTGGAAAAACAGGCCATGTAAGGGTTCAACTGGTCCTCAATGATGTTCCGATACTCTGTAGGATTCATGGTCTGCTCTACCACAACCACGGATCCAAGAGAACGTCCCCCAGAGCATAATACCGTCACCACCGGGCTGTGTATGACCTACTGTGCATTGAGGGAGCAACTGTTCGCCTGGAAGACGGCGTATCCTAACACGGCCATCGGCATGATGAATGACAAACCGTGATTCATCTGACCAGGCAACTCTCTCCCACTGATCCATGGACCAGTCGAGATGTTCCCGGGCTCAGCGCAGGCGCAGTTGGCGATGACGCTTGGTCAGCAAAGGTACACGAGTGGGAAGTTTGCTGCGTAGCCCCATATCCAACAGTGTCCGCTGAACAGTGTGCTCCGATACTTTTCTTCTTGGCCCTGCACTGTATTCGGCTGTCAGCTGAGCCATTGTATGGCTCTGGTTTTGCTTCACCATGCGAGACAGTCCGTCTTTTTCATTGATAGCGTGTGGACGTCCAACACCACGTCGTCTACTGCTGGTTTCACCGTCATTCATCCACTTTTCATACATACTAACAACTGTAGATCGCGAATAACCCACGAGTCGTGCAGTTTCGGAAATACTTGTTCCGAGCCTTCGAGCCATTACAATCTGCCCTCTATCAAAGTCACTTAGATCCGCAGCCTTTCCCATCACATACAGAAGTAAATGAAAGAATGATTCTTCAGACTCTCCAGCAGCAGTTAAATACCACTTTCACCTGATCACGTGCCTTTCACGTCATCCAGGCGCGTTCATCGCAAAATGTAGGGCTGGTCATAATGTTTTGCCCTTTCCCATCACATACAAAAATAAATGAAAGAATGATTCTTCAGACTCTCCAGCAGCAGTTAAATACCACTTCCACCTGATCACGTGCCTTCCACGTCATCCAGGCGCGTTCATCGCAAAATGTAGGGCTGGTCATAATGTTTTGGCTCTTGAGTGTATGCTACTATAATTTTATAGTATAATAGTAACTCTTACAGCAAACTTTCTTCATATAAATTTACCATCATCTATTGATAGTTAGTTATTTGAATGTGTAAGTACATTTCTCTTTCTGAAATGATTTAAAATCAGAGTCTCAGGGAAAACTTGCTATTATTTTAACGAATACTTAATAAAACATAGATTTTGTGTGTTTACACAATGCTTTTAACTCTCGAAAACTAGTTAAAGTTGTAAACTATATTTTAATGGAAAAGTAAGTCTATTATATTTATACAGCACATGACCACATTATAAATACATGAATCTCTAATAAAGGCATTTAAAATCTCGACCTAACTTTGTGAAACAATTTCAGGCGTTGGAGTACAAGGTTGTATTAAATAAATACATTAAGTAAAGATTGAAAAACTGTACACGTTCCTACTATAGAAATGCAATCATCTAATTAAGATTCATTTTTCAATTATGCATATTATATATGTTACGCTAGTGATTCTCTCTTTTTTCATTCGAAATCACATTAATCACGACTACGAAAATCAACGATGTATTTTTTAGTTAGGAATAATATATCAACACTCATCTAATTAACACTATGCTTGATAAAAGTCTATGCTTGATGTATTTCCATTCTGTTTTTCAATATGGTCTTATGACCGTGTTTTTTAAAAGTCTGTTTATATAATTTTTAAAATGTCTGACCGTGTTTTTTAAAATGTCTGTCAGACCAGGTGCTGATTCCTACAATCCAATTTCGAAAATAAAATAAAAATTTTTATTGAAATGTAATACTTAGCATATGAATACAGTAATAAAAACGCATTTTATGAGAAAGAAGATATTTTTATTACAATAATTTAAAAAAAAATCCATGAGGCTGGTCTATTTTTACAAATGATTGACATCTTTCAATTGAATATAAAGCGTATAAAATCTATATGTTCTCAAATACCGTGTACTACACATACGCGGCAAGTTGACTATTGCTGCATGTATATTTGAAAATATGCGAAAAGCACGGGAATTCTACCGAATGCTGAAACAGAGGTTACGGATAATCAAAAGAGAGTACCAAAATTAAACTTGCTTTCTTACCAGTTTCTCATTTTCAGTATGTAGTTTGGCTCAATAAATAAATTTAATATCCTACTTCATAACTATTAGTATATTCATCAAGATCAGTTCTAATCTAGCCATAAGAATGTGTGCCATTTCTTTTCAAACAATAACGATGACATAATATATAGAAAAAAATAATAAACATATCTAAATGCCGCTCAAACAGCAATAACTGTCATATTTTTAATTTCTTTTTTAACACAGGATATTTTTTGTTGCTGACTTTTTTTCAATGCACTTAGTTTGAAAATTCATTCCAACTGTTAAAATATGAGTAGCCATAATATGCTTTATTTAAATAACATATCCTTTCCTACCCAGTGGAAAAAAAAATAACATGCAAAAACAGCAAGCATTCAAAAATCAACAAGAATGTTATTCGTAGAAAAACAGACTGTTAATCGCAAAGTTAGATCATTTCTGATCATGCATATAATACAGCTGCTTTTGTAAACACCTGGCAAACTGAGGTATTTGCCACACATTTTGAAATGAATCTTGAACTACCTTCCAGATATTGAACAATGCTGATCCTTAGTAAATCGCACCTCAATTGAATTCTTGTCAGCCACAATCCTTTACAGAATTTCGAAACGTGGCTACATAAACCTGGGATTTTCTGAAAAAAAGGAGAGGAATTTGCATGTCCGTGCATATACTTTTAAAGAAAGTTTTCAAGATTTAACATTTACAGGGTCGAGTTACATTATTAGAAACACCTACTTCTGACATCACATGTGGTTGATCAGCGACAGAAGACATGTAGCAATCCCGATATCAAAAGGCTGAAGTTTTGAGTTATGAAAGGGTGTAATTACTGGCCGCCGAGCGCCCAATCCCAAGAAGTTTGAAGAAACACGATTTGGGAATTGTTGCCGTACGTACTGGATGGATCAATCGCATAATTTCGATACACTAAGATTAAACTGCGCAGTGCCAACAGCCAATAACTGACAGAAATGAGAAGTGTCTTCGAAGGTTAGTGAAGACAGTTCGCTGCACAATTACTAATCACTTCATCCTTTAAATGAAACAGGAAGCTTTCAGAATTAAATCCAAGGAATATTTCGACAATCCAAGGAATATTTCACAACAATCTTTGTTGCGTACGCGATTTTGCAGTCTACGTCTAGTACCAGAAATGATCCTTAAGAAAATTCAATAAAGAAAGTGCCTGTAATTTGCTATTCTTGCAACTTGTATGCCTCACATTATACCATTAACAAAATGGCAAAAAATTGCGTTCTCGTTCGAATGCCGAACTCTGCTTCACCACCCGGAAACAAGGGAGATTGAACACAGGCCAGCTGTAACAGTATTTGTCTAGAAAATTAGTTCCACACTTACCGAGATTCTTGATACTAAAGATGGTACTCTGAATGTATATGGGTACCTCTTGAGACTTGGCACTTACACATTAATTATCTGCCCTGATGAAGACAAACTTCCCGTATGATAAGGCGACCTACCATACGGCCAAAATTATGAAGGACTCCTGAAGGGACTTTTCTTTAACAAATATAAACTCCCTGCACACAACAAATTTACAATGAAGTAAGTTAGCAAACAAAAACAGAGTAAACAGTCAGCTTAAAAATAGGTAAGTTCACTAGCAGCCACGTCACTTCTAATTTTTTTTCTTTTGTTAATGATTCTGCAGGCATATTCTAACATCATCAAAACTAAAATAAGATAATGTAAAAAATAATACATGTTCCACTCTTCAGGTGCATTTGTTAAACACAAACAAGCTACTTGATCTAAGACTGAAATGAAACAGATAATCTGCAAATTTACAAGAGGAAAAATAAATAAATAAATAAAATAAAAAATAAAAAATAAAATAAAATAAAATAAAATACTTTAAAATTTGTAAAGATAAAGGCTCGAAACATAGACTACCGTTAATAAAAGGAAAGAATTTTTTGTGCGTCCAGCATTACAACATGAAGTATATTCTTCATTTCACTTAGCTTGTCATAATGAAAAGACTTCAAATATCTTTTAAGGGATATTAATACTGGCGTCAGTGGGCAAATTTAAAGCATTTTATGCAAAGAAATCAGTTCTTTCATTTCCACATATACCGAGATGACTGCCTACGTAAGCAAATGAATATCAATTCCCCTATCTTTAAGCAAATTTCGAATACCAGTTTGTCTATGCTCGTAACATTGTTCAGAAAGCGGCGGGAAGAAATATAATTAAAAAAATAAGGTACCTTGAGCATATAGCTCGAATATTCTTTACCTACTTGATCACAAGATAAATACTAAGAAAATCTGTCTGAAAAACTGTACATTCATTTCGACTACAGTGCATAAACTCTAGACTGGTCTTTAAAAAGAACGAACGAATGCCAGAATAAACTTATTTATTTTACTGCCATCTGCAAGACAAACAACCTTAAAATATTTTTCAGCAGTATCTTTACTATCACAGAATCTTATGAACTCTAAAACAGCTGGATCACCCAAAAGAGAAAATTTTCATTTACGTAATCTTCCACACTTCTCTTTGAGACTGACTCGAAAATATTATTCTTATACTTAATTTCAAAATCAATAGGCACCCTTGCAAGTACAAAAGTATTTTTCTTTCTCGGTATCCTATAACTACTGATAATATGAAGAAGACTTCTTTATCGAGTCTTTATTAGATTCCTTTTGTTATTCTTCGCAGGAACATGTTCCCAAACACGAGAGCCATATGAACTGAAAGACACAATATACTACTTATGCATTACTTTCTGATTTCATAGCTTACTCCAAAAAAACTTTTTCGATTTAGTGAAGACCATTAATAGCTCTTTCACATCTAGCAGAAAGGAATTCAATGTGCTTTTCCTATGTCAATTTTCCATAGAGTTTGACAATCAGAGGATTTAAAATCACCTACGAATTCCAAAAGCGAATCATCGAGGGAATGGAGGAATAAGGCAGGACAGGGATAAGCTTACGTGATGCTTGATTCAGTGAAAGATCCTACAGAAGCTTCGTCTAAACTTTACAAAACATTCTCATTCAGTTATTAATTTAAAAAAAATTGTACACCAATATAAAGCGGTTTCCGTAACAGTTATTGCTCACATATATCTTGTCCTTGTTCCGAAAGGTATTCTACAGTATTGTTTACAATACTGATGATATAATTTTGGATTATTTATGATATTATCTTCGAAACTTGAGTTCGTTTGTAATTGGTCTAACGCTAAGATGTACTTATGTTAACGGACATGATAAAATTTCAGCGCAAACAGTTGTCCGAGGAAGATATATTTCTATCGCCATAATAAATGGGTATACTTCTTTGGCCTTCTAGAAGTTCTTAAACTCGTGATACTCATGTTAAAAATCTCAAACTCATATAGAATATTTGAGATAGTCATCTCTGGCACATGGATCCTTCACCTCACAACCTACCCCAAATTCGAAGATTCTCTGCATGCTGCTTGGCTTCAAATTCCTATAACATTCTGTCAGTACCTCACTGCATCGCTCTCAACGTATTTGGCTGCTGTGATACTAAAAAGGTTATTCTGGTTATCAAGCAGATGATTCTAATAATGTGACATGATCTTACATAAATCACTGATAACATATACTGATTTGTAATTTTAAAAACATTATATAAATTCTGGAATGATAGCCCACATAGAAACGATACTCATGCAAAGATTTAAAAATGAAAATAAACCTGAATTAACACTTGAGATCAATATGTAGGCTATATTTACCCAAGTATCTGACAATAATTTTGAATCATAATATGCAAAATACCATGCTCTATGCAAGCAGTAAAGTTACAGCTAAACCTATTTTTGGTTGAACTAATATCAGGAATGCATTTTGTAGTGCTTTTTACTGTGATAGCACAAAGTGTAGCAGTTGAAGTAGCATACTACAGAAACTGCATGTCAGCAGACTATAAAAGTTCAAATTTCAGTATACCTACGAGTATTCTATAAATATTTTCAAATACTTCGTAAAAATAGGTATTTAACTTTGAAATCTATTTAGAGGCATGATTATCTAGAAGCAACCACAAAAATTTCAGTTTCGAGTTACAAAATAGCTAAGTTATGCGAGCCTTTTTTAAGTTGAATATGCCTTTCAAGGTAGGAAAGGAATAAAAAAATAATGAATTAATTTCTAATAAAAATAAATTATATTCGCTAAACATACATTCATTCCTCCATTTTATTAGAATTTGCTAGTAATTCTTCATTCACCTGTGTTTACATATTACATTCCACTTAGTAAAAAATTAGATCAAATATATTCAACCAATTTCCGAAAGAAATAGGCGTAATATTTTTTAACATCACTAATTTGCTTATATGCAGAAAACCTTTTTTTAGAAAACTAAAATCTCATCAAGTTCAATACTGAAAGGTGTATATGCGAATCTCTAAGATTCAGAACAAAGCTAATCACAGATGACTACCGAAGTGTTTTGACCACATTCATGGCACTCAGAATCGGAATTATACATTCTAAATACAAGGATGCCTTTTTCAATAGATTTTATTGGAAAAAAAAAAAAAGAAAAGAAAAGAAAAACATGAACATACCTTTTCTTCTGCGATTGTCACCATGCTGTTACGATAAATATCAGGACAACTAGAGGCTCTCAGTCGATAGCGATGTATATTTAGCATGGCTCCTCTGTAAGTTATGCTCCCTCTTTGTACTTTTATATTGCGAAGATAAGCTGCATCCAGCTTACCAGGAAAGGAAGATTCTCGTTGCACAGAATCCGGATTGGCTTTTCTTGAACTCTTATGTACTGATCTTTTTTCTTTCTTTTTTTCACTCTTTGCTTTAGTGTTTTGGGTCACATTCGAAGTTGAATCGCCAGAATTTGTTTCGTCTTTTGTCATAATGGAATCTAAAATATAGGGGTGCTGCTCCAACAGAGAATTGAGATACCCACCTTCTTTACTGGAGAGCTCAGATATTACTTCAACAGGCAGGTTGTCACACAAGTAGGTGGGTAGCTGGACCAAAGAGCTGCACATGCGTTCAGAATCTTCTAAAGTACAGCTTTCAGAATCCTCTGCCTTGTTATCTTCATTCGGTTTAGAAGGGCACTCTAGATCTCTCATCAAAGCTCCAAACACCATCATGTTAAGAAAGAAACCAGAGAGTATCAAAAGAGTTCCTTGCCAATTATATTGCTCTAAGAGATAAATTGTGAAAGGTGGGAATAAAAATGTGCCAATGCCTGTGCCACAAGCTGCAAGGCCCGTCGCAAGCGACCTCTTCTTCTCGAAATAGTATGCCACTACAACTATGGAGGTGACATAACATAGTGCAAGCCCGAGGCCAGCAACGGTGAATGTGAGAAAGAGTATCTCAAGAGAATCAGCAACAATGCTGACGACAAAGGATGCTGTAGATAACAAAGCACCCAATATACACATCTTCTGACATCCATATCGATCGATGAGATAACTTGCGATGGGGCCTGCCAATAATGGCATGCTCAAAAAGATAGAGCCGACCCATGAAGTTTTAGCTTTACTTGCTCCAAAATATTCCACGAAATCAATGAACAGAATTCCAAATGATAGTGATACTCCATCAGCAATGAAATTAATCATAAATGAAGCAAAAACTACAACCCACCCCCAGCCACCATCAGGTGGCACAGGAAGTGAAGATACTGCTGCTTCACTACTACTTGAAGAATCTGACGAGGATAAGCTAGGAGTTCTATTACGTTGACATATATTTTCTACATCAGCACACTTTGAATCACTAATATTGACAGTTTTATATGGTGTTCTGTTAGAATTTGAGTCATTAATGTCCACATTTTTTCGGCCTTCAAGAGTTGATGAATCCATATTTGAGAGATGATTGAATTTTTAATACTAAAAATATCTTTAATTGATAGGTTCAATTTGTCCAGCGATGTTGGTGTTGCCATCAGCCACAAGGTGTTGGGATCGTATTTCTGGTTGAAGTTCCGCATCAAGACCTTTTGTCCATCAGCAAATGCACAACAAAAGGTAGAACTGAAAGAAAAAGATAGGAATATGGTTTAGGAAATGTTCGTAATTGTCAATAACCTTTCTTTAAAACAGTCAAACAAAAACAGACCTGAATAAAAAATTATAAATAACCGGAATATAAAATATTAATGACTCAATTAAAAATAAAGAGAAAAAACGGTTTTAATTTTTCACAAACGAACGTTCCCGACATAAAATGCTAATTTCACAATTAATTAGGAAGTTGGATTACAGAGTGAAACGATCTTTTTATATTTCTGAAATAATAGAGAGTAAATACATAAATCTTGAAAGCACTCCTAAAACAGTCTGACAAAACTTCTGCCGTTTTAGCAGGAACATTATCAATCAAATGTTCAGCATCTCTCATCATATGAGAACAATGTCCTCAGGTATTTTTCATCTGCTCTAGCACACCGGTTCCTACACTGTGGTACATTAAAATATTGTAGTGGTTCAATTTTACAGAAAAAAATTAAATGAATGTTCAAAATGAATGCTAAATTGCGCCCCTTTTAACATTTTGTTTCAATTTTTATTATTCAGGAACACATATATTTTTCAAGTTTTTGAACTTTACGGCTCTAGTTTTAATGTTGAAATGACGACTTTTCCAAGAAAACTGACTAAATTTCACAACATTCACCATTTTTTAAAATTTTGTAATATCTAAAATGCCGAAAAGACAGAATGTATATTTTTTAAAGTATCTTTGTCAGTGCTGGCCCTGTAACTCAAGTGCCTTCTTTGCTTTTTGTACAACTATATGATTTGCTTAATATATGTATTACTACTCACTATTTACCACAATTTATATATACATATACATATATCGTAAAAAGTAGAAAAAGGTATTAAAAACCGAGTGACCTAGTAGGTCAAAAATAGCACTCACAGCTGCTGATTTTTAAACATTGATTTTAATAGGAGAGGGGAACCTAGCAAAGTTCGTAAAAACATTTTTGTATCCAATCAAATTCCAGAAAAACCATGTAAAATAGTGACAAATCATATTTAAAAAAACGATAATTCCTAGCAAATCTACATAAAAATGAAAAACGCGCACACGAAAGTAATAAAGTCAAACTTCCTTGTTCAAAGCCTCAAACATAACTTAACAAGAAAAAAAGTGCTTAAAGCCTCCAACCAAGTTGATTAACCAAGACCACGCAAACACGTTTCGTCGAGCAAACACATTGAGCCTCTAACCGGTATTAATTTTAATCAATTTTCTTTTCAAACTAAAATGATAAAAGTCTCAATAGATTTGCCCCTTTCCCCGACGTGTTTGCGTGTCTTAATACATTCAGAGTAAAAAATTAACAAACTAAGTAGTACATGAATTAAGTATTAAACACA
The DNA here is from genome assembly GCF_044657685.1 of Stegodyphus dumicola. Lineage (NCBI taxonomy): Eukaryota > Metazoa > Arthropoda > Arachnida > Araneae > Eresidae > Stegodyphus > Stegodyphus dumicola. The sequence goes on from NC_140778.1 coordinate 114,171,190, forward strand.
TTTAAAAGAAACATCAAATACAAAAACAAAAAACAAATATAAATACATATATATATTTTAGTATATAACAAATAAATATACTACTCGTAGTATATTTATTTACATTTTATTGTAATATGAAAGTTTCATTTCCGAATTAAATAATATACATTTAATGGGTTTTATTCTTTGATTATACACACTCCATTTAGGATGCATTGATATTTACTGGCGAAATGCTTTTATGGTAGTACATATACTTTTGTTTCATATTTACGTAGTACAAAACTTGAAAAGTTTCAGAACCCCTGCTCTAGCAAAATTTCACGAAATGACCATCATTTTGTTAACCTTTATTTTGGGATACCATTTTTTTCTTAGGATTTTAAAATTTATTACATTTTGTTTGATTTATAAAAATACCTGTAGTTATAAAGAAATATATTGGGACGATGTAGAGCAATTAGAACACTAGGACATAATTATGAACACCAGACTATAGAGTTTGGTGTTCTTTGGTAACAAACTAGATTCAAAACTCTAAAAGACGATATACGAATTATCGATATGTCTTGTAAGTACTACAGAGACAGGGAAAGGGTGTAAAGGATACCAAGTAAAGTTTAACAGATGGCATCAACTCGTGCTTACAGAAGCCAACTTCTGGCTTTCAATCAAAGATAATGAATAAACTAAAGGTCAATGAATTCAAGTCTAGCCTAACGGCTTCATAGTTTAACTAGCGCGCAAGTTGGCTTTGACGAAATCAAGCAGTCTAATGGCAAGAATGAGTACACAAACCTAATAGCAAAAATGAGTCAACGTCGCAGAATGAGATACATTCCGATGACCTCATAGATCACGTGACTTTTTAAAAAAAATAAAAAATGCAGATGACCTCAGAGATCACGTGACTTATGTACAGCTAATGTAAAGAAGCGAAGGTCATTCTTCTCTTCTCCTGCGGAAGGTATCTCATTCTCATCGTTAGAGAATCCAAGTTAGCAACGTGGCCTTCAAGCAGGCAAAACACGCTCTGATTTCACTCTCCAAAACCTTCTTTTAAATATTTCCTTCTTTCTACCTAATTTGAATATCGTGCACGCTGAAAATTTGCATTTTGGTAGGGAAATGAAACGAGACTTGACAGGAAATGGAGTTAAAATTAAAATGAACCACACAATATTCTAATTAATGGAACATACTTAAATTATTTCAAACATAAAGTACATGGAAAGGAAAATGTCCAGATGCAGGGATCTAAATTCGGAAATTACACAAAGGTACAGGAAATTTTCAAGAGAATAATATTATTTTTGAATAATATACAATTTTGACAATAGTGAGAATAATATACAATAGAGAATAATAGACAATTTTGACAATAGTATACAGGTAATCAATGCTAGTACTAAAACCGTACAATTTTAGACATCTTTCCAGCTCTTTTCAAGCGTTTGTTTGAATTGATTACACGAGAGGAAAAAAATAATTACTGTATTTCGGGGCAGGGAATCATAAACTACTGAGGTTCGTAAAATGTACACAGCAGTTGAAAGAAGTGTACAGCTTCCTAGCAGCTTTTATCGCTAAAGAATTATGAAATGAAAAATTGGCGAACCAATAAACTGACGCAAACGCAAATTAATCAAGTATACAAAACATAAGAAGAGCTATCTGCTTAAAAGGACAAATGCCTTCGTGGAGGGTTTTTTAACGAAAATGGCTCGTACTCACGCCATACATGGGAAAGATCACGACACCGCCCACGCAGGCAGCTCTTTAATTATCGGGTCGAAGCACCAGTGTTTAAGGTTCTTATCCACTCGAACATTAAGAGACCACTTGAACATTAAGGCAAATATAATTTATTTTAATTATTCAAAAATTAAAAATGAGCAGGTATTTTAACACACAAATTTTAATTTTACCGATAATAATAGAAAAATTCTTTTGTTGAAACTGCTTGCAAAACTGCTGCTGTTACCAATAGCAGATATTCTTCTATTCCATCATTTTGCCTTTTCCCAATCAAAGAATATACTTTTTAACTAACTAACAAACAAGAAAAGGGTGGGACGATCTTTTTAATATTTCCCTCTAAAAGAATCGAATCTTGTATTTTAGATCGCATTCAAACATTACTGAACATAAAAATTCAAGGAAACTGGAAATTCGGAAAGCTTAATAATGATTCTACTACACCAATATCTGCAAAATTATCAAACACTTGGTCACAAATAACTGATACTTCAGTACGTCATATTTTACCCACGCAATAAAAGAAAACGTCTAAAATATTATAAAAAGCAACGTATTTAAATTTTAGATGAAAATGTATTTCAATTCATGAACATATGTCAATGGCTGATTAGTAATTTATAGTATTAAACTTTGGCCAAGAAATTTGGTTCAATTATCACTCTGTTAAATTAACAGAAACTTGGGGGAGACCGCTGTCAAATATGCACATCAGTCATGAAGCTTATTATAATATAATTGGCGATGGTGGCAGTCTATATTGTTAACATAATTTTATATTCCATCAATTCCGATCGAAAAACCTTGAAATTATACAAATGCCTTTCTTCGATTTCTTTATATATCGATTCATAATGCTTTACCGTGCGCAACCAAAATCTAAAATTTCTGAGTTTTATTCCCATTTGGTACCAAAAATTCTTAAAAAATTAAGCAAAAAATTATATCTCTGCTGAACAGGGAAAAAAAATAAACAAACCATTCTGGTTGATTTTCGATCAAATATATAAAATCAGTAGTAATTGTTTGTTTAACTGATTAAGGCAAAATAAGTCAAGATTGTTGACCTTAGAGAATTTTCAATTCATGAACATATGTCAATCGCTAATTAGTAATTTATAGTATTAAACTTTAGTTGGCCGAGAAATTTGGTTCAATTATCACTCTGTTAAATTAACTGAAATTTAGGGGAGACCGCTGTCAAATATGCACATCAGTTATAAAGCTTATTATAACATAATTGGCGATGGTGGCAGTCCATAATGTTGACATAATTTTATATTCCATCAATTACGATCGAAAAACCTTGAAATTATACAAATGCCTTTCTTCAATTCTTTCTCAATTCGATTCATAATGCTTTACCGTGCGCAACCAAAATCTAAAATTTCTGACTTTTATTCCCATTTGGTAACAACAATTCTTAAAAAAATAAGCAAAAAATTATATCTCTGCTAAACAGGGGAAAATATCATTCTGGTTGATTTTTGGTCAAATATATACAATCAGTAGTAATTGTTTGTTTAACTAATTAAGGCAAAATAACATTGATCTTAGAGAAAAGATACCTTCGTGGAGAACTTTTTAAGCGAAACTGATTCATAGTTATATTATAACACATGACGAAAACCAGGAAAACGCTCATGCAGGCAGCCCGCTCATTAGTAACTAAACCCGCTTATTAATAACTAAACCAGTGTTTAATGATCAGATCAGCTCGGTTACTGGAGAACCAAAAATACCTCTAGGAAATGTTTAAAGAAATCGGTAATTAATTATTACTGCTTTGTGAAGGTAACCAGCACATTTTGGGAATAATTAAATAGTATAAAAACTAATTTTAAGATTTCTAATAGATAAATTTGTTTCAAAATATTGAAAGATAACTATCCTCCAAATTAATTTCACTTTGCTAAGGAAAGATTTATGTTGTTAAAACCTCATACTGCTTAGTCATATGAATATGAGGAAAAACTGAACACACTGGTAAAAGCAAATAGATGAATAAATTGAAAATAAAAGGAAGTGATTAAGTTTGTTTTAAATTCACCAATTTAATCAAAATATGTGAATCAATTAACCTTTTCTTTAGCGATGTCAGGAGAGAAAAATGCAGAAATCAAACTTCTTAATGAGTCGCAGTGTGCTGGTTTGTATTTTCTCTAGTTTTATTACAGAAATATACGGTTGATTGAAGATCTTTTTTTTTTTTTTTTTTTTTTTTTTTTTGTAGGGATTGTTCATAAAATTCCGAAATTACAGATACGCATATAAATGATGTAAAGATACAGCCGAAAGTTTTCTACTCCAAGCCACAAATGCTTTATACTGTAGGGTTTCGCTTATTTTGCATAACAAATTATTTTTAAGTTTGATACCTTTCCTAAACTCCTCAACCTCCCCCGCATTTCCTCACCAGGATGAAAATTTAAAGTGAGTTTATTCAGAGAGTGTTTTCGCTAGCCAGTGCATGTTTCACTGCTATCTCGCTGTTACGCTAGTACGCCGGCGTACTAGCCAAGGGGCCCCTTGGCCATTTCGGATAATTATCACGCCTGTTAGGTTTTGTAGAATCAACCTAAGTTAGATGTAACTTAACATGCTAATCCAGCACTATTCTATTTTAGATTTGAATTGATTTGTATTCTACGTTTCAGTTCCACTGCAAGTGGTCGGTGTTACTGTAAAGCACGAAGTCCGTGCTTTTTTGTTCCGAGTTGAATTAATAAAGGGTTATTTTTCACTCTTCTTCTGTACTGGTATTTCATTCACACCTGTGCGAGAATTCGCCAAGTTCATTGTAGTATCTAGTTTAGTTTATGTGGAATAGAAGAGACAGATCATACAATACCACCTACAAAGCCGCATAAAATCTTTAACGTTTTGGCAAAATCTGAAGATAATTTCAAAATAATAAAAAGTCGCTCAGAGAAGAGGAAATTAATGACGGTTACGTTAATTACTCCGGCAATCTACTAGAAACTGAAGAACGACAGAACGGCATTTCATGAGATGACAATGAATCCTTTCATGTGCTCTTGTAATAAAAGGGTCAGCGTACTAACCCAGCAATTCTGCGTTCGATTCTAGGCCAGCGAGGCTAAATGTTTCATTCATTGACTTCCATCTTCTCGTCTTCATAAACTAAAATAAATGGTAACCGGTAAATTTTACTACTCGTATTTTAACCGTAATTGAAACCTAAATTTAACCTCTCGTGTTATGCAAAAAAAGCACGATCGCTCTGCTGTTTATTACTATTTTGGCATTAATTAACACCAGCTGTATCCATATCAGTTGCGGTTTTGATTAATATCATTCAACTGTGATTTTTAATAAAATAAGAATTAATCACTTAGGCATCATGTGCTGCTATAGTGGCTCACTCACCGTTTGAATTGAATGATTTCAATTGACGTCAATTCAAACGTCATCATGGAATATGCTGTCAGAGGTGAGAATAGTTGCTTTCCATTAATTGTACTGCTGTATCGTTAGCAGGTTCAGTGCGAACACTGAAGTCTGCCATACAACAAAACAGCCCCACGCAAAATTCATCCATGTCTAAGAGGTTAAGTACAAAATTTTTCTTAGAAAAACTGCCTAGGCGAAACTTGCGATAGTGTGAGATAGGCAGAAAAAAAAAAAAGGGGGTTGGTAATGGAAATGGAATTAATCCACTTTAATATGAGATACATGTAAAAAAGGAATTCTTGGAATTTGTGCAGTTTAACATTCTTGTAATAAGTGAGAATAAAAAATATTTTTGTCGGTAAAAATTACTTTATATAATAATTAGAGTTTATTATAACCGTCTGTATTATTTTGAAAAAAAGGGGGAATAAAACCTACGCATTTTATTCCGCACTTTTAGCATATGTACAAAAAAAAATTCTTAGACACTCAGACGGTTACATATTACACACTTCATCCCTAACCACGACTTCTATGGAAATTCACTATCATGGAAAATATTTTAACATAAGAGCACTTTTTGAATGTGAGTTACTTTCATTCCCCGTTTTTAAACAGTAAATTTCACTCATTTCTTTAATAATAACTAGTTGTAGAATTAAATGTAAAACTTAAAGAATTCATTCTTTAGATAAATAAAGTATGTATGAAATAAAGAGTCCGTCCCTCTTTTTGCACCTACATAAATGAATTTGTTTACATGAAAAGACGCTTAATATGTTATAAGCTAACAAAAGTAGCATGCATATTTAAAAAACAACTTAAATAATTCCGATATAGAAAAATATATAAGAAAATTGTTATAGTTATTTTTGGATTGGATTGGATTATTTAATTATGGCAAAGCACAGAGGGCTATCTGCCTAAAGGGAGGGATGCCTTCGTGGAGGAACTGGTTCGTATACACGTTGCACATGAGGAAAACCACGCAAACGCTCATGCAGCAAGCCCGTTCGCGGGATTCGAATCTCGGACCGAACTATCAGTGTTCAGAGTCTTTACCGCTCGGCCGCTGGTGGATTAGTTATTTTTAGAGAAGGAACCCTATGCATAAAGGTTAAGCACATTTAAACTACTACTAACTAGTACATTGCATGTGCTACAAATAATACATCAAATTCAAAAGTTCTTTCTGATTTTGACTTTAACTTGTGAAACCCCTGGAGGCCCAAAGTCTTCCAGGAACATAGTTTGAGGATTATTGCTTCAAATTAACGGAACATTACGAGGTTTCACACTTGCAAACGAGGAAGGAAACTAAAAATACAGCGCAGCCTCATCATGAACAAATTCTCTGAGCAGAGATGTTTTTTGCTCAGAAAGTGTTTCGAGTATAAACACGCAAGCAGCAAAAAGATTTTTAATGACATTTCATGGAACCTTCGACACACAATTAACACGCAAATAATTTTTAAAGCATTTTAATATTCTTAATTGCTAATGCTCATTTACAAAACCATTAATTCTACCTTGAGGAAATTATGGCCAAATCATCAGGCAGAAAGTTCAAAAGTCTGACCTTTTTTTATTATTATTATTATTTCCTATTCGTGTATTTCAGCAAAACCACCACCTTGGATGTTAACAGTAAAGATATGGAGTACTTAACTAAAGGACCATCATAATGAGTTGAGGAAGGAAGAACAGGGTCAACTTCATAAAACAACAAAAGACGGCTGCAGCGAAAAAGGAAGGAAAGAGATTAATGATGTAAACCCTTACAAATTTGTGAAAAATGAGGTAAGATCATCGTTCATAATGAGGAAAGTTTCCTGAACGATGTCACCCTGAGTAACAAGCCACGGAATAAGCATTTTCAATGATTGTAGTATGTCTCACTTCAGAAACATTTTAAACCGACAAAAATCCCACTAAACGAATCTCTGGTCAGACAGAGGACCAGAGAGAGACCGAGATTTAAGTAGCATCAAGTGACGCTGAGGTGTGGTGTATTTAATTATGGCAAAGCACACTAGGGCTATCTGCTTAAGGGGAGGGATGCCTTCGTGGAGGACTTTCTAAGGGAAACTGGCTCGTATACACGTTACACATGGGGAAAACCACGAAAACACCCATGCAGCCAGCCCGTTCGCGGGATTCGAACCTCGGACCGAACTACCAGTGTTCAGAGACTTTTACCGCTCAGCCACTGGTGGGCCAAGTGGCGCTGAGAGGCAACGAAGAAATAACGAATATACTCTAGAAGATAACGAGCAACTGTTTTTTATGAAAAGGCTCCCCTTCCTCCTTCCTACCTTCCACTTATACCATCAGCTCTTGTACAGATAAAGTAAAATAAAAATTAGTTTTCATCCGTTTAATATATTTAACATCATGTTCTTCCTTTCCGGATTTAATCATCTCCCTTCTTTTATGTTAGGAACTTACGATGCACAGTAAAAGTGTAATTACGCAATCTTCTGTGCTCCGGGAACAGATTAATTTATTTCACATTAATTCCAGTGGGGAAAACAGTTTTGATTTACAAACATTTCGGGAATTATATTCGTGAACCGACGTTTAACTGTAATTTGTATACAATCCTGATCGATCTTGTGAGTTTATACGTTTGTGTATGATCCCTTAAGGAGGCATTGCAGAGATTCTTGCAATAACGTCTACATTTATGATTACCAGATGGTGAGAATGTGAGGCATGAAATGGGTGGGTTCAATATTTGCCTTAAAGAAAACAAGAAAAAAAAAAAATTGGAGGCTTTATTTTTTGCAAAAGCTGATAAAGTTATCGAACAAGAGTACATAGAATGACTAGCAAAAAGTGAAATACAACATGACTGTGTAGCTTCTAGAGGCGCAAAAATATATGAAAAAAAATGTTAGTGAAAATGAGATGAGAAAATGCAATTAAAACTTTCGAGATCAGAAGAGAGTTGCTATCATAAAAGAAAAATGTCACTTTTTTTTGCTTTGTCTTGTCTTGCTTACATACTGACTTCGCAAAAATCAGACATTCCTTAAACTTGCTTGAGAATGTTTAATTAAATTCTCCGTTAACAATTAAAAATGTTCTACAGTCAGCAGTCGTATCAAAAATAACTTCAGTTTAAAATAAGACATTTTTCTAATGTACATGAATCGTAGTTAAGTATATGATTCTTTCACATTTTTATATCTGTACGTATGACTGATAGGACTTCCTGTACCGCCATTAGAGGCTTAACAGAGCCTAGTGGTGTTATTTAAATATAGAAACACTGGAATCTAAGGCCTAAATCAAGCCCATAAGCAGCGGAACAACCACCATACTAGCTGAAATAACTTCAAATAAAATTAACAACTAAAATATGAACTTAAAGTCTAGAAGCTGGTGAAATTTACCAGCTACATAAACAAATAACGCATTATTACATACTCTGTAAAACAAAATATAACACACGTTACTTACATGCATACAAATATGTTACTAACAGAATATTATAAACACCATAATTTTTCTTAAAACAGACAAAGAAATTTTTAAACATAATCAATATATAAATTCGTTTCATATACAGATACATATTTTATGGAATTTGACAATTTTAATTTAGTCACTGTATTTTTACATAGATCCTTTGGCGTAATAAATTTAGCAATATTTGAAATAAATCTTAGAACAATATTTTTCATAGAAGAACATCTAAATAACAAGTGCTCAAGATCGACATTACTTATGCTACAAGGACAGGCACAATTTTTAATCGAAAACCTATTATAATAAAATGGGAATATCTTTAAAATTTCACATACACAGTTCCGTGCGCTGGAGATAAAAAGGTTCCCCCCCCCCGTAGAGTGTTGCCATTACTCGCTTTTAAATCGTTGAGTTTGTTACTCAAAAATTCGTTAAAGTTTTGCAAAATATGAAATCGATCAAAAAACAAACTCCAAATTTGGTCTTCCACATGCCCATATTCGTAGGAGGATTACGTCATTCAAAATTCGATGACTCTATGTACCGTTGTTTTACCAAAATGCCAGAAATATACATATATTTATCCAGATTTTTTCATTATTTGATTTCTTCAAATATAATGCAGGACTCCAACATTTGGTGGCAACAGTCTGAAAAGTGATTCGCCGTTTATAGTGATTCAACGCAAAATCGCAAAACCAAAAGAATAGTCCTTCAGGGACAAAGCCACTTTGAGGACTAATTATTAAAAAAATTATTATCCGAAACGGTTCCACCCAATAGTTCGGATAAAAGGTTCTTCTATATATTACACAGCCAGTAAAAGAATACGACTGAAGCGCCAAAAATAGCTATCAATCATTAAACTAGTCACAATGTACTAATAAGGCGCTAGGAAGAAATCTTCCAGAATAATAACTTGTAATTAAACACTTTTCAATAATTATATTACCCTTCTGAAAAATTACTGAAAACTTCTACATTCCCTGAATTTTCTAAACGATACTTACATTAAGGAAATCGAAGAAAGCAGCTGAAAAAAAAAAGAATCGCCGAAGAACTGACTGATCAATACTACCAGAAAGGCTTTGAGAAGCTAAAGAAACCATAAAAAGCCACTTGTAAAGCCTCTTTTCTGCAAGCTTACACTTTGCGCCGACTTTCGTAAGGCGTGTCAAATAAGCATTTACGAAAGCAGCCACAGAGGAATTTTCACAGAAATATTTCTTGTTCGTATGGCTAATAAAAGTGCTAGGATATAAATAACTTTAAATAATTTATTTAAAAATCCTTTTTTAAAATAACGTAAAATTATTTTTAGGCTGGAGAACACAGTGTATGTTAGAAACTTCATATATGTTTTAATAAAAATGAAATTATAATCCGTTACACATTTAACAGACTAGCCATCTAAAATAATTATAAAAAATCTCATGTGGACACAACATGACTTCCTTGTATGGCCTATTAAATTATACACATTTTTTGTTGCATTTCATTTTAACTTATTTCCTCGAATTTTATTGGAGATATATTTCTGAATTCAATTCAGTTCTCACTTCGTGGCAACGCAAAAATATATAAAAACTCAAAACACATTCATTAAAAATTGAAAAACACAGAAACAAAAAGTAAAACACCAAATACAGTTAAAACAGTTTAAAAAAACAATTTTTACAATTAAAATTGCAGTTTTACGCAAAAAAGGAGCAATTCGGCTAGCGGACAAGATGGCAGATTTACTTTTGGTCCCACTCGGCAAAAAGGCACTGAATGTGCACAAACTGACTTAATTCATTATTCTACAGAGTTTCGAAAGTAAACAAATGGCAGTTCGGCAGGCCTAACTCCCCCAATTAAAGTTTTAAATTGGTGATAATTCTACAATTGCATGCAAATTAACTAAAGGCATAAATACCTTAACCGGAACATAAAAACTACATAATTCAATCACTCTTAAAGCAAAAAATGTGCAATTTACCAACATATATATATAATAGCTCACCGATCTGTGTAAGAAAGTGAGTATATATATAATAGGGGGACCGGAAAGTAATGTCGTTTCTGCGCATGTCGACAACAACATGCTAAGGGCAGACGTGGAAGCAAATCCATATCAAACACTCTTAAGCTACCTTGGTCGACCATCCAAGAACATTTAAAGCAAAATGGAAAAATAAGCACAGCAGGTGTTTGATTCCCCCATAATCTGTCCGAAAAGAACAAAACCAACCTATCCATCACATGCAATGTATTGCTTCAACGGCACCATACAGAACCTTTTTTTTTTTTTTTTTTTTTTTTGATAGTTTGATTAGTGGAGACAAAAAAAAAAAAAAAAAAAAAAAAAAAGTCCTACATGATAATCCAAACTTCAAAAGGCAGTTTTAATAGGAGTTACAAAGGGTTTACATCCCGAAAAGGCGTTTATGGGTGTTTGATGAAGTATTCGCGGAATTGTTCATTTTGAATTGCTGAAACCTGGACAAACTGTTAATGCAGAACTTTATTGTGAACAATTGGATGGAGTGCTATCGAAAAATATCAATTGTCAACAGAAAAGGGGTCATTCAGCAACACGAAGCATTTGTACGTTCTTCGGTTTTTGTATATTGAGTTTAAATGTTGATTTTTGCATTAGTCAATTCATGTTGACAATGTCATCACTTATCAATCACAACAGTATAATATAATCATTATGTATGATATATCTTCTTTATGTATTGAATTGTAAACTTTATATGTAACTTGCTAAAATTACTTGCTAGGGTATTGAATTGCAATCTTATGTGTCACTTGCTAAAGTTTTGTTCATAACTCATAAGTACTGTGTTCACACAGATGTAACCATTTTTAATATGTATGTTTTGTAACACTAATCAATGTGCCCTATGAGTGGATTTCTTGTGGCCCTAACATGAGTCAGCTTTAGATAAGGGTGGACGTGGCGCTAAACCAATTAACCATAATGGTAAAGGGGTGGTGTCCACGTCCTCCGTCACTAAACTAAACACGACAATGCAAGACCACATTGTGCAAGACGAACACTGGAAAAAATTAATGAATTGGGGTGGGAGATACTGCCATACTCACCTACCATACTCGGCCGATATCGTAGCATTGGATTTCCATTTATTCGGACCCCTACAACATTTTCTTAGTGGCAACAAATTTAAAAATTTGGATGATGTCCAAAATGTCCTCTCGAGATATTTTACTCAAAAACCAATTGATTATTATCCGTCCGGGATTGAAAATCTGCACAGTAGATGGCAAAAGGTTGTTGATAACGAGGGTGATTATATTATTGATTAAAAATAATAACTTGCTAAAAAGTATTCGTTTGAATTTAATGTAAGAAAGCGACATTATTTACCGGTCCCCCTATTATTTATGTACTTTTGATGCGGCAAATTGCAACTAAAAAGGGAGGTGCATGACTAAATGTTATAGCAGTCCCGTATACAAAATTTCAAAGTTCTGAGTCCATTCGTTTTTGAGTTATGTGAGATAGAAACGTACGTACGTGTCACGAAAAAAAATCCATTTTTTAATCCGTCTTGAAAAGAAATCCTTTATTCTGTTCATGCATATAGATGTCACGCTAAAAGGCAAAAACATCGCTCAAATGGATTGGAGAGTAATCAAAATGGATATTTTCGTGGAAATATGACACCCGAAATGTTTCGCGTTTATACTTCCTTTACTTGGTACAAGAAAGTAAAAATTTGCACTTCTCGTGCAATCACTTTTTAAAAAATCCTGTTGGAGGAAGATCTATTCGTTATTTACGATGATGCGGATGGAATAGACATAATGAAATGCAAATACCAAAATTTGACAGAATTACGTGGCGCTTATAATCTTTTAATTAATTCTCTTTTCTACGTAATTCTCATTTCAAATCTTAACACGTATTTTTAATATATGATTTATTATTGTACTTGTTGATTAAAATATTTTTACAGATTGATTAAATTATTTTCTTATTCAAACTACTATTCTTTTCTTACAAATCTGCATTTGTTACGAAATTAAATATTCATTCCACATATTGAATTTAAATAAAATTCAGTAGCCGCAATGGCCTAAAGCGGTTTAACACACCATAAATATTAATGCAAGGAATATTGCATCTTTTAATGAAATCTCGAAAGTAAACACTTACCACAGAACCGTGAAGAGAACCAGCCAACCGGAAGTACTGATAAATCTCTTGCGCAGCAAAATTAAAACGAAATCCACGTGGACACAGTATGATAGCTGTTTGAAATAAAAGTCCTTCCGGAGAAGGGAATTCAAAAAATTTAAATACTTTTTCGATTGTACTTTTCTGGGTTATTTATTAACTTTAACTATAGAGTACGCTTATAACTAAGTCCCATCAAATAAAGGATTTTTTCAAACAATAATTCCCCTGCTTTAATCTATATAAAAATTTAGTTTTATTAGCTTTAAAAAAATTAAAAGAAAAATTTTTATTACTTATTTTTGTGTATTTATTTTTGTGTTTGCCTTACATTTTTTATTATTTATTTAAATATTTGTATAGCAGAAAAATATAAGAAAGCATTAAGGGTAAAATAAAATTTACTTTTGCATGTTTCGTAATGTAATGTAAACAATATGAGGGTCGAATTACGGTTGCAGCTAATACCGTGATCAATTACAGGGTGATACAGAAACTAGACCAACATGTCACCAAATGGTTGCCAAATTTGGCTACTTCTGGCGATTTTTCAACACCCAGCTTGGCGACATCTCGCCAAATTACAGAGATAACCATTTACTCAATGTTAAATGGACTTGTCCGTGTATTCTTCTGTCCCTAATTTTTTTTTGCGTTACTTTACATAGAAAAATACATTTCCACATATAATTGCACGAGTGATTAGATTGCTGAATGCTAGTAGTTCGATCCTGCCGGTTCAAATGCCGGCGAATGGGCGTTTTTGTAGCTTTTTCCATATATTATCTGAATATTAGCTAGTTTCCCTAAGGAAATTCGCCACAAAGGCATTCCTAATAACCTTGTAATTATTAATTAAATTCCTTCCTAAACTGAGATCATTCCCCGCGCGTCTACGAGCATAACTTACGCAACATAAGCAGCAGAATAAATTATAACAAAAATGAGTTTCAGTAGACCTGAAGATTGCCAATTGGCCTTTCGGGACACCAGTAATCAGTCGGTTGCTGACTGCATTAAAACGCTGGATGGTTAAGCCCTTTATGAAAGATACTTTTATACGGATGACTTTCTAAAAGATATTAACTAGTTCAGTTAATCTGACGGTTCAATTTCAAAGTAAGAAATTAAAATTTAAAACGTAATTTCTGTTTACTGATACTTTATTGCTCATATTAAAGTTTTTCAACAAGCTAAGCACAACATCGGTTATCAATGATCAAAGACTCTTCGTTCAAGCTTTCGGTGACGGATAATAAAAATAGCGTTTATTTTGCTGCATCTGAAAGAAATGATCGATAATATAAAATTTAATAAAATATACTTCGATTACCTTTTACTTATGTTTTGGACTGCCATTTTATTAGTAGCAGGGATACAAAAAAGAATTCTTACTTTCAAGGAGGAATTACTGTATTTACCGGCGTATAACACGCCCTTTTTTTCTTTGAAAGTAGGTCTGAAAAACGAGGTGCGTCTTATACGTTGATACTCAATTTTTGATAACATTCATTTCTGGAAATTCCCTCTACTCAGAGGGAATGTGGGAATATTACAGTTACACAGAGTTCAGTGAATGCGCAGGCGCTGTCATCGACGATCACAGTTGGGTTCGTTTAAATTTTCCAATTTTTGTGAACGACTTTTGAGTGTGTGAAATTTCTACTTTTCAATTTTCTTAAATTTGTTGACAAAGTATGGCTCAAAAACAATGTCGGCATTGCTATAACATAGCATATAAGGTACGTGTGCTAAAGACCATGGCAAACAGGGCTGCAGAGGGGCATTTCGGGCCACCCCCAACTGAGAAAATGATTAGAACTTGGCGGAATCAGGAAGAGGACTAAAAAAAAAAGCAAGCAACTCACAGTGAACATAACCTACGAAGGGGAACTGCACAATGGCCTGAACTTGAGGCAAAGCTGAATACTTGGATTTGCTGAATACTTGGATTTTAGATCACAGAAAGGCGGTACATTGTCTCTACAAAAAAAAAAAAAAAAAAAAAAAGATTATTCTTTAAGTGAAGGCGATACTGACTGATAGATTGCCGATTTTAGTGTATTAACATCATGGTGTTCAAGATTCATGAAGAGAAACCAGCTATGTATGCGGACTAAAACAAAAATATCGCAAAAGATGCCAGACGAATATGAAGAAAAAATAGCTGAATTTCATCGATTCGTCATTAATGCACGAAAACGAGAAAATTTTGAACTTGCACAAATAGGAAACATGGGCGAGGTTCCTCTGACTTTTGATGTGCCTCAAACAAAACTGCAGATTTTAAAGGTACAAAGAGCGTTACTGTTAAGACTTCAGGACACGAAAAAAACTCACCATATAGTTGTTTTATCCTGTTGTGTTGATGGGGCAAAATTGCCCTCACTATTGATTTTTAAAAGGAAGACACTACCCAAAGAAAAATTGCCTAAAGGAGTGTTTATACATGTTCAAGCTGGATGGATGGGGAAGGAATAAAGTTTTATCTATCCAATAACAGTCCGCCAGGACTACTCAAATAGTACGGTATCCGTTTCGCTCTCACAGAACAGATGTTAAAAATAAACTCAAAGAATTGAAAACTCAGTTAGCTGTAATTCCAGTAGGCCTAACTACTCAGCTTCAACCTTTAGATGTCTGCATCAATGAACCACTTAAGGAATTTTTTATGAAGGTGAAGTAACAGCTGGATGCAGTCTTCAAATTTCGAAGTTACCCCATCAGGAAGAAGGAAGAGGCCTAGCATTTCGCAAGTTTGTGAAATGACCGAAACTTCATGGGATGCTGTGAAAACAAAGACAGTGGTTAAATCATTAAAGAAGTGTGGCATTAGTAATGCACTGGATGGTACAGAGGACAATTTGTTGTATGAGGACTCAAATGCTGATTTAGAAGAGGTTTCAAGTGACTCTTCATTTAGCTCTGGAGATGAGTGTCTGGGTTTTGACGAAGAAGATTAAAAGATATTCTTTCCTAGATAGATTAGGTTATTTGCAGAAAGTATTACTTTGTATTCGTATTACTTTATATTTGAAATACTGTAAATTCATTATAATGATCGGTAATAAAGGTTTATCCTTCGAAAATGTGTATATAAAAAGAGGGGTGCGTCTTATACGCCGGCAAATAGGGTATTCAAAATTAACATTCTCACCAAAAGACACTTACTTATTGTACTCATATCTATTAGTGCAACGATCTTCGTGTACAGATGTCATAAAATTTCAGAATAAGCTAAACTCTTGTAACCATGCGCATAATAATTGTTCAAGCAACGTCGCCATTTTCCAATGCGTACAGGGTGAGTCAAATGCTGAAAAATGTTTATTTACTTTTCTTTTTAGGAAGGTGAACGAACTGAACCCACTAGCGAAAAAAGTACAGACTGACATCATTCTGTTAGCTGGGAATTCTGTTAACCATCATGCAACGCGTATATTCAATAAAACTCACAAAACGCAGATGATCCATGAGACCGCATCAAAACTAATCAAGAAATTCAAAAGGACAGATTCTGCTGAAGAAGCCCAAATAAAGTAACATACTAAAGCAGGCCAAGGTGGTACTGGTAGTGATAATCAGGAGTCCAGAAGAGGTCCCGATGTGTGTCTTCGGATACTAGAGTCAGCCAGCAGGGTCATGCGCATTCTGCAGGTTACCATGTCGCACCCACAAAAGCTGCAGATGTTGCACAGCATAAAGATATGCTGCAAAATCTGCAGCATGTCTTTATCGCTTTTCTGAGATACTGAACAATGCATCTCTGTTTCAGTAATACCAACAAAAAATATCCAGTGGTTCAATATTCTGTGTCAGGGGTTCTCAATCATATTTTGCACCCCTTTCACCATTGCTAGACGATCATTTCTGCCTCCTCTTCCCCTTCCAAAACTCGATCATATATAAGATTATTTATCAATATGTTGTATAAATTTAACAAGAAAAAGTGCAGAAAATGGTGATAACTACTAACACATGAAAAAAAATATTTTCATAAAACTAATACTTAACAAGTAAATTAAACGACTGGCTGCATTTCTCCCTGAAATAATGAAATCACTCCTGAGAGGGAATTCCCCCCCCCTTCGTTGAGAGCCCCTGAACTATGTAACACTTTTAGAGTAACTAACTATTTCCTACAAAAACACTGGGTGATTATCAAAGGGAAAATATTTCTTCATTAGGATCTAAAATATTTAACTTGATAATCAAAATAAGTAGAACACAGGATAAAGAGTCAAATACAAAAACAGTTCAAGAACAAAGTTATTTCAGCAAGACTAGCTGGCAAGCAACTAATGTGTGAAAGAGGTAAATGCTAACATTTCTGGCCTGAATTCCAGTTTCGAGGAAAACAAGTTTTAATTTATACCTCGAATAGTTTGCATTGTCCTTGCATATGAAAAATAATTCTACCGACAAAAGAAAACAACCTAAAAGCCTTCTTTCCGCAAGTGGCGACTTCCAATAGTTTTCCTGCAATGAAAAGGAATTTATTTCTTCATTTGGATTATTTGACTGAAATAAAGTACATTAAAGGCATCATTTATGAAGAATTACGCTTTATAAATGGTTTTCCAATGAGGATTGGATTGGATTATTCAATTACAGCAAAGCACACGAGGGCTATCTAAATGGAGATATGCCTAAAGGGAGGGATGCTTTTTGTGGAGGACTTTCTAAGGAAAACTGGCTCGTAAAACGTTACACATAGGGAAACCACGAAAACGCCCATGCAGCCAGCCCGTTCGCGGGATTCGAACCTCAGACCGAACTGTGTTCAGCGTCTTTACCGCTCGGCCGCTGGTGGACCTGTTTTCCAGTGAGAAACTAGGCTTTATTTGCATTACACACGAGAAAACCAAAAATTTCAAGCAGCTAGTCCATTCAACCACCGATACTAGGTCCCAAAGTTTTGGTTTGGTTTATTGAATTATGGCAAATCACTTGAGGGCCTAAGGAGATAGATGCCTTCGTGAAGGTCTTTCTAAGGGAAACTGGCTCGTGTACACGTTACAAATTGGGAAAACCACGAAAACACCCATGCAGCGAGCCAGCTCTTGTCAGAACTACCAGTGTTCAGAGACTTTACCGCTCAAGACTACCTAGATCCCAAGGAAAACTACCAGTTTTGCAGTTTCAGTCCCTTGACTACCGGTCGTTGTAGATCTTCATTAAAAAATATGAAAAAATGGTATGGAAATAATTCGAATATTTGCTACTGTTAGTACAAAATATGAATCTAAAACTGAAAAAAAAAGAAAAAAAAAAAAAAAAAACTTTACGGAAGTTTGAACAAAATATTTCCGAGGAAATCATATATATGATTACTGATAAAATGCAGCACGCCAGATGGGAAAAAATTTTAGCATTCTGGGCAAAAAACAAGGTGAAATATTATAAGTGAAAATTCGAAGGATAACCCATTAAATTAAATTCAATGCGTTAATATTGCAGTTTTAAGTCAACAGAAATGAGCAACTGCCTGTATCTTTTCAAATCAACTGATGCATTCCAACACGCAGTCAAGGTTAGCGTTTCTAGAAGCAGAAGAACAAAATTCGTTCAGAATGTGAATATGCCTAATGAGAGGATAAAGACGTCAAAGATTGACAAACGTGAGGTCAGGATCACTCTCAAGAAGTTTTTATTACATTCTTATTCGAAACGAAATCTAAATATAGGTCGAGATTCAAAAGCACCTTATGCTAATCGTGCAACATAAAACTCGCTTTCATGATTTGATTCACAGCATGGTTTCCGTATCCTAATTAGTAAAAATTAATGGAAATATGACATAAATTTTTAATATACTAAGCTTTATGAATGTAAAGGTGTTACAGAATGATCTCTAATTACATACTAGTTGTCGAAGATAACATACTATTGGCCTTACTCCTATTGATGTTGCACACATGAAAAGTATAAAAATCAAAGGTAGCCAATCTGTTCACCCGTAGGTAACAAGACAAGAATAATAGTATTTTGTTTCAATAGTTCAGTCACTTATGAGTCTTGAAAACATATTTATCAGCAACTTCACTTCTGAATTTAACTGAACAGAATTATTTTTGAACAGACTATTCTGAAATTCCCATAAACATTTATTGCTAAATTACATATATTACTAAATTAAAGGGTGACCGCGCTTCCCCCCCCCCCTTGAAGCTACGAAATTACCTCTAGGAGGAAATCTCCACCTCTGGTTGAGAACCTCTGGCTTAACAACTAACAATCGTTTATGAGTTTCTTTCATGAAAAGATTATTTCAGGTTAAGCAAGAAAATCAAGTTATTTTCTTCTTTTAAATCTGCTTGTGTAGCTACTTTTTTTTTAAGGTAAATGATATATTTAACAACGCTTACCTCTGTTATGTGTCAGCCCAAAAACAAATTTAATGTAATTAAATTAATCACAGAAATCAAAATTTTAATGTGTCAATATTCAAAATTTTAGCTACACAACACCTCTTGGAGTAATATATCACATGTACCGTATTGCGGAATAAACGCAGTATCGCACTTCAGGATACGTCCCGGGAAGATGTATGACATTCTGCCAATATTACCGGGTTTTGTAAATATACTTGACATAAATTTTGTTAATGGCATTCATTACGGTCATGAAGATATTTTTCCCCGAGATCAGAAATATGTTCATTAACCAAATTAACGGGCTTTGAAGATATAAGTTTTTAGTTTGGTTGGTTTATGTGATCATGGCAAAGCCTAGAGGGTTGCCTAAGAGAAGGGATGCCTTCGTGGAGGGCTTAGTGGCTAGTACACACGGGGAAAACCATGAAAACGCCGATGCAGCCAGCCCGTTCGCGAGATTCGAAACTCGGACCGAACTACCAGTGTTCAGCGACTTTACCGCTCGGCCTCTGGTGGGCCTATACGTTTTTAGAGAACCTACAAAATTAAGAACTTTAGTGAAAAACATTTTGAACTCTTGTTCAAGCTTTGTAGTACCTGCAAATTGGTAAATCAAATTAAATAATTTTGTATGGATCACCTTTTGGAAAATATCGTAGAATGTAAACATGAAGATGAACGTTCAATTTCCAAAATAAAATTTTACGACAAAGAATAATTATATGATTAATTAAATGAAATATATGAATTCTAATGTATTTACTAGAAAGAATGAAATACTCCCAAAATTAAAAAACTGTCCGCATAAAATATACAAATACAGCGAGATTTTTTCCATACTCAGAAGTACAATGTATTTTTATTCAAATCTATAAAATTAATATCCGAAGTCCCATTACAGAGTGCAACTGCATATTCAAATAATAAACATAGTTAAGAAGACCACTTCTAAAAGACGGATAGTATTTCTGAGAATACTACTACTGAACACTATTTCCAGCTGTATTTTCCAAGCCCATTAACCTTAACAGAAGATAGTATGTAACATAGAATCATGGGGGGGGGGGATGCGGTGTGGTTTCACTTCATTTATAATTGGGGAGGGGGCTAAGTATATAATTAACGATTTATACTTATTAATTGTAAACAATTGTTTAGAGCAATAGAATATTGTTTACCATTTTAATGTTTATCTTTTCTAATGCTTTCAATGCAATCTTACAAAAAAAATTTGACATTTCAACCAAAAACAAACTATCAATTTCACTGGCTTTAACTATTTGACTATCTCTAGATACCCATTTATAAACGAGAAAATTATTCTTTTAAGTCAAAGATAATCGACCTATAAAAGTTTAAATACATAAGTTATTAACAAAAGTGATTATCTTTACAATCTTTCTGATCAGATATTTTTAAATTTTAGTATTACAAAGTGATATAAACCACTTTTATCGGAATTTCAAAATAATTATATTAAATTAAGTACTACTGTGAGACGTTTAATATTCATTAAAAATTACTTTTGTACATCCTTCTCTACGAAATGTTTAAATAAGTCGCAATTATTACAGGCATATAAACGAAGTAGTATGTTAGAAAAGCAAATGGCTTAGATTCGATAGATTTATATAAAGATACACGGTAGCAAATTTCCAGAAAGGAATAAATTCATCATGGAGTAGATTTTTAGAAAGTTAACAAAAATAAAATATTTTTGAAAATATATCGTAAAAATATATTACGTTCTTCATTAATCCGATGTTCTTTGTGATATTTGTAAATGTTCTAAACGGAAAGCCTCATGCTTAGTTACGGTATATATGACATTTTATCTTAGAAATTTCCGTAAAGCAATTTAAGTAAGCAATTTCATTTTCAAATTTACATAATCAAATGATTTATAAAAATGTAGCTACTGTGAGAGAAACGTAAGAAAAATCAGCAGTAGGATAAATTAAAAATTCGAGATATAAAAAAGTATTTCCCACTTACATACACTAAAATACTTAAAGAATTGTGTATTTTAAACTTGAAAGTTATTGTGCGACTCACCAATAAATGCATGGTTTAAAATATCCACAAAGATACTATTTTAAACAAGACATAAGCATTCATTTATCAGATACGAAATCAAGGCAGGCTCCAAGCAAGGCCGACACAAGCAGCCTACGCGGCCAATTTTCGCAGTAAACTTTTTACAATGATAACTAAATAAAGAAATATTTTGTTTTGAGTTATTAATGAGCTTAGTTTATATCGGACGCCATTTGTACAAATCGCCTAAACCAGGGGTTCTCAACCGGTGGTACGCAAGAGAAAAATAGGTGATACGCAAAGAAGCAAAGTATTTTTGGGGAAAGTGTAGAATCAACCACTGCTTGGCGCGTTTTTAAGAATTGCACATACTCGGTATCCATGTACACATCGACCTATTTTCACTTAAAAAAATCCCAACATTGCACAAAAATGGCATTGCGCACTCCCTTGACCTTTATCCATGTACACATCAACCTATTTTCACTTAAAAAGTCGAAGAAAATTGACAAAAAACCAATTCTTACTCTTGTAAAAAATGCGTCAAACAAATAAGTGGGCGATTCTGCACTTTACCCGTATTTTTAACTATTAAATTCAAAAATTAAAACACCAACATCCTGAGTTTTTCCCTCTAACACTCGTAAATTTATGCGATCTGAGCTTTGTTCAGGAGTGGTGGTGTGTTCAGGACTTTATAGTGGTGGTACTAAAGGTTTTTTTTTTTTTTTTTTTTTCCTTTATTTTTAGTCCAAAGGGATTTGAATCCTGAAGGACTATTAGTTTCGTTTTGGCATTTTGCGTCGGACTCATAAATCTCGGTTCACTTTTCAAACTGTTGCCACAAAATGTTAGAGTCCTGCATTATATTTGAAGAAATTAAATAATGAAAAATCTGCATAAATGTATGTACATTTCTCGTATTGTGATAAAACAACGGTACATAGAGCCATCGAATTTTGAATAAGGTAATCCTCCAACGAATATGAGCATGTGGAAGACCAAATTTGAAATTTGAAATTTGTTTTATGATCGATTTCCTATTTTTTAAAACTTTGACGAATTTTTGATTAACAAACTCAAGGATTTCAAAGCAAGCAATGGCAACGTTGTGCAGAAAAAAACATTTTTATCTCCAGCGCTTGAGTCTCTGTATCGGAAATTCTAAAGATATGCTCGTTTTAAAACTATTTTGCGATATTGCTGTTGCACTGGATCTTATGGTTTAAGTGCGAGGAACATGATATTTAATAAAGAAAGGTAACACACAAAATGTTCAAAAACGCCCCTTTGGACGTAATTTAAAATCTGAAACATTTCAGATTTTGTTTTTTTATTTATTTATTTTTTTTTTAATTTATATGGTACTCGTTAGTCAAAAGGTTGAGAACCGCTGGCCTAAACTAAACCAAAGATGGCCAAAACAATGGCACGTGAAGACTTATTGAAAACGTAAACGGTTTTAAACAATAATATTATGAGTTTCAAATCCGTCGATAGATACACACATAAACAACACTAGAATAAATATAATAATTCAATTTCTCTGCAAGACGAACTGTTACCCAATTGAAATCCAAATCGAAATTATTGGCCTATAGCAGACATTGAAAAACAAAACAAGGAATTTATTTCAACTGTAAGCCATCCAAATTATATCGAATTTTGGAAATTTGTACCAACAAGCAATTCCAAATTTACACGATTTGGTTGTCAGATATTATTGCAGGTTTGGATCAATATATGTTTTTGAACAAAACGTTTTTTATTATGAATATAAAAAAATCAAAATATCGTTCAAGATTAACTGATATGACCTAAAACACATAATTTGCATGTTCAAGAACTAATCCTAATATGGTACAAACACTACATATTCAAAAACACATTAATTAAGTACCGAGTGTTTAATAGTTATTCAAAATTAGATGTTTCAAATTATTCACTTTTATTTCATACATAGCCTAACTTACTAAAGCGTTAAAAATGTTTATTAACAATACAACCCCAATTAGTACGTTTGTGTTACTTATTATTTTTTAAATGTCCACTACCCAGACTTAACATAAAAAATGTGCTATTTCCGTAAAAATACCATTATCAGCCTATAAATTACATTTTGTTACCCTTTTATACTTTTAGTATGTTGGAAAAGCAAGAAGTGGCATGCATAGCCTTTCTTGTTTTTTTTTTTTTTTTTTTTTTTTTTTTTTTTTTTTTTGAGACATCCGAAAAGATTGGCCTAGAGCGTCACCATCGAGATAGATAAGGCCTGCGCGCTGAGTTACTACGTCACTGCTAGGGAACCGGTCATCGCGCAGTTTAGCTTCCTTGCTAAACACCCGTTTTTCTAAACCTATTCTATGAAATTGGTATCTCATACTATAAAATCAGTCTAAAACAAAATTACAAGCGGCAATATAATGTTTTACAAAGCTTATACGAATATGAAATATTTTCATTTTCTTTTGTTGGTATTTATTTTCAAAACAAATTATTTGAGAATGGTGTGGTGCTTTTAAAAGAAAATCATTTCTTTGAAGAAAAATTGGTTTTAAAATTCAAATAGCTAAAATTTTTACTTTGATTTTTCTGCACTGTTTTTGTGTCCCTCGTTGATTCTCATCACCGCATCAAATTTTTTTGTTTCACCCACTACTTTAACAAAATGTTTGCCAGTGGGAACACATGTTATCTCTCATTCTATAATTATTGCATATTTTTTATATCTATCATATTAATGTAGCAGGATTATAAAACATCAAACGAATGCAAGAGACTACTTAATATTTAGATTAACATTTAAATGCCTTATATCAGTCAGAAAATTTTTCTGAATGTAATAAATTACTAAATAGTCTAGTCTTAAAATTATTCCTTACTTACATATTGTATGTTAATCTGTATTACAGTTAATGTTTTCCTCTTAATGCTACATAATTATTCGGCAGAATCTGTAGTTAAATTGAGATAACGTTTATTACATAGCTCTGAAGACTATCAATATTAAAATTCCAAATAAGACAAGAAAAAAGTTTTTTAAATAAAGTTATATACAATTTTTTGAAAATATTTTTAAAATATACGAAATACTTAAAAAACTTTTAGAAACTGAAATTTCTCGCAAATATTTACATCATACCTATTTAACTATAAGCGTTACCTCTGTTCTGAAAATATTTTTTCTATTAATATCCACATGAAAAGAAAATATAAATCCTAACATCATGTTCAAAACTTTTCTGTATAATGTAAGCAATTTTTTTAACTTAACTTACATAGCTTTTGGTGGTGCCACGTACTCAAATTAAAGATTGTAATTTAAAAGATAATTAAAAAAATTGTTTTTAAAATTGCATTGAATTGAAATACAATGAAAACAAGTATGTCTACATATGAATTCAATTACTACTGCTTCTTCAATAACTGTACATTTTTAAAATTTCATTTTGAAGTTTCGCAATTTAATTACCTTAATATGAATCTTACATACATTACTTTAGAAACTTTTCTATCATTCTCAGAAAGATTTATATTGCATAACAAATTTTAAACAAACTGATTGCATGATAATAACATATATAAAAGTGAACAGAAGCTATATTAGCTAAACATATGCATTTAAGTTTCATCATGATAAAATGATATTTAATGATTTGCAAAAAACATTGATATTTAAATTTAAGAACACAGTACTCTGTCAAGAATCAAATTTACTCTGCATTTGATATTCTACATATTATGTAATGAAATAAGTGTTATGCTTTTAACCCCTTAGGACAGTTATTTCATATAAAATTAGTTTCCAATTAAAATAAATAATCATAAATTTTGCTGACAATTTTTATATTACTAGTGTTAGTAATTATTACAAGGGATGATGCTTCAGATGTCAAAAGTAAACATAAATTCAATTCTTAAAACATAATGAATAAAAAATTACAACTTATAAAAGCCAACAAAAAGTTTGCTGAGGGTCCCTTCACCGTGACGTCACAAACCAGTTTCGTTTCAGAGCGCAGGCCTTATCTATCTCGATGGTGACGCCTAGAGCGTCAAAACTGCTAACGTCAGCGCTGCATGAAATAATACAAAAATGTCGACAAAATACACGAAACATTAAACAGTAACAACAGGTATAACAAGATTTAAAAGTTAGAAATATAAAATAAAACACTGAATGGATTAAAATAAAAAAATTCAGATAAATTCATATACTCACTCGGCTAGAATTTATATGCTGGGATTAACGATAAGCATCTGCTAATGAAACTACCCAACTGATCTCAATGAATGGTTCAACGGTTGTACCCGCTAGTGTTTATTCAAAGAGTGAAGTCATAAAAGATAAATATTCCAACTCGTAGACTGTGGCACTGATTTCTCACGCCAGCTCTGTGTTTCATTTTACACCAAGGTCACCCGCTGAGAAACAGCTACAAAGACAAATATTATGCATGGGAATATGTGGTTCGTTGATTTATTGATTATGGAAATAAATTACAAGTACACTAACTGCTTTATAAAAAATGTAGAAACTTCTGCAAAGGGTCTTCTTTACAAAACACTTCAGTCGAACGGTCTTAGACACTCAACAATCAGGCCGCTGCATGAGAATAAAGCATATTTAAATTCATTCATTTTTTCATAATTAAGCATAATGATACCAAGGGCTATTTTCGCAAGTATTACTCAATTGCTTTGCTGTAAAAAGTCGTCTGGTTGGAAATTTTAGTTTTATTTGTAAATATATTTTTGAAAGTATGAATTATCGTCTGCTACTCGACAGTTTTGTTTTCATGCAAAATGGTGCTTTTTTTAGGTTGCTGATCAATTTAAAATCTATGTGAACTGTATTTCTCCATTATCGGGTAATTTCATGCTTGAAAGAGTAGAGCAAAACTTACTTCTTTTCTTCCTCTTTAATTTTAAACATGGTTAAATTCATATAAATTGTATTTCACCGTTGTTCGAATGCTCTATAGAAGCCGAGTTTAGAAAGTTATCACCAAATGTGAAGTTGTGCGTATGGATAACTTGGAGTAGAGAAAACTGTTTAGTCAGACCATAGCTGATAGTGGTCGGGTTACTTACACGTGTTCCTTAAGTCAGGGCAGAACTTTCGGCTATTTTCCTGTTGGCTCAAAATCTACGTCTAAAAGCAGACATCACCTTTTAAACAAGCAATGGATGGAAGGTTATACTTGTCCCCTTTTGGAAAAAAATTATTCGTATTTAGTTATTAAAAAACGCAGTGAAAGCCACTTTTTTATATCCAAAGCTATGATATGTAATATTCTCAACAAGAAAGTAAAAAAAAAAAAAAAAAAAAACCCGTTTAAGTTTGGCTTCAATGGAAAAATAGTTCGAAATATATATCCAAAGAAAAAACGGAATGTTGGAAAGGTAAGATCTTTAACATTAAATGAAAATCCGTTAAGTCAAAGGACAGTTGCAAAATCATTAAAATTCTCAGGTCAACTGTAAACAAAGTTATTAATGCTGATTTTAATCTTCAAAAGGCGAAAAAACATTATGCATAGTCTTTTTCCGCTACAGAACGCACTACAAAATTCTTTATGAGAAACATTTATGCGGACGGAAGTGAGCAAATGTCACAATAGATGACTATTGGGTGTATTTAAATGACAGCAATAAGAAACGAGCCATTTGTTATCACCAAGGAAACGAAAAAAAATGTTGAAACATGGCTTAAGTAATCTAAAAGCTTTTCAAAGGGGTTTATGATTTTTGATGGTTTTTCATATAACAGCAAATTAAAAATAAAGAGATTGACAAA
Organism: Stegodyphus dumicola; assembly: GCF_044657685.1. Lineage (NCBI taxonomy): Eukaryota > Metazoa > Arthropoda > Arachnida > Araneae > Eresidae > Stegodyphus > Stegodyphus dumicola. Next base: position 114,198,221 of record NC_140778.1, read on the forward strand.
AATTTTAAGATCACCTTCTAAGATCGAAAAAATGTTATGTCTTCCGGTACTACAAAAGGCCTTATTGTCTTGGAGATTACGGTGTATAAAGATAGCGAAGAATAAGGGTCATTAACAGAAGATTTAAAACATAAAAATGTTAGGTAAAATATTTCTTTAAATACAATGAAAATAATCTAAAAATGTGCGAACAGCCTCTGTATACACAACAAACAAACTCGTACAACACAACAAAGTCTAGTAATATTTCACAGAAACAAAAATAATATATCACTTATACTTACATTAAAAAAATATTTACTCGGTTTTGCTTCAAGACGCAATATTTACCCTATTTTATCCCTTTCTTCCACTTCAAGGGTAGATATTTGAGATCTTAATTATATTCTTTTCTTTCTCCAGTATATGTTTTCAAAAAGCTCAAAGATTTGAAACTGTCTTGTACACAAACTTATTCTTATATAACATCTCCTAAAATGCTGTTCTTCTTAATGTGCAGACATCTTATATTTGGGAGAACATAACATTAATTCATGCTACAGCATTACACAATTTGCTAACCTCCAAGCCAATCATCTGATTCCATAAAGTCTTCGCATTTTATGACCATCAGGTTGTGACTCCGAGGCCAATATTCATGTCATGCATATCATAGGAAGGTAACTAAACCACTCTATTCTTTATACCTAGTTATTAATATATTTTTATCATACGCATCTTAAATTTAAAAACTCAAAATCGTCGAAAGAAAAAGTACAGAATTACGAAATAAAGTATTATTTAAAATAAATTATTCGTATGTTTACTTGCAGGAAACGGGAAGGTCTCAAACTTATGCAATTAAATAACACGAATTTGAAAACATACAAAAAGAAGAACCATGTAACTAGACAGTAACACGTGGCCTTTTTAGGACATTCTGCGCTCTATAAAACAAATAAGCATTCGTACACTTCCATTGACGCCTATCTCCTTTTTTTTTTTTTTCCCTTTTCTCCTCCTCCTTTTTAGACTGTATCTGAAACGTGAATAAAATGTATTCTAAACTATCACGTATAATATAAACAGGAAATTAGGGAAAAAAATATATTCTAACATATTTCTATCATTAACAGCTTCTAAAAGTGACGTTCAGAGCTTTCTACATTCAACAGCGTTTCTCCACTGTTTTCTAAATGTCTCCAGAACACTTAAAATCAAAATTTCAAATGTGCTCTTTTGGGAAAATAAAAAATTCGTTGAAGTGTTATAAAATATGAAATCTATAAGAAAAAAAATCCAAATTAGGGCTTGCAGATGCCCATATTCTATGGAAGGTCACCGTTATTCAAATTTGATGGCTTTTGGTTCCGTTGTTTTACCACAACGCGAGAAACACACACACATTCATGCAGATTCTTCATTATTTAATTTCTTTAAGTATAATACAGGGCGATAACATTTGGTGGCAACAATTTGAAAAGTGAAACAACGCTTATTTTGAATCGACGCAAAATGCCAAAACGAAATTAATAATCCTTCTAGGCAAATTGGCCCTTTGGACTTGAAGAAGAAGAAAAAAAACTCAATTTTACACGCTTTCCCCCCCCCTGAAACTTGAAAAATAAATTATAAAACTTTTTTTGAACTGCTAAGAATAAACCTCATTAACAATGCCTACATCGCTGTTTCTTTTCAAATGATAAAATTATTTCGGTATTTTGAAATACAGTAGCGAGGCGTAACGTATTGTTACACAAGCATTATAAAATATAATTACTTCGATTACATTTATTTCATTTTTTTATATTCATTTAATGGTGTAAGAACGCCGGTAGTTTGCAATAATTAGTTCTCAGATACACGTTATTTGAAAATTGCAACATACTTCATGGTTGGAATTAAAAATCCTGAAAATGCGTTTTTCCGCTTCAGCATCATCAGCTTATCACTTAACGTTCGGTTAAAGAACAGATGTAACAATATCTTCGCTATTCACATTTATCATTTTAAAAGGGTAATGCGATCATTTGTTCATTGTTCACGGAATTGCGGCCAGTAGAATATTATAATCACCAGAATTTGAATAATTATCCTATTATTCCTATCCGTAGCCGAAACGTATATAGCGATTGCTACATCACAAAAACGTTATTTGTGTGTTTAAGAATAATTTTTCACGAGAATTATTTATTATTTTTAAAACTAAATAATTTTTAATCTTCTAAAATATCATTCTTATTTTAAAACCAACTATTATTTTTTACCATTGCCATTCCAGTCTACATAAAGTTGTAAAAACAAAAAGGTTACGTATTGTTTGTGGAGGTTACACGTGTGCAATCTTTATATCTGGAATGTTTATTATTTTAGCTTTTCTTAAGCGCACTAAGTGAAAAACTCATTATATCGAACAGCATATAAAATCTGTAATATAGTCACAAGACCAACGCAAAGTTTTTTTTTGTCCAAAGGGGCTTTTGTCCCTAAAGGACTATTGTTTTCCTTTTGTGATTTTGCATTGGTTCACTATAAAATCTCCGTTTCACTTTTCAAACTGTTGCCACCAAATGTTAGACTCCTGCATTATATTTGAAAAAATTAAATAATGAAAAATCTGCATAAAATGTATATTTCTCGCATTGTGATAAAAAACGGTACATAGAGCCATCGAATTTTGAATTACGTAATCCTTACTACGAATATGGGCATGTGGAAGCCCACATTTGAAATTTGTTTTGTTATCGATTTCATATTTTGTAAATCTTTAACGAATTTTTGATTAACGAACTCGAGGATTTCAAAGCGAACAATGGCAACGTTGTACAGGAAAAACATTTTTATCTTCCAGCGCGTGAGAAAATCGGAAATTCTAAGTCGTATCGGAAATTCTAAAGATATGCTCAATTTAAAACTATTTTGAGGTATTGCTCTTGAACTGAATTTTATGGTTAAGTGCGAAGAACGTGACATTTAATAAATAAAGGTAACAGACAGAATGTTAAAAAAACGCAACTTTGGATGTAATTTAAAATCCAAAACCTTTCAGTTTTTTAGTCCAAAGGGATTTGAATCCCGAAGGACTATTAGTTTCGTTTTGGCATTTTGCGTCGGACTCATAAATCTCGGTTCACTTTTCAAACTGTTGCCACAAAATGTTAGAGTCCTGCATTATATTTGAAGAAATTAAATAATGAAAAATCTGCATAAATGTATGTATATTTCTCGTATTGTGATAAAACAACGGTAGATAGAGTCATCGAATTTTGAATAACGTAATCCTCCAACGAATATGAGCATGTGGAAGACCAAATTTGAAATTTGAAATTCGTTTTATGATCGATTTCCTATTTTTTAAAACTTTGACGAATTTTTGATTAACAAACTCAAGGATTTCAAAGCGAGCAATGGCAACGTTGTGCAGAAAAAACATCTTTATCTCCAGCGCTTGAGTCTCTGTATCGGAAATTCTAAAGATATGCTCGTTTTAAAACTATTTTGCGATACTGCTGTTGCACTGGATCTTATGGTTTAAGTGCGAGGAACATGATATTTAATAAAGAAAGGTAACACACAAAATGTTAAAAAACGCCCCTTTGGACGTAATTTAAAATCTGAAACATTTCAGATTTTGTTTTTTTTATTTTTTATTTTTATTATTATTTTTTTTTAAAGCCCAGAAGTGCTATTAGTCTTGAAACGGCAATTTCCGTTGAATCGCTTAAATGGCACGCATTACTTTCCAAATTGTTGCCAGCAGATATTATCTCCCTGTATTAAATTTAAAGAAACTAAATGATAAAATATCTCAATGAATGTATATATGTTTCTCGTACTGAGAAAAAAAAAAGTACCTAGAGTCATCAAATTATGACTAACGTAGTCCTCCACCCGAACACGAGCACCTTGAAGCCCGAATTTGTTTTATCGTCTACTTCATTTTTTGCAAAACGTTAATGAATTTTTGATTAAAAAACTCAACAATTTCAAAGCAAGCAGTGGCAACACTGTAGGGAACAAATCACTTTTATTTCCAGCGGGAGAGATTATCTATGGAAAATTCTAAAGATCTGCTGTTTTTAAATATTTTTAACTCAAAGTGGTGTTAGCCGAAATTGTCTCGAAACATGTATGCGCGTGTAAATGGGGAGGCGAGGGGCAACGGAAAAAAAAAAAAAAAAAAAAAAAAAAACACATCTGGGCGTAATATACAATTTGAAAGCTTTCAGATTTTATTTATTTTCCCCCGTTTTCTATCTTTCTGAACTGGCTCTAAGTTGGCTTTGAGTATAGCTAAGGTCTGTAATTAAAAGCGCTCCGTTTATTTTTTAAATATTACGCCATTAAATTAAAAGAAAGATGGCAACATAAAAGGGGTATTATATTTGGCTCCGATTTTGGAAAATTAATTCATGAGTACATGAGCATTTTGAATACTTTCCACAGCAGTGGAAGCATGCAGTGATTATTTAATAATATTTGAACTTAGCCATTCGAACTTAGTTTTCAGCATACTGAAATTTGTCTAATATTCAAACTACTGCAAAACATTTCCATTTTGTTATCTCAACATGAAAGTATTTCCTACTTAAATGCCAGATGCACTAAATAAAACTCTCTAAAAACCAAGCATGCAAATATTATTAAATACTGCATATGTGCAGTATTTAATTAAATTTGCATGCATTCATACTCTGTCACAAATAGCTTTTGAATTAGAAAAACTCTTAAATGTAAAAAAATAAAGAATTTAAATTAATCTTTAAATAGGGTTTTCCTCTCAAGTATAACATAAATATCACCCAACCTATTTGAAAGTCCTTAACATAGACACCTCTCCTAAGGCAAACAATGCTCACGAGCAATGTTTGCCAGTGTTGCAGTGTTGTTTAGTTATGCTGAACATAATCAATTAACTAAATTTAATTCAGACTGTTAAGGAATTTGTATATATTGTATGCGAATAATTTTAGTGAAATTATATGTAAACTGTAGTATCTCTTGTGTAATGTAACACAAAAGATCTCAAGAAAAGAAAAGCATAGCTCTGCCGGATAAAGACGATTACAGAGGCAAGTCCAAAGGTAAATGGCGAGATAGCGCCAAGCTGGCGATGGTTTTGGCAATTGATTTTCGCCGACAAATTTGGAGAAAAATCAAAGGAGAGTCGCCAAAGGTCGCCAGTGGCGACATTTTGGTCCGATTCCTGTATAACTAACTGTTTGTGTCTTCCAGCAATTTCGAGACATCGGAGTTACTGGAAAGGAGAGAGCATCAGTTGAGAAAGTCAGAGGCTTCGAAGATATTTTAAATGGAGTTTTTACGGAGAAAGCACGTAGGAAGATCATCGTTCTAATTATCAATGCTTGCCTGCATTTTGAATACTTTCCACAGCAATGGAAGCATTCAGTGATTATTACATTCCTAAAATTAGGAAAAAAACCCAAAGCAACATTCTAATTATTATCCAATTAGCCTCCATCCCATGGGGAAGATTTTTGAACGAATTTTTGACAGAAGACAGACATAATACCTTGAAATCGATGACATTATCAATAATAACCAGGATTGAGGCCAGGCCACAACACCATCATGCAAATTTTGAATGTCGTAGAAACCACAGCTGACGCATTCGTTAAGAAACTATGCATAGCGGCTTACTTCGTTAATATGAAAAAGGCGTTTGACTGTATATGCCACGAACGTCTCCTTTACAAACCTTTAAAAATCAACTTACCAAATGCGATGGTCAAACTATTCAAATCATACCTGAAATGTCGAACTTTCTAAACAAAAGTAGGGAATACTCTCTCAACAATAGGATTGTTCGCGCAGGAGTCCCAAAAGGTTAGGTCTTAGCGCGGTGTCTTTTTAACATTTATATACAGTTAGTCAATAAAGTCTGCGTACATCAAGAAAAGTAATATCAAATCCAAATTTTAAGGTGCGAAGAGGGTAGTTTCTTAAAGTTTTATTTTTTAAATATTTAGTTTCAATAAGGGACTTTGAAATTATTTAACTGTAATATTTTCATATCTAATAATTTATGCACACTAATTTTAAAAGATAAGTGGCCAGAAATCAAAGCCAATAAAGTTTGCGTACAACGCGAAGGAGGCGGGGGATTTCTTATCTAACTTTTAAACTTCAAACTTGAGAATGCAAAGAAGGTTACACTTTCAAGGTCATTGACTTCCGAAGCAAATTTCACGTTGATTGGAAGTTGCTATTTCTATTTTCTTTTACGAAAATGACAACCAATAAAGAAATTCCTTTAGTTACGAGACAACTAATTATCAAATTGAGAGATGAAGGTAAAACTCTTCGTTATATTGATAAAACCATTGGAAAACCATTTTCTAGTGTGCAAAGAGTTATTCAAAACTATCTTGACACTGGTAGTCTTGCTGTAAAACCAAGATGTGGGAGACTGAAGAAGCTAACGCAGAGAGAAGAAAGAAAAATTCTTTTACGAATTAAACAAAATTCTAAACTTTCTGCTGCAAGCATTGCAAAAGACATTTTTTTAAGTAGAAACAAGGAAATTTCTCCTGAAACTGTACGAAAAGTGCTGCGAAAGTCCGATTATCATGGACGCAAACCTAGGTCTAAGCCATACATTTCCGAGACAAATAGAAAGAAAAGAATTGCGTTTGCCAAAACATATTTAAACTCTTCGCAGGACTTCTGGAACAATGTAATTTGGTCAGATGAAAGTAAATTTACAATATTTAAAGTTAATGGCCACCCTATTGTATGGAGAAAACCAGGAACAGAACTGAATCTGAGAAATTTAAATCCAACTGTCAAACATGGAGTTGGCGGTGTGATGGTATGGGGGTGTATGTCGTCGAAAGGAGTTGGAAATTTTCACATTATTGATAAAGTCATGGATAAGTATGTTTATCTGGATATTCTGAAGAAAAATCTACGAGACAGTGCCCGAAATTTAAACCTCTCTAATACCTTTATTTTCCAATAAGACAACGACCCGAAACATACAGCTAAAATTGTGAAGGAATATCTCCTCTATCACACTCCAAAACAGTTGCGTACTCCTCCACAGTCACCAGACCTCAATCCAATCGAAAATTTGTGGGCAAAATTGGAGAAACGAATTCGAAAACACAATATTACGTTGCGAAATAAGCTAATTAGTAAATTGCAGGAAGAATGGGCGAAATTTACGTCGGATGACTGAAAAACTAGTTCAGTCAATGCCCAGACGTCTGCAAGCTGTTTTGAAGAATAAAGGATATCCTACAATGGATTGAAGTAATGTAAAAAACTTATATTTTGCTTTTTTTTTTTTTTTTTTTTTTTTGAAAGTGTACGCAGCCTTATTGGAGGGAATTTCTGAGTTTTTTTGACAAAATATATTTTTGAAAAAATGTAAAAAGTATTACACGATATTATTTACTTTACAATTTTAGCTAATAGAAGAAAAAAAATGCAATGATTAAAATACATTTTTCTATGCTTTAAGTGTTTTTTAATTTAAAATTTAGTCTGTACGCAGACTTTTGTGACTAACTGTATATGATTTACCGAAATCTCTCAACAGCAAAGCTGTCAATATATGCTTCTGATACGGCTGTTATGAAAAAATCGATCAGACCTAGCCATACAACTGTTAATTTATAATTCAGTCTGAAGTTACACACTAGTGTGACTTATGGAAATTTAAACTTAATGCAGATAAAAGCAGCATCATCCTGTTCAGATGTTACAAGCAGAACCACCAAGTGAATCTAAACCTCAAGATTAGTAATTAAACTCTACCGGTTGAACATTCTATACAATATTTAGGAGTTATTTTAAACGAACAACGAAATTTTAAATAGCACGTTATACATGCCTTAACCAAAAGCAACGCTGCTTACATGGCGATTTATAGTCTCATACAGAGAAAATCTAAGATTTATGCATCACAAGAAACTTGCATATCACTTTAATTCAACTTGTTTTATTCTACGCCGTCCACGCACTGGCGTTCAAGACTTACAGGAAGAAAATCATAATATTTCAAAATAAAATCCTGACAGCAACGGCTAAGCACGGTGGTTAATGCTAAATCAACGACTCTACCATGACCTCTTAAAAATTAAGCATGCACAAGATTATGTTCTTGCAAGTTCTCATAACTTCAGGAAAATTATGAATTCTAATCAGTCAGCTGACTACGATCCTACTATTGGAAAACACCTTTACACGACCACGCACAATTCATTACAATGCTGCATATCAATCGGCACTGTGATTGGACTTGCATATATTTGTGTGCATTTCATATCTTGTTTTAGTATCTAAATTGCATCAACGATTATTGCATCTCTATTTCATTGTTTCCTACAGCTATTAGTATATCTCTTACATTGCAGTATATCTCCGACATGATTGTCGGAAAACTTATCCCCAGCTCGGATGGAATCGATGAGTACTAAAATGATATGGTAAAAATTTCCCATAAAGTTTAATTTTTTTTTTTGCTGATTGCGGCGGTGCTTTGCGCTTATGTATACATAAAACCAACGGGCTAAAGAGTTCTCTTTTAAATTCAGCTAAAAACCAACCGGTTGTATGCCTGTTTCAATGCCACGATCAACAGTCAGTTGAGTTAATTTAAATTTGAGTTTAACTTAATATTGAGAGCCTATGCATTAAGGCTTTTATATATTGCCCCGTGTTTAACGTTTAGTTTAAAGCAGTAACTAACCGAGTGTGCTTTGTCATATTGAGAAAAGCAGAACGCGTATTTTTTTAAAATGTTCCAGAATTACAAAGTCTTTCGGGCAAATATCAAGCTCTCATCGTTTCTGTGTGAATTCAATCCACTACGAACCCGCAAGCACGTAACAATTGATGAAGGTCGTAAGAGCCCAGCATGGCAATTTACTTAACAATTTGCTTTATTATTACTCCCGCTTCTTTATTTAACTTAGGCATTCAATAAAATATCTTCATATTGAAGAAAAAAAATCATTTATTGATATAAATCTGTATGATCAATAATTTCGCTATATGATTCGCCTTTTTACTTGCCATACATCTCAAACCAAAATATTGTACATCGAAAGATCGTTGATTTTACATCTACTGAAAATTTATATTCCTGATGCCAATCTGGCGAAACTTTCCTCATCACATGATTATCAACACACGCTACCTTAAGAAATGACGCAAGCAAAGATATCTAAATATATGTATTTTTTAATATTAGTAATTAAATAGCATGACAAACTTTTATGTTCACATTACGCTTCGCTGTGATTACAGATTTCAGCTAACTTTGCTGCGAAATATTGAATGTGTTAATGAGGAAAAATTTAACTGGAATTTCTATGGGCAAAAAATATATTTTGTAATGAGCCAAAAGATTGCATAGTGTAATTTGATACTCAGATAAGCCCAGAATAGGTGTCAGGGCTGGTGTGGCCGCAACGAGTGGAAGAAATTAGGGGAGACAGAATTTTTACAAATTAGGGACATGCAAAGATTGCACCGGGTCACAAAATATCTAGCACCAGCCTTGGATAAGCTTTAAATATATGTGGGAATTTAATTATTTGGCATCGGATAAGCTTTAAGAGTGTGCGAGAAATAGGCCCAATATATATGTGGGCGTATTTCTCGCACACTCTTAAAAGTTATTATATAAACACACTCTTAAAAGTTATTATATAATAACTGAATCAATATAATTCAGCCTTAACTCCTTCAACGTGCGAACAGAAGCATGACAAATTTTAACGGAACGTCATGCCTTTAGTTGCCAATCTCATGATACATCGCCAACAGTGCAAAACGGACGCTTTTTAAGCTTTACTTGCATGATGACAGCAGCGAATTTGAAGGTTTTCAGATATCGAAAACATAAAGGGAAATTTACCAGTTAATGGAGTTTTTGATGAAATGTGGAGAAGAGGTAATAAATAAAGATGATATAACAGATTTTTATTACGATGACAATGCCCCAATCATCAGTCAATTAAAGGAAGGCAAAATCTGTACTAGTATTATGCACTTAGTCCTGCTTCTTCATTTAACTTAGGCATTCAATAAAATATCTTCATATTGAAGCAAAAAAAATCATTTATTGATATAAATCTGTATGATCAATAATTTCGCTATGTAATTCGCCTTTATATTTGCCCAAATTATTTTTACCCAAATAATTCACTTGTAACTAAATTCAGAAAATATCAATTAATAATTTAGTGAGAATTCTCGATACGGTAATTACAGGAACTTGAACAATGAAACTTTGTAACTGAACAAGAAATTATGTCTAAAGAGAAAGTATGAGCACCAAAAATGCAGCAACTTAAATAACTTATATTAAAATAAACGTTTTAATTCAGCAACGACATGAATAAATATTTAACTTTTTGGCAAATTTTGATTCTTTTAAGATCATAACTACTTCATTATTTCACAAACCACTATTACATATTTTTAATTTTGTAATTTCTACATGTTACTTTATTAGATTTAAACAGATGATCTAATATCAAGAAAAATCCCAAATCCGAAATCGCTAAAGTCCCGACGAGTCTGGATCTCTTACTTCGTGGTGTATATCATTTCATTCATATACCCAAATAATTCCACCTTATCTTTTAATTATTCTTAAAGTTAAATAAATCACTACTGTCGGAAAACGTTGGCTTAAGGTTCTGAGAATATCTGATTCAGCAATGATATAATGATGTCAGCCCATTTCTAAGAGCAGAAAACACATAACTGTGAAAATGAAAACTATTTTGATAATTTTAAAAATACACTCTACATTCATACATGTTTCAGCAATCTGCAACTACTTCACACTTATTCTTACTTTATATTAAACATGAAAGTGAAGTTTAACAAAACTTAAAAATTTTTTTCATAAATGAAGTTTTTAAGAGGAAAATATAGATGGAGGTAGTTGTGTATTTCATTGACAAAGAAAACCCTTCCAATTGTTTTGTCTGTTAAGAGACGCCAAAACCGGAACAATCAGAAAAGTTTTGTATTTACGTACATCTTTATGCAATAATTAACTGATATTTAATTTCATATATTTACCTAATAAACAGCGATGACGTATTATAGTTGCAGATGTAATAAAATACCTATGAAGGTTGGTTGTAATACTTTTCAAAATAAATCTGAAATGTATCTCACAGTACATCAGAGCTTTGCTTCATTGGAGGTTTAGTACTTGGTTACATATTTGAATAATCCGATACGAAATGACACAAGTTTGGATAGTTATAGTCATGTAAGGGTGAAAATCTTTTTAAAAGAAAATGTAATTTTTTATAAATTATAGTAAAGCAAGCACTTTCTGCCTAAAGACGGGGATTACTTCATGAAAACTTCATAGTGAAATTCAAATGGTTGTTTAATCAAGGGGTAATAATATATCAATGATATCAACTCTGCCTAAAGAAAGAAATGATTCAGAAACTTTCATACAAGAACTGGATCAATATGGAACAACAGTACTATATTTCTGTTACATATGGAAGAAACCCATGAAAGCCTTGAATTTTTTTATGTATGTTATAAAAGAAAATATTAAAGCATTAATCAAGTAAATTTTAAATAAAAATGTTCAGTATTTCAACAATTTCAAAAAAGAATTGTAACAATAAAATTATCTCCTTATGTACAGTCAAAAGTCGTTAATTCGGACACCCATAATCCTGAATGATCTATAATCCGGACCTCAAAGCTAAAAACTTTCTGTGCATGCCTCGCGTTTACGCACGCGCGTAAGACCTTTACGACTGCGAACTTGCGTGTGCGCATGCGCATAATACGTTTACGCATGCGCGTTTAATGTATATACGGACGGTATAAGCTAAGCTAACATTATCTAATTCAGTTAATGTTGCAGATTGCGTTGTTCCTTAATCTTCGAAATGGATCCGGCTTATTATTTCTTGCAGACTGTTAGAGCAATTTTATAAAAGTAAGCTTGAACTTTCGATTATGTCAAATAGAATTTCCGATATATATTTACTAATATGTAAAGGATCTACAAAGCGAAAGTATGTTTCCAAGTCCATTAAACAAAAAGTGGAACTGCTGCAAAAAATGGATAAAGGCATATCCTTTGTTTCTTAACCATTCCGATATCTGTTTATCAATTTCACGCTGCTTTGCGGGGGGGGGGACATCGCAGCGCGCAATGAACTGGAAGTTCATCTGTCAGCACTATCCTTATCTTCAGGGCAGATGTTTTTATTTTATTCAGCTTATAATTCCTTACTAAATGTAGTAGTTCATCTCGATATATTCCGTCTTTGATATGATTTAAATCAAATTCCTCGTCATTATAAATATCATGAATACACATCAAATAGTTTTCTGGTTGCAATTTTCTAATTTCGATTATGCTTTACGCATGCGCGCGTTGAAAGAAATGTTTAATAAAGTAAACAAATAAATATTAAGCTTCTTTTTGTAAATTTTGATAGCCTTTAGATCATAATTGTTCTTTATTTTATAAATTACGGTTTCATATTTTTAATTTTGTAATTTCTGCATGCCATCTTACCAGATTTAAACTGATGATCTATAATCCGGAAAAATCGATAATCCGGAATCGCCGAAGTCCCGACGAGTCCGGGTTAACGACTTTTGACTGTACTATATATTTTGCTTATTTTTAATTTTTAAATTCCTGTTAAAATTTTCTACATTTTATAGTGAAATATTTTGCTCCATTATTTTTTAAATGATCAACTACATTTTCTTTAAGAATTAATTTTTATTTTTAAAAAGAAGCTTTAGTTTCAAATGTACAAAGGACTAAGTACATTGACACTGCAAACATCTCAGAGATAAAAGGCATATGAAATCAATGCTTGAGTGTATTGCACAAAGTTCCCTTTCTTATTATGCTTAATAGTTTAAAATGCACTATTGATCTCACTCATACTATGCAATGAGTTCTTTCAGTAATTTCATAACAGAATTTATGCAATTACTATGTGTGCAAATGACCTAACTCAATAGAATGATTTTCATTTAACATAACACAAATAAATCCTGTCTGCAAAGCAGTACTTGTCCCAACTAGCACGCTAAAGCTGACTTTTCTTTTGGAAAAAACCTTTTTTTTTAAGCAATACTCTTAAAAATTAACTTGCAGAAACCAACCAAATTTAATGAATAGATTTACAGGTACTATATAATTAAGCAGAAAACTTCTTTATATTACAGATTTTCCTCACGTCATATTTCAGCAGTAATTCAACTCCCAAAGCAGTGACAAAAAAGTGAAAATTTGGCAAACATTTATAAAATAATGAAACAGATTTAAATAATAAAAAAAAAAAAAGTACTTTTCTACTAAACTATACCAATTACTTTTGGCACCACATTGGTGCATTTTGGCTTATTTCTTTTCCCACATCTTCAGCTCAATAACTAGCAGAATGAAAAATTGGGAGCAACAACACTGAACATTCTTTAATTTCATGATGAAGCCCTTCAAAAGCCCGCAGTGGTGGAAGAACATAATATCCATCATTTTTCTTTTCATGGAAAAGTTTTGATTAATTTAAGCAAATTTGAAGTGTCCATTTTAACATTAAGACAGGATAACAAATTGTTACATGCCACACTTAGGTAATTATTCCCACCAAACATTATGCTGTAATTCATTCGACGCAAGCTTTTGTTTTCAGAAGTGAGTAACATTAACTCCTGACAACTCACGTAAACGAATCGTACGACAGCAACAAAAGAATGTGTGGTCCAACAAACAGTGTTTGAGCACTATTATTTTCTCATAAACAAAGGCAATATAGATTAGGTTACGTTATTTAATTACGGCAAAGCCTCGAGGACTATCTCCCTAAGGGGAGGGATGCCTTTGTGGAGGACTTTCTAAGGGGAACTGGCTCGTATACACGTTACACATGGGGAAAACCCCGAAAACACCCATGCAGCCAGCCTGTTCACGGGATTCGAACCTCGGACCGAACTACCAGTGTTCAGCGACTTTACCGCTCAGCCACTGGTGGGCCAAAGGCAGCATAGCCATTTCAGCTCAGAGTCACATAAGATTACAACACAATTTTTTTTAATGAAGAACACTCAATTTTGAAGAAATAAGATATCTACTTCATCTCAAGAAATTCCAAACTGTGGATACCTTTGTAAATGAAAGAAAGAGGAGAAAATAACCTAATTATATAAAAAACATGGCCATGCCAGTGATGGTCATAAAGACAATTATTATCAGGAAAAAGATAAACCAATTTCACAGTACCTGGTGCCAAGGAAATATGGGAAAAAAACTGCTTTTTTAAAAAAATTAATTTCAACAAATGACAATGAACTGAATTACAAAGTTGTTAAAAGTTCTGATATGAGCTTAGCTTCCTTTTGAAAAATAAGCTCCAACTTTCTGCAGTTTTGTGAAGAAGAATGACCATAATAAATGTCATAAAATAAACAGAATCATTTCCAGTTGCCCTTGGATACTACATGTAATAGAGATTCAGTGACAAAATTCTGCCAAAGGATTAAACAACTATGCTGCAGTGAACAGTTATGATACTTTGAATACCATTTCATACCACACTCCAGAGTTAATATTTTATTTAAGACATGCACAATTTAATTTTTATCTCTCTTTTTTGGAAGTTTTAAAATAAATTTTGTTAAAATTTCATGCTGTTAAAACATTTTAAAATTAAAAACCCATGTTTATCCTACGAAAATTAGTAGTATTTTTTGTATATGTACATAAGGTGAAATATAACCTCACAATTACCGCATGAGCATTTGAGCACTTTTTATTCAAGAACATGTGTCAAAAACTGAGCATCAGCTTACAAATCAATTTTCTACTTAAGAAAAAAAAAAGTATTTTTAAGTCTAATCACTTTTTATGAACACCTGGAAGTCTTAACATGTTAAGAAAAATTTTCCAGCATGTACGAATTTATTGTGCTTATAAAAACATATACGACGTGCCAGATATTAACGAAAGGTGTCAGCAGAGCTTAAATTGTGCCGGAGCCCAGCTCCAGCACTTCTTAGTTTTTGGTATAAATCATAATTCTTGGCGGAGCGCATCGCAGCCCTAAATAAGAAGGCTCAGGCACTTCTTTTATATAAGTAAACAACAATTTCGGTAGAAATACGATCTCGAAAATTTTACTTTTTGCAATAAAATTGTATTAAAATCGCTTATTAAATTTTAGTTTATCTTTTTACATTTTATTTAATTACTTTAATCTTTAATCATTTAAATAAATAATAATAATTATTTATTTAATTAAATAATAATTTATATTTAATTAGATAATTATTCATTAATTTGATGATAATTAACTATTTAATAAAATTATTAATGATTTTAATAGTCATTTTATTCATTTATTTATTTCTGTTCCTCTTTGCTGACTGCCTTCCATAAGGCTCCGGCACTTCTAATTTTAGAAATTAAGCCCTGGTGATGAGAGGATTTAATTTTTAACCTTTTATCCAGACATTTACTTCTAAATTTTCTTTCAATAAAGCAAATAATTTTAACAGAACAGTTTCAATATTGGAAATAAGACTACATAAAACAACAGAAGTTTTTTTTCTGTTGTTTTTATGAAGTGCTAAGAAGTTTGCTTTTGGATAATAATTCAATGAACAATTCATCTGTTGATTCCATACAAAATATATATTAATGAAATAAATTAAAGGAAGAGCCAAATTAACATGTCTTGCTCAAATTCAGCCTGAGGCATAAAACAGAAAAATCTATTGCAAATATTAAAGAAAAATTAAAATTAGATTACCAAGATAACCACTTGAAAGGTATCTCTCAAAAACTGAATGTTTTGAAGAGGGATGTTTTTAAGGGGAACTGGATTATAGCAACATTTTAAATCATCAAAATTATGAAATCTCTGCACAGACATACTGTTCATTTACCAGAAACTGATCCTGAGTCAAACAATAGAAATTCAGATGACTTATTACCCTTTCATCTAATTAACCTTTCTAGCGATTTAAAATTTAATTGTTACACTGCCTGCATGAGAAATTACCAATTATGGCTTGCATTCTCATAATGATGCGAGCTTAACGGGGGAAATAGTACATTAGTATTATTAATTTCCACTTTTCAGCTAGCTTTTTATATATTGTTTTAATAGGTTAATTATATTTCTATTATGATCACTGGTTAGAAAATTCAAAATAAATATGATGAATCTAAAATTTATTACTTTTTACCACGACATAAAATCTATAAGTATTAAGCATTGATTGTAGCATACGTCACTGGAGCATCATTATATATAAGTATTATATTTCATCACATGTTTTCCTCCTAGTCACTCCCATAGCTTGATATTTACCACTAATTTACTCATAAATACCTTTTGCTTGTTATTTTCTTACTATACAGATAAGATGAAAATTACTTATAAACAACTGGTAAATGTCAAGATATACGAGAAGGGCAGAATAGGGGAGGGGGTATGGCAAATGGTAATTTCCCAATCGAATTTGGTCTAAGAATTGTTAAAATATCTCAATTATTATAATTTTTGGTAAAATTCAATTTACAGTTTTTGCTAAAATGAATAACACACAGACTTTTTTTATACTCTTAAAAAACTCATAACACCAAATTTTTTTGGTTCTCTTTAAACTCTCCTTTTTTTGATTCTTTCCACACTGCCATTAAAAAGTTACAAAAGTACATTCATGAGGTAAAGAAGTATATCACCAAAATAGTTATGTGGCAATCAACGATGTTGTCCAAAGTATTTACGCTGCAACCCAGCACGTAGCACAGGCATGCTTTTGCAGGTGCGCAAGGCCAAAGTTGTACAGATGTCAAATTTGAGCAATTCTCTGATGGTTTCTTAAAAAAAAAAAAAAAAAAAAAAGGATAGATATATGTGGGAACAGCAGCACCAAAAGCAAGGATGTCCTGAAAAATGTAAGTATTTTATTACTGACACTTTTTTAAATTATTTTGATTGAAGTGCAGAATCACCCACTTATTTGGCACGTTAAGTTTGCCACTTTTTACAAGAGTAAGAAGAATTGGATTGTTGTCAATTTCCTTTGACTTTTTAATTGAAAAATAGTACATCATTGTGTACATGGACAAAATCAAGAAAGGGTGGTGCAAAGCCAAATTTGTGCAATTCTCTGATGTTTTTTTAAGTGAAAACAGGTCAATGTTTACATGGATACTGAATTTGTGGAATTTTTAAAAACTTACCAAGCAGGGGGTGATTCTGAACTCCATTATTTTATTAATAGCTTGCTCTTTGATGGAATTCTGCCATTTGGAGTGTGGTTGTTGTGCTGTACATTAGCTTGGTAAAAAATTACTCGGCAATAAGTTTAACGTTTTGGCGAGATGTGGATAATCAGAAAGTAGCACCTTATTTTTAATTCTCATTTTTAAACCCAATTTAAAAAAAATATTTGTTAACTTAATATTAAATTGACTCCTTTCTCTTTAAAATAATAGAAAAATTATCCAAAAGAATATTATGATGCTGAATAGTGGATTCAGAACCATGCAAATGCCCATACACAGTTATGTCCCACCGCCATTGGCAAACCAAAGGGATGCAGTCCCCCCATGCTTATCTAAAGACTGTTCTCAAAGACTTCATCCCCCTTTTTTGGGGTCACCCAAAAACTGTTCTTTTCATCACAATCTGAGGTAATGAAAAGAACAGTCTTTGGGTAACATGGTCCATAAGGGTCTCATGGCCATTTCTGGCTGTAAAACATAGTTGGTGGTGGGGGATCGCAACCAGGTCCCAATCAATCACAACCAGACCACCAGTTTGAATGGAGCATTCCCACGAGTGGACCAACAGAAAACTAAGCCACAGAGATCCAACATTTTTAGCAAACCACTTTGCTCAACCACAACGAAGGTCCAGACAAAAAAGTACCATATGGTCCCTGCCGAGACTGAACCTACCACCAAATAAACGATGGTTTTAGTCCTATGAAGACTGATTTTATACCCCCTTGGTCAAGACTGTCTACATACTGATCCTAGGCAGTAGCTTCACAGGTTTTACATGCGTCAACCCCCAGGGAAAACAATGATTATGCCAAAAGAATATTAGAAAGCTTTCAACATTTTTTCTGTTAGGTTATTTTAATACAACAAAGTATATGAGGGCTATCTGCTTAAAGGAAGGGATGCCTTTGTGGAGGCCTTTCTAAAAGAAATAACTCATCTTCATACTATACTTGGAGAAATTTACTAAAACCAACCATGCAACTAGCCCATTTACTAGGTTTGGCCTCTAGTCAAACTAGCAGTATTCCATGCTCTTAACTACTCAGAAACTGGTGGGGCTCAACAGCTTGTTGAAAGAAATTATGGAGTAGTTCTAAAGAAATACTAAATGAAAAATAAGCTCTACTAAATATTTAAGATTTGAATACATAGTATTTATTAAAATTTAAATCCTATTTTCCTAATTAGTTTTTTTGTTTCATATTAAAAAAATTGACAGAATAACTTTAGTTATAAAAGAAGAAGCATGTATAATTTTATTATTCAAAATATCTCTAATGGGCTTTTCCATATGGTAATAATCCATATACATATTTTACCAGATTTTTAATTCTAATTGGTAAGAAGCAATTACATCTAGTTACTGCAATAATTTTAATAACTTTTTTATAGGCAAATTATTGGTAAAAATTTCTTTTACTATGCAATACAAATCAAGTCACTCAAATCAAGGCACTTTCATTCACATTAAAAATTGTTTCAGCAATAAACTCATGAATAAAATAAAAAATAAAATTTGGTTTTGTGTGTAAATCAAGAATGAAAGAACCCTGAATTAATCACTTCACATCATACAAATACAGAGGCAGTAAACTACTAACTAGATTACAAGCAACATGGCTTGGAAATTTATATATTTAGTTTATTTTCCCACAGGAGAAGCACACAGCTTCCAAAATAATTATTAATGCTGATAACTGTTTCCGTTTCACATAACCTTCACAGTACTTAGATGCATGTAATGGCTTGCAGTATTCTGGAAAATTAACAATTACCACTCTAATGATATATGAATAAAACAATAATTTCTACATTTACAAAAGGATGAATATTTTTAGAAATGACTGGCTCACAGGCAATTTCACTCATTACTATGCAAATTAAATTTGCAGCCATCAATAACAAAGTAACAGCTCGAGTAGTGAAGACCAATTCATATCATGCATGCATAAACAACAAAAATAAAATTAACTTTTTATTAAAATGCATCCTAAATGAAAATACAAGCAAAGCAACTTTTCATTCAGTATTTCTTGAATTTATATCAATCTTCCATATTGCCATTCAGTTTAAGTTTTCCCCTGGAGTTTCCATGACATCAAAAATTTAAATAATTTCTTGAGCTACAGTAATAAATTAATAGGAGGAAAACTGAAACACCTAATGCAAGGATTTATTTCAATCTACTAACTTACTTCGATTACTTTGATATATCAATTATTCACAAACAAAACTTTCACATTAAGAATTAAAAAAAAAAAAAAAAAAAAAAATTATTATTATTAAAAAACAAATTTAACTGTAATATATCTTATTTGATCAATAAGGAGAAAACACCACATTTTTTAAATTATGATAGAATACATTAAATTCAATAATGATAATTAATATTGATACCTTGAAGAATTGGTTAAAAAAAATTGGAGAAAATTATTTGCAGCGCTTGAGAATTTTCTGTACTCCCAACAGCGATCCAAGATCAGGTTAATTCCGATAAAAATACCAGAACGCTGAAAAGATAAATTCTGACATTAGCTCCAAAGGGATAACGGCTTCTGAAGAAATGAAAAGTAAGAACAAAAACAGCATTTTCTTAAGCCGACAAGATATGAAATAACAAAAGCAATTTTGCATTATTAACTGCTTGCGAAAGGTGCGAACAATCAGTGCGTACCGTGAAATAATGAATGACAACACTTTTAATGCACTTGTGCCAATTCTAAAAAAAGGTCACAATTCACTGCCAAAGGGCAAAACACAACAGAGAGGGAAAAAAAAAAAAAAAAAAAAGACTACCACAATAGAAACATTAAGCTCAATACAAACGAAAGCATCCTTACCTCTGAAAATAAACAAATTAGAATGTGGTGTATTCCCAATTTCGAGCAATGTAATTGAATAACAAACTGAACTAACAGCGGCAAAAAAACCGTTCATAAAATTACGACAGTCTACTGTCGGCACAAATATACCAAAACAAGAAGTTGCAGCTGTGTGCAGCGTGTTGCCAACTCAAATCCATGTAATATATTTACACAAATTGTGAAACATTGTCTATTACGTAATTCATCATCATGATGAAAATAGTGAGCTGACATCGTAAAATTTTGCATAACATCATTTCATAGGTAACATTTGACTAAGTTCGTATGTATTTTTATTAAGTTAAAACTACGCTTTAATTGCTGCCTTGCTAGCTAAACTAAAAAATTCTGTTATTACTGATTCAAAAAATTAGAAAAGCTTGAACAGAACACAAGCCTGGATTGAGACTTATTATTATTGAGGCCGTAAGAACTTAAATATTTTGGTATTCCTCCCACATTACATTTACAGTAAACATAATGTTTTTTCCCTACCATTCTTTCTATCATCTCAGTATTCGTTTATATGCTCCATCATTGCTCGGTAAAACCGGCAATGAGAAATTTTGGGGTCTTGACTGTCATTTGCAAGGCCAACTAGGCCAACTAGATATCTAGTTGTCTTGTCATTTGTCGGAGCTGTTTGCGTATACGCGACACTGGGTTGGTAAGAGTTGAATCGTTGCGTCGCGTATACGCGACGCTGATTCTGAACGGGTTAAGCTTGAGATCAAATTTTCATAGTGCCACCTTTCCCTAAACACCTTTTCGTGGTATCCGCTGTCATTGAGTTCCGAATACCTTTTTTTGATGTCCCTTTTCCTTGATGCCCTAAGCAAATGCTTACTTTTCTTAATGGTTAATCGAGCTCTGAGGAAATATTCGAAGTTTATCAAACTAGGGTTTCAAAAGTAATTCTCAGTGAAGGCCTTAAACGATGTAGCAAAATCTAAATTTATTGGCTATATGAGCTTCATATGGCATTTCTGGTAGTATAACCACTGATTATATACAGACAGAATACTTGTAAAGGAATTTGTAATGCTAGATTTTTTTAGTGTATCTGTACATGTATTTAATCAAAAGGAGAGAAAATATGAAGAATTAATAATTACCAAATGGGAAATGGCTAATTTTCTATCAAGATGGTACAAATTTAAGAAAATTTAATCAAAAACTTGAATAGCAAAACAGAAATTCAAAGTAGATTTATACAAAATAAAACAAAATTCACACAATATTCAGTAATATAATATGTAATATATAACTAAGCCACATTTCCCTGATGTTGATTCGATGTATTTTCTTTCTTATATATGCATGCATCTCTCTCTCTCTATATATATATATATGTAAAGATATAACAAAATACGATGTCTGTTTTAAAGAAACATTTAGCGACCTCAAAATTAACACTTTAAATTTATGGTCCCCCTTCCTGAATTCATCTGTTCTCCAAATTCAAAATCATTCCAAATTATATAACACTGCCTGGAAAAGGTAACTAAAACTAATATTGACCAATCATAGCTTGAAATACTCTCTGCACCTACGAAGTATAAATACTAAGTCAGGAGCACTACCCGTGTGTTTTTAAATACACCTCTTAAATTGTTTAACTTTAATGGCCTATGGTATAATGATAATTTACTGGTAAGAGCCCCTAGTAGCTAAATCCAGCAGTAAAGATATGATCCAAGAGCATTACGCTTCCTTTTTCCCCTGACTTCTACCATGCCAACAACTTCGCATGCTTCCTTGCCTGAAATGACGTCGTAGCTTCTTATCTGTGTATATAAAAATTACTTGTATTCAACTATGATTGAAAATTTGTCTGCCAAAGAAATCATTTTTGATGTGCGTAAGAATAAAGATGATGAACCGTCGAAATTAGTTTTACCGACGTCTTATTCCTGCTTTATACACACACACACACACACATATGTACATATAAACAAATCGTAATAAAATCAGTAATACAACAAGCTTGAGTTTTTGGCCTAGATTTATGTCAAGATCTTGAGATAAATCTACGTCAAACACAAAGTTGTCGGGCTACTAATTTTAGATTTCACTTGGCGTGTTTCTCTTCTAATTTCATATATAGTAAAATTTTATGCATACTGTAAGACAATTAATTGAGTACAGCTGATTGAAAATTTATGGAGAAACTGGTTTTCTGTGACACCTTTACTTCCATTTGCATTTTAGTTATGCAGTATTTGATATGCCATAAATAAGGCATTGAGATTAAGATAAATTTTTAGGATAAAACAGCCTCCGAAAGAAATATAAATTTAAATAGTGCTAAAATGGTGACATTTATGGAAATAATAGGTTTAATTCAGATATTCTTCGTTCACATGTCAATTTCAACTTTTTTAAAAATCAACCTCATGCAAATTACGAGTATTCATTTCAACTCCACTCAAACCGCGGAAGATATAAACAAATTTTCCAATGCAGGTTGTCAATGAAGTAGTTTTTCTTATCTGTTGTGAAAATGATCTGTTATCACAACTTTGGGGGACTTCAGACGCACCTAAATACATATTTTTAGGTTTTTATTACTATCTTTTTCCTTATCATAAGAGCTCTTTTGAGAGGGGGGTTACATAATATTATCTGGTATTGATTCTTTTGAAATACCGAAAATGTGTTCAACAAGTTGTACGAAGATCAGACACATTCTTGCGAAATGTTCTTACAGGTAAAGTTATCTTCTTTTCATAAGAACTGTCTCACAAATTGCATTTGCGATATTGCTTAATGATTTATTGTCGCTCCTTTGCTCAAAAGAAACGTATTTTTACGGGTAATATTGAAAAACTGGGAAGTCACTTGAGTGATTATTAAGGTTTGTGAAGTTTAAAAGTGGAAATTTTCATGTAAGGTGAATATTTTTTTATTAATTTTTTTACCAAATTAAAAGCCTTTAAAAATATGATATGCGAATGCGATTGAAAAACGTGATTTTAATACAGACTTCTTTTGCGGGTATTAAATTCCTAAAGTAAATTGTATTCCTGAATTGCATACGACGTTAAGCAAAAGTAAACTGTAAGATCACTTAAAAAAAGTTGAGAGGGGGGGAATTAGCTGGCCAATACTGATATGCATGGATTTTTTTGTATAAAACTAACAGCAGAGCGATGTTGTATTTTTGTAATTCTCTATTTCATTTTAGCATGCTTCTATTCTTTCTAACATGTAGTTGTATTTAATTTATTTAAAATAATGTTTTGAATCAATTTATCCTCATATTTAATTTTTTTAATAATTAGGTCTTTAGTATGATTGCTATGATGAAAATATCTCATTTTGAATATATTTAAAACATATTTATCTGTTAGGACAAATATAGTAGATCTCTTACAAGTAGTCTTTCATGATATTTATAAAAAGCAAATTTTTCATAGCTTTAAAAAGTTTTTTTCAACTAGAAAAAAAGTACTATTAATATTTGGAGTATTGCTTTTATTTTTGTAAGCATTTAAAGATTGATCATTTTTAATTATATATGTTTTTTTTATTCATAAAAGTACCAATTTATAATATTTAGTTCAAATAAAGCTCGTCAACTTGGAAGAGAATGACAAAAAAATTAATTTTTTACATTAATTTAAGATGAATATTCAATTTAAAAAGTAAAAGGTTTAAATTTATTATTATTTTGTTTAAATTATTTATTAATTCAAATTTATATTAAATTTTTTTTGATTAATTTATAATTACACTAATTTACCTTAATTTATAGTTTTACTAATTGCTTTCTTTGCTGCAAGTTTCTTTTAGAATTCCAGTTAAAAAATATAAATATTGTACAGTGTTATATAAATCATAAAGTTTTTTACATAAAGAATAATTATACTTCAAGGCTTAATTTGAAATGAAGATTTTCTAAGGGGAAAAAATACTGTGATTTAATGAAATTTTGTTTTCTTTTTTACTTAATTAAAACTTAAAATTACATTTTGAATAGTTATCTTTTTTGATGCCTGAAGAATTTTCTAACACTAATATATAATTATTTTTTAGTAGAAAGAAAATGTGACATATTTTAGTTATAAAATAAGTGATTTAATTTTTGATTGTTGACTTTGGAACTAAAGCTTGATTAAGAAAAGCTAGGTACTATTTATCAATTTACTACCTCCAGAAAGCAAATATTTTCTCTTTGAAAAACATTAATGTAACTTAATCTATTAAAGTATGAATATATATAAAAAATATATTTAACTGTTATAGGGCTTTAACATTCATTGTATCTAATTTTGTATTACTTAATTGAAGCATTTATAATGCGGCCAAATTTTTTATAATGAGCAAATTAATTTTTAACTGACAATTGAATGAATGCAGAATTTTAGAAAGCTTTTATTTATTTTAGATTTCTACCCCTCCCCAAATGAATGAAAGCTTCATTTCTGTGCTATGTATAACATTTAAAAGTGATTTAGCATGATATGAAATATATTACATTTTAAGGCTTATTTATGGCTGAGGATTGTGGAAAAACTTTGTTTACCAAACTGCTTTATAAGCATCTGAAAACAATGGGATATTTAATAAATATGTAAAAGTAGAGATGAATTTGAGTTTTTCACATATTTGAAAATCTGAAGACCAGGAAATTATGTATTATTTTTGCTTCTTTTCAATCATTTGCAAAATGCTATCTTAAAGAAAAGATTGGCTAATCTTTGGAATATGGTGACAGGTAGTTTGGCGACATTTTAGTAAGGCGATAAAGGTTACTAGCTAGGACTTTAGCAGTGTACAAGGATAAAGTCAAGAGTGTGCGCAATACCATTTTTGTGCAGTTCTGGGATGTTTTTTAAGTGAAAATAGGTCGACGTGTACATGGATGATACCGTCCCAATTTCGCACCTAATCTTCACTATAATTAAGCATTTTTGGGTGCTACTTTGGTAGACGGTTGCACGGATTTTTGGCGATTTACGTTGGCCGAATTGTTGGCGCGATTTTTACAAACGTCAGCCATCTTGAAAAACGCTGTTTTTACGCATAGTAAAGTATTCGAAACTTAAAAAATAAATAAATAAATAAATATCGTTAAAAGTAATGGATTAATTTTTTGTTGAAAATGTCATTT
Organism: Stegodyphus dumicola; assembly: GCF_044657685.1. Lineage (NCBI taxonomy): Eukaryota > Metazoa > Arthropoda > Arachnida > Araneae > Eresidae > Stegodyphus > Stegodyphus dumicola. The sequence goes on from NC_140778.1 coordinate 114,223,467, forward strand.
TTTAAGATGGCAGGCAAGTGTAAATAAATACATTTACTATGAGTATAAAATACTAAAGTAAGGTTATTATTACTTTCATATAGCAAAGAAGAGAATAAAAACACCGCTATAAAAACATTGGGCCAACGTTTAATTAGATTAAAATATTACTGAAATTGAATATCGAATTAAAAACCATCATACCAACATTTAAAAGAATTAGAATATTATTAAATTCAAATACTTTAAAATACGTTATATAGAATATAATTAACATTAAAACATATGGACAATAATTATCTCAGCAATTTCTGAAAATAGTCTATTAATTTTTTTTAACAAAAATTGAAGTATACATTTATAAAATAAAAGAAAAATATGTACTTACATTTTTTTGAGTGTTTAACTTGTTGTTTATTGATAAGTCCCACAATAAAAAATCAAAATCATAATTTAGATAACATCTTTGAAGGAATTCGAAGATATAAATTAAATTTTAAAACGGCGCAGAAATGCACAAATTGTCAGTAACCAATGAGGGAGCTGATTACAGCTCGTTAATGCACAAATATTCTATAACCAACCGGAGAGCTTATTACATCACGGCTAGAATTAAAATTATTTAAAAATTCATACATAATAAAATCATTTTTAAAAAAATGCAAAATTAAATTGTATTTTAGTATTTAAGAACCATAAATAATGTTTAAAACATTAGATTAAATTTATACATATTAAAACGAATTACTTTTAAAGTAAGGGGACGTCATTGATTACATCATCCACAACATAAAATTTCATAAAATATGATAAACAATAAAATTTTTATTTCAAATAAAAATGCAAAATTAAATTGATTTTTAATATTTAAAAGCCATAAATAATATTTTAAACACGGAATTTATGCACAATAAAACACACTATTTTTTAAATAAAATGACAACAAAGTATCGGTTACCATAAATAACTTATCCAGCAATGGGTTTACCATAAGTTGTATTACTCGCCAAAGGAAAATTGCCAAAAAATCGCCAAAATCCGTGCAACCGTCTACCAAAGTAGCACCCATTTTTGTTCCATAAAAGTTCAATTATAAGCGTAATTCAGCTAGCAGATTGTTGGAAAAAATGTTGAGTAAAAAAGCCTTTACTTCGTGAAAACAAAATGGCGTCCAAAACAAAACTAGCAGGTTGCTGCAGCAGGGTTGGTTGCCAAAAAATCGCCAAGTTACCATAATCCAAAGATTAACCAAAAGATTTTCCAATTATTATCATTCAATTTATTTTTCAATTATTTCCCAGAAAACGTTTTTTCAGTTATTATCAGATTGAAACACACATTTTGTGTGCAAGTAAATTTTTAGTTTAATAATACCCCTTTTTTGTACTTTCCCATTTTGCCAGCGCAAGCGATAAAGACACCAAAAATGGTACAACTGATGCCAAACGGAAAATCCTCGCTGGTAATGTTTTACGCCTCATTTTCAAAACAAGTCGCAGCCATTTCTTATCAGATTGATTGTTTCTTTCAATACTGGCATACAATTACATAGAATTTTTACCAGATAGTTGAATTTTATGCCCTAAAATTAAATTAATAATAATTAGCATGGTAATTAAGTCAATTAGGATGCAATCACACTGCTCACTTGAAGGCAAAAGTGTAGAAAAGGCAAAGGGTTAAATTCATCAATTCTAATGAGAATGCAATAGCGAAGTAATGTGCTGTGGTTTTAGTTGCTTACATACGAAGCACTTTTTTTTTTTTTTTTTAAATACATAAAATTTTAATTAAACACACGTTTTTGAGTAAGATGGGATATAAAACTATGAATTTAAGTGGGATTTTATAAAATGTTTCAGCTAATCTTTGGAATATGGTAAGGGGTAGTTTGGCGGCATTTTGGTAAGGCAATAAAAGTTACTAGCTAGGACTTTAGCAGTGTACATGGATAAAGTCAAGAGTGTGTGCAATGCCATTTTTGTGCAATTCTGAGATTTTTTTTTAATTGAAATAGGTCGACGTATACATGGATACCGTGAATGTGCAATTCTTTAAAACACGGCAAGCAGCTTGCGATTCTGCACTTTCTCCCAATTTCGCACGTAATTTTCGTCATGATTAAGCACTTTTGTTTCATAAAAGTTCTAGCATAAGCGTAATTCGGCTAGCAGATTGTTGGAAAAAAATGTTGAGTAAAAAAAAAGGAAAAAAAAAAAAAAAGCGCCTTTATTTCGTGAAAACAAAATGGCATCCAAACAAAAACTAGCAGGTTGTTGTAGCAGGGTTGGTCGCCAAATTTTCGCCAAAAAATCGCCAAATTACCATTATCCAAAGATTAACCAACGTTTCATTAATGTTTTAAATATAGGCAATATTTAGTAAAATTTTAGTGAAAATTTTCATTTACGCCAGATCTCCTATAATAGATTCTAATGAATATACTCCAATAATCTTTACACAGTATATAAATAACATACTTACCTGTGTTCTGTAGCAAAAGATTTGCTGTACTAATAAAATTGTTTGAAATATTCAAAACTTAGTACAAAAACTCAAAATTGAAACAAAAGAAATCATCTTTTCTTCAAAATACTGTCAATAAAATCAATAAATAACTACAAAGAGATTAGATTTTGCTGAAGATGCTGAAGATGAATAAAACATTTTGGCAAAATTTCATTTCAATATTCTAAATACATTTTGAAAGATTAACGGAATCACAATCAAAAGTAATGAAAAACAATTTCTCAGAAAATGCATTTAAAGATTTTAATACAGCACGAAAAATTTTGCAGCCACTTTAGACCTTTAAAACTCACCATATTTGTATGTTAGGCCCTCTTTTACTTCATTCTTAACTAATTTTGACTTTCTTTTAGCATTTTTCTGGATAACTTTTTTGTTTGTAGAGATTGGCGTTTCGATTTCGGAATTCGCTGTTTGTCTATTCCCATGTAGCTTTCAAGCATAATGGGATTAATTTCTATTTCCATATACCTGAAAATAGGTAAAAGTCCTAAATATCTTGAATTAAATAATAATACAGCAATATATGCACCTAAAAGCAATGTTTTCAGTTAGATAAAAGTTTCTTTATGTAAAATATTCCTCAATAGGTTATTAAACACTCATTGTTGTTTTGAGTCTTCTCATGTAGGCATTTTACCAGCAAAGTGTCACACAGTGAAAGATGTGTTGCTTTTACAGCTTTTATATTGTTTAATATTTAGAAAATAGTTGTTTAAACTTATTGCTTACATTTTTACAACCATTTAAATGCCAACTTCCATCATCCAAAAATTCACATCCGGTTTATTTTTTATACTATAACTTTTCTTCTGGTAATCGTTAAAACAAAAATAAAGCATTTTTTGGAAACCTAAATGTATGGCCTATAAAATGAATAAATAAAAAAAAAAAAAAATTGAAAATTTTCACCAAAATGACGAATTTAAGGTAGACATACCTTAATTTCTGAGTAAGATATTCGTACGAATTGAAATATTTCTTACATTTAAACTTGTTTTCTAAACTAAGATTTAACTTGAAACTAATGTAGATAATTACTGAGAGATTTAGATTTTTGTAGCATAGTTTACGTGAGATGAGATCACTTTGGATCACATAATGTGAAATGGAGAATGAGGATGTTGTACCATGAAAGCAAAGTAAATTCTTAATGTCTCTTTACAAATTTATCGTCATTATTTATTGCCTTTTTACAAAATTTTAAACGGCATTAAAATGTTTATGACTTCGAAATAAAAATTTCTTAGAACTAACATTTGTTAATGTTTTTTATGTGTATACTGTGCGTTGCCGCCAATAAAGTCTGCTTGGTGACATTTGTGCCGGCGAAACGGAAAAGTACCTAATTTTTTAAGAATGATCACATTTTAATTATTGACATGTAAAAAATTAACTAATTAAAATACTACAAATTATTCAATAATTTCATTTATAAAAATTTATTTTAAATGAAAATATATTTGCATTTGCTAAACTATTCGTATTCTGTTTAAAATTGTCATAAACTTTTTAATATCTTCATAGGCCATACTGTTTTTCTAGTGGTATAAAATCTCAAAAATGGAACCTTGGCTATTACCAGAAAAACATGGATTATATGATCCTTCCTTTGAAAGAGAAGCGTGTGGGGTTGGTTTTGTTGTTAACATGAAAGGAATAACATCGCACAAGGTAATAGTTTTATATTTCAGTATATGTAAATTAAAATGGAAAGCTTCAGTTTGTCAATAAGGATAAATTGATGTATTTTTTAATCAGTTAATTATTTTGAATTTTCTTATAGAAAGGGCAATAAATATATTTTTCAAATATGTGTATAGATAAGTCAAAAGTCAATTCGGACACCCATAATCCGGACCTCAAAGCTACAAACTTTCTGCACATGCGTCGCATTGACGCATGCACAGAAGACCTTTACGGCTGTGAATATGCATGTGTGCGTTCACAAAATACGTTTACGAATGCGCGTTTAATGTATAAGGGACGGTATAAGCTAAGCTAAAATTATCTAATTCAGTTAATGTTGCAGATTACGTTGTTCCTTAATCTTTGAATTTGATTCGGCTTATTATTTTTTGCAGACTGTTAGAGCATTTTTATAAAAGTAAGCTTGAACTTTCGATTATGTCAAGTAGAATTTCTGATATATATTTACTAATATGTAAAGGATCTACAAAGCGAAAGTATGTTTCGAAGTCCATTAAACAATTGCTGCAAAAAATGGATAAAGGCATATTCTTTATTTATCTAAAGTTTAACGTTTGTTTATCTAAACTTTGTTTATCTTTAACGCTGCAGTGCGCAATGAATTGAAAGTTGATCTGTCAGCACTATCCTTATCTTCAGGGCAGATGTTTTTATTTTATTTGGCTTATAATTCCTTACTAAATGTAGTATTTCATCTCTATGTACTCCGTCTTTGATATGATTTAAATCAAATTCCTCATCATTATAATTCGCTTCCGATTAAAGTAACAGATAGCAAAGATAGCAAAAGAATAATAAAGATAGCAAAGAAAGTAACAGAGGTTATTGAAAACGAAAAAATTTCGATTGACAAATTAGTCGGTAGACACAGCAATTATAGGACTTGAACAGCGGAACTTTGTAACTGAACAAGAAATTATGTCTGTTTATAGAATTAAAGAGAATGTATTATCACATAAAAAATGAAGGAACTTAAACAACTTACATTGAAAGAAATGTTTAATAAAGTAAACAAATAAATATTAAGCTTTTTTTTTTTTTTTTTCTAAATTTTGATACCCTTTAGATCATAATTGTTCTTTATTTCATAAATTGCGGTTTCATATTTTTAATTTTATAATTTCTGCATGCCATCTTACCAGATTTAAACTGACGATCTATAATCCGGAAAAATTGATAATCCGGAATCGCCGAAGTCCCGACGAGTCCGGATTAATGACTTTTGACTGTATTTATAAATTAGCTTATTTTATCTAAATTAGAAATAGAACATGACCAACATTTTTGCTATGGAAATCCTTAGTTATTCAGATTATGAATTTGTTTACCTGTGTTTTTAAAATTAAATGGATATTTTAGATTCTGGTATTATTGTCTCTGATTCGCATAAAATAAGCCGAGTTTCTAAGAACATTTTCTAAATGAATTTAATGACCACTAATAAAAATTAAATATAAAATTTTAATTTGGTAATGTTTATTAGGCCTCTGAGCACCAAAGCTCTTCTGATCCACTTACAATATGTTATATTTATTTAGCAAATTTTACCTTGATACATGGAGTGGTTTTGTTTCTTGGTTGTTTTTCTAATCTTGAAACCATAATAGTTATCTCCAGATCACTTAAAGTAATAATGCTGCAAGTGTGTAAGAAGCAATATAGTGTTACAAAGTAGACTCAGATATTATGACTGGATAAAAGCCATTGTGTTATTTGGATAAGTAGTTTTGTAAAAAATAGTATTGCATTTTCTATATGTGTAAGTGCAGTTATTATTAAAAATATGTCAGTATATATATGATTTTTTGCTTTATACTTAATGTATAAAGAAATTGGGTAAAAATATATTTAAGGGTGCTGCTTGGCGATATATGGACACAGAGTATGTGCAATTCTTTGACTTGTTATTTTGGCTTAGTGTAGTGGTGATTTTTGTGGCAAAAATCGTCGCTACGCAAAGCTAAAATAACATGTCAAAGAATTGGACAAATGTGGCATCCATGTACACATTGACCTATTTTCACTTAAAAGAAAATTCAGAGAATTGCACAAACATGGCATCGTGCACTCCCTTGACTTTTTCCATGTACACATTGATGTGTTTTCACTTAAAAAGTCAAAGGAACAGCCAATTCTACAAATTCAAACTAAATATATATGATTTCAATAAATTAAATTTTAAATCAAACAGTGAAATAACATAAAAAAAGAAATTCATCTTAGCACTGTAGTGACCCAGTTATTATTGCATGAGAAATAATTATTTTTTATTTCATATATTTGTTCATATATTTAATTATTTTATAAAATTAACTTTAATATTTTGTTAATATTCATATTTATATTTCTTTTATGCTGAATGGCAATAAGTAGTTCATATTTATATTTAAATTTCTTTATGCTGAATGGCAACTAGTTCTAGTTCTGATTCATGATTGCTAGGTTTTGGTTTCAAAACGTTGCTCGTAGCGTCGCATTTCGATAGCTGGAAAATAAAATGCAATAACTTAGCTATTTGTTTATAATTCATGCTGTTACTAGTCATAAATTAATTTTAAACATTAACATTTAAACATTAAAACAGGCTACAGCACTACACCACTTACCTTATTTAGAAATTTCTGCGTCTTTAGTCAAACAAAATTCCTTAACAGCATTCAAAAACTTTCTAAAATTATCTGAACTAGAATCTGTATAGTAGCATCACCACATAAATTCACAAAAATAAGACTAAAAGTATCCTCTGTAGTGCCGGTATCCTCCGGCATTCAACCATATGCATTTCCTTCACACAAACAGGACACTTATAATGGCTACTAAGTAAATCTTCATTTACACACCTGTCAATTAATGTTTTCCCTTTTGTTCCAAATCGTACAGAAACTTCAAATTAATCTTACCACATTCAGCCATTTTACTGTGTGAACCACATAATAACCAATGTACTTCCTAACCAACATCCAACACACAAATAAGCCCTTATAAATCTTTTCCATCATTCAAATTCACCACAATCACCCAACCAATTAATAGGGTTGGTTGCCATAAATGAAACAACAGCAACTTGGCGATAAATAAAACTGATTGTCTCAGATGCTGTAAAATGATGTGTTGGAAAGAACACATTTATTAGATTTGAAATAGTGAATTATAGGGGTGGTCATGGTCACATTGCCTTTAGTAATAATTATAATTTTTTTATTAGATTTTCATTAACTGCATAAATTAATTAGTAAATCTAAAACTACAATGTTTTAGCTTATTGATGATGCAGAAACCATATCCAGGCGTCTTGAACATAGAGGTGCTTGTGCTTGTGATAATAATACTGGTGATGGTGCTGGTGTGATGACTTCTATACCACATCACTTTTATAAAATATGTTTGAAGTATGGATAATTTTTTTATTTGTATCTAGTAAATTTCTCTGTTTATCTCGTATATTTTTACAAGTAATTTATCAATGGTTATTAAGTTCTTTTTTATTCCAAAATGTTATACAATAAGTTAGTATTTTAAAATTCTATTTACTGAACTGTAGATATTTAATTAATATTTATAAGATGGCATGTTTAAAGTTATGCAAAATTTAATCTTAGATTTCTGGCAGTTTTAGAAAAATGCTTCTGTTGCAATGGAACTATATATTTTAGGTGTAAAATTTGTGTCCCTTGATGTAAAATATTATTCTTGGAGATTAATCTGTATTGAAATGCATTGTTATAAATCTTATAAGAATTTGAATCTGGTGTATGTTTTTTTTTTAGAATTCAATTATGAATTTTATTAATAAATGATAATTTAAAAGTTTTAATTTAGACGATTTGAACATGAATAAAAGGGATGACCAATGGTTGCCATTATTGTTAACATAGAATGTTATCCATTGTTGCAAGGAAAAAAAAAATGGAAGCTTATCAGCAATAAAAGCAGAGAAATCTCTTTTAGAAACAGCATCTTTCAAGAAGATTTCGAAGAATAAATACTAAGTGCCTGAAAAATCATAAGAGAAGTAGAAAATGACTTGACATTTATCTCATACATTTTTGTTTTATTCCTATCAAAACAGCTTGAATAAAATTTCTTTAAGATGTTTACTATTTTAAGCTTGTACAATTTCATGTCCTAGCAAAATAAAGTAGAAAATTCAAGTATTATGCTATAGTATAAATGTTGTTGTTGCAAATACTACACATGCACAGCTGTGTGTTTTGGATAAGTACAATCACTATCCTTCATCTTACCTCTTATGCAGATTAAAAGTTGCTCAGTCATATTTGACAAACGTGAGAATGATAAGTAAACAAGACCTATCTCAGAGTGTGAAAAAATGCATTGTAATCAAATTTCATGTTCAAGAAAACATCTAGTCATCTGAAATTTGGCAGATTGGAAATAATACCTGTCTCTAGTATATCTCTAGCACCAATGCATTTGAGTAGTGCAAGTGCATCATTGAGAGGTAAGAGCATGTAGAGAACATCTGTTATCAAGAAAAACATTTGTCATATGAATGCAGTTATTCATGAGAATAGGCACATCACTATCAAAGAACATTGATGCTTTCAATCAATGTAGGTAGTGCAGAAACCAATGTAAAAAATATTTACACTAGGACAAGGTCTATGCCTGGTGGATTCTATGCGCATTGACGGATAAAAACTAAGTGATGACCACTAACTAAGTGAGAGAAAATTGTCAGTTTTTTCTTATGGTGGTTTGAGGATGAAAAAATGCATTTTTTAAGTCTATAGTGACCATCAATGAGATGTGGGTGCACTAGTCAATTCTGAGTCACAGGTTGAAATCCAATTTGGAACTTATGCAGTCTGTTGATGTTATCACTATCAGTTACATGTTCAACTCCTTCATTCCCAGTGAAGGTTTTGGTAAAAAAAAAGTACCAGTCACATTTGAACAATCTTGTATTTTTTTTTTTTTTTTTTTAGTACTTTTTTGTTATCCATATCCCATTTCCTGGAAAATCACCAACCATTGTTGGCTGATTTTTTGTTGCCAAGCTAGCACAGATAACACATAAAGTACCAGTCATATTTGAACAATCTTGTATTTTTTTTTTTTTTTTTTAGTACTTTCTTGTTATCCATATCCCATTTCCTGGAAAATCACCAACCATTGCCAACTAATTTGTTGCCAAGCTAGCACAGATAACACATAACAGCTATTTTCAAAAAGGGCAGCAGGCTATGAATTGTATAAAACAGCAACCTATTAACAAAATTAAACATGCAGGAAACATCCATAATAAAATACCTACCCTTTTTTTTTTTTTTTTTTTTGTACTCTTCTCCCCATATACACCATATACACAGCAAACTGTTTTAGTTTCAGAAAACATCAGAGAATTGCAGAAGCGTGATATTGTACACAGTTGGGCATTGTGTAAATCGGATGTTCTTCCCATGTACACTGCGATCTGTCTTCATTTAGAAAGACACCAGAGAATTGCACAAATTTAGCATTGATGCATAAATTTTGGTCCATAAATTCGATCGTTTATGAAGCACAACTTCACAGGATATAAATTTTTACATTTTCTATTGTTGGACAAAATGTCATGTTTCTAAAGAAATGCAATTCTTTTTTTCTCATCAGCTAGTAAGCTGCACAGTTTTATGATTCATTACAAAAAAAAAAAAAAAAAAAAAAAAAAAAAAAAAAATGCACTCAATATGAGAAATAGTAATGACTGTTGTCAGTGTTACAAAAAGTAATACTTATTGATTTTGCAACAAAAACAAATTCTAATGATCGGCACATATCTGCTGTGCATGTGCATACTTAGGTTGCTACGAAAATAGATTTTGGCAATGCTACAGGTTATCTGTTTTTGTGATGTAGCACATTGTCTCATGAATACTTTTGAGCTGGATGCGGATAACCAGAAAGTACCGCATTTTCACTGGAGGGAGATATTTAGGGCAAGTGTTGGGCACACATGATCTTGTGAAATAAATGCATGCACAGCTGCATCTTGAATAATTAAGTATTTCTGTGCATGTGCATACTTAGGTTGCTACGAAAATAGATTTTGGCAATGCTATAGGTTATCTGTTTTGGTGACGTAGCACATTGTCTCATGAATACTTATGAGCTGGATGCGGATAACCAGAAAGTACTGCATTTTCACTCGAGGGAGATATTTAGTGCAAGTGTTGGGCACACATGATCTTGTGAAATAAATGCATGCACAGCTGCATCTTGAATAATTAAGTATTTTCTTAATTGTTTGATAAAGTGTGCATAATTGTCTGCATTGAATTTATTTACTATGAAATAACATAGCAATTTTTTTTTAGTCATTTGGGTTTGCCATTTTGAACAGCTTTCTTAAATGTTATGTTCTATATTTTTTAATTTTTCAAGAACTAATTCTTAAACTACACTCATGTCCATAAATTAAGGATAGTTCGGAGTCGCGCGGAAAATGAACTCTAAAATAAATATATTACCGTAAAATCACTACACACATCTTCATGAATCATATGCAAATTTCAGGAAGTAACCAGATGACACCGATGGTACATCACAATGACGAGAGTGTAAGAGAGTGATATATAAGGAATACAGGCAAAGAAGTAAAATTGTTCATAGGCACTTTATAAGCATTTCAGTGCAAACACCGAATAGTTATGACACAAAGGGTGCATTTGGATGATTTTTTACGTGGTAGAATTATCGACCGTCTGGAATGTGGGCGTACTCAACTGGAAGTATCAGACAAACTTGGAATTGCCCAGAGTGTCATCTCCAGGCTTTGGCAACAATTCCAAGATGATGGTAATGTGAGTAGACGTTACAGCACAGGTCGCCCCAGAGTTACAACGCCGAATAAGGACCGGTATTTGGAAGTTACTGCCAAAAGAAACAGGCGGAGCACAGCCTCAGACCTGTTTTGTCAGCTCTCTTCAGCCTCTGGTACGACAATTTCAAGGCAGACCATGTACAGACGCTTAAGGCAGATTTGTTTATATGCTCGTAGATCTGTCAGATGCGTTCCACTTATTGCAACTCACTGTCGCCTACGGTTAGTCTGGAGTAGAGAGCATGCATTGTGGACACCGCAACAGTGGGCTTGTGTGATATTTTCCGACGAGTCCAGGTTTAGCTTGCTGTCTGATTCTCGTCGGACTTTCATATGGAGAGCTCCAGATACCCGTTACCACCAAGAAAACATCATTGAACGACACCGTTATACGGTGGTGCAGAAGTGCTCGTTTTGGGTGGAATTATTCTGGGTTCCAGAACTGACCTGCATGTTCAAATTGGAACCATGGCAAGCTAAATCTATCGGGACGTTATTCCGGAACAATATATACGTTTGTTTCGGGGTGACATGGGCGCACAATTTGTGTTTATGGATGACAACGCCTGTCCTCACCATGCGAACATTGTAAGTGAATGCCTTCAATCAGAGGATATCACCCTATGGACTGGCCAGCATTCTCACTGGACTTGAATCTAGTAGAGCACGTGTGGGACATGCTTGACTGACGAGTTGCAGCCCGTCAACCTCTTCCTACATGTCTACCGGAACTTCGGAGAGCATTGCTTTTTGAGAGGTGTAATATCCCCCAAGATCAGATCGATAATTTTATATTCAGTAGGCCTAGGCGTTGTACAGACTGTATTGCATTGTCTAATAGACATAAAATGTATTAACAATCATACCAACCATGTAATATTGGTTTTTTGTAAATAGGTTTTCTTTTGTAATTTGCTCCAGGGAGAAAAAATCGCTAATTTTTTTTAATAATATCAAACATATGGCATCTTTTTTTGCTCTTTACCTTTTGTTTAACAAATAAGCTTTACAAATAAGTCAAATTTGTTTTGCTTCTAACTCTTCCTTTGCCTGATTTTGTATTATCCTTAATTTATGGACATGAGTGTAATAAGCCTATACCAATTGCTTAGTATGAAATTATTTCAGGTATTAAACTGAAAATCTTTGAAGCATTACATTGTAATCTGAAGTTACCAGAATTTCTTTCTTTCTTTTTTTTTTTTTTTTCTGCAGCTCAGTACATGAAGCCTCTAGCCAGGGGTTCTTAACCTGCGGTAAGCAAGAGAAAAATAGGTGGTACGCGAAGAAGCAAAGTAATTTTAACTATTAAATTAAAAAATTTAAGCCCCAACATCCTGATTGAATTTTTTCTCTATCACTCATAAATTTATGTGATCTGAGCTTTTCTTCAAGAGTTGTGGTGGTACTAAAGGTTTTCAATTTTTGTTTAGATGGCACGCGTTGGTCAAAAGGTTGAGAACCGCTGTTGTAGCCTATTGTTAGTTGTTAAAGTGACAGACTCGGTTGAATTTGTCTTCAAATGTGCAAAGACTTTGTTTAAAATTAATGCCAAACTTAAATTTAAATTTTGCCTGAATTTAAATTTCTCATGTAATTTTTTTAATGTAAGCATTTAAAATGATAATGTTTATTTATTGTTATAGGAATGCATATAATCTTGATCTGCCTGAAAAGGGAGAGTATGCAACTGGTATTCTGTTCATAAAAGATACTGAGAAAGATGGTGTGAAACTGTCATTTCAAGAACTTGCCAAAGAATTTCATTTAGAGGTTATCTTTTACAAAATATTCAAGGCTTTTGATTTAGGACTAAAAGTTCTTTTTTATTCATTGATTGATTATTCTCTTCTGAGGTACACAAGAAGTAATTTTAGTTAATTCTTTTTGGAAAATAACAGTCAGAATTACAAAAATATATTTAATACTATAATAAATTATCCATATTTGCAGAACTGAATATTATAAGAGTAACTCAAAAGTACATTCTAATTGTATTGCAACTTCAGACTCTTAATCTAACAATTATCCAGACTTGGTGCATCATACAACTAAACATTTAAAGTTAAAATAGAATTAACCCTGAGTGGCAGGACCACCTTTATCCAGTCATGAGATTTTGTGCCTTCATGTATATTAGTTTATAATTTAAAATATTTTGCTTCCTAAATTTCTTTAATGATTTCTTACTTTCTATTTCATCATCTTAATAGAAGTTCATGAAAATAGATATTAAAATTAGTATTTGTATAAATTTAGCTATTAAATGCACTTTTACTACAGGTCTTCATGAGCAGATCCAGAAAGCTGCACTGCTGATGGTGTTAATATTATGAAAAATTATTTCTGAATTCTGTGTTGTGAAATTTTGGGAGCTATTTATATAAAGAATAATAACAGCTATAGTTTCATGGGAAAACAAAAAATAAACACAGCCTTTTGCCTAAAATTAAAATGTAATAAAAGAATTTGCAATTTTTTAAAATAACTATGAAGGGGAAAAGCTTAATAATATGCTGGATCAAATCTAGGTACTTACATATTAATGCAACCACTTTAATAGTGGTTGCATTAATATGTATAATTAATATGTATTTTAATAGAAGTTGTTAAATTTTCAGAATGTGTCAAATTCTAGCAACCATGTGCATAACCATTCTTCAGGCAGTAATGTTTATAACAATCCTTCGGTCCAGCAGTGCTGCCAGTCCAGCAATATTGCCAGAATCTCTGTTGTTGTATTCCAAGTTCCAATGATTCTTATGAACAAATAGTCATATATTTTGCCTTATGTGTAGTTTTAAAATATGATCTTGTGAAGTTTCCCAGCAATGGAAGAAACTGCAATGAAATTTCTGCAGAAATACAGAATTTTGTTCAAAATTTTCTGGAGAGTTAATTAGGAAATGTTTTCTTGATAGTCGCTCTTGTCAAGGATTGCACAAGGCCAAATTCTCTGACTGTTTTTAAGTGAATACAGATTGCTTTGCACTTTAGAAGAAGAATAGTTTAAAAAAAAAGAAAAAAGAAAAAAAGATTTGAATAAAAAGTGTTTTAGTTTTTCAATTTGTCATGTAATCGTTATTTAAGAATTCAAATTCATATTTTAAATTGCTAAAGTATGTTTTCTTTTCATATGTTGATAATGTTTATCGACTTATGATAAATATTGATATTTTAAGAATTTTTCTAAAACAAAGGTGCAAAAGTCACTAACTCATACCCAATAAGTAACTTTTACCAGTACTCTTCTGTTATCGGAACCAGATTCAGAAATGTATGTACGTGTGTGTATATTGTATGTATGTGCTTTATTATTTGATATGTATATCTATATATATATCGTATGTATGTACATATAAATATGCTTACGTATGTACATATAAACATGCTTTCATAAACAAATGCATATATACATATATTTTTGAATTCGGTCTTGATAATAGAAGAGTACCCTTTTACCTTTTCATTTGTAAAAACTCCCCAGACTGTGCCAAGATAAGTTATGTTAAAACATAAGTACCCAAATCTATTTCCTTTTCTAACAAGCTTTCTAACATAGTTTCTTTCTTTCCCTTCCCAAAACTTGCTTTGAAGCTTTCATACTGTTATATATTGCATGATAAAATTTATTTGGGAGTTAGCCCTGTATGCATGTATTGATAAAGATTATAAAACTGATTCATTATTTATTTTAATCTAAGTAGTAAAACTTAAAGTACTTTTTTTTTTTTGTATCATTTAAAAAAAAAAAAAAAACACTTTATTACCTTTTCTTCATTGTACTGGTTCTAGATTTTTCACAATGCAGATCCAGAAAAAAATTTTCACTATATTAAAAGTTTCACAGCCTTAATATTTATATTCATCTTCTATTATACTGATGGAAACTTTCTTCCTTTAACTGCTTAGATTTTCTAAGAAAAAATATCAAGTATGCATCCAAAAAATAAATTTTATTTTAATATTCAAGTTCTAGGTACAGGTGTTCATGAACCTTGATTCACGAATACCTTGGTTTATGAACAAATTTGCTCACAGACAAATTTTTTCAAATAAAAAGTGTCTTGGATGATGAATGATGTTTCAAAATGTGAACAAGTAAGCCAACAACAAATGATATTTCAAAATGCAGTGAAGAAGATGAAAGAAAATATGTTCCTAATTATTTGATTTCCAAAATTTATGAAAAATGGAGGTAAAGTGCAAAAGTTCATAGAACATTACCACCCTGATAGAACAGTAATAAGCCATAGCATAAATATTTGAAATGACAGTGCCATGCCTTGCTTTAAGAACATTTTAAAACATAGACAGAAACAAATCATAGTGGAAATTTTTTTAATGGGACAAAGGCTTAGTGATTTTCAAGTATAGGTAAGCAGTGATAAGGGGAAAAAAAAAAAAAAAAAACCTCAGAAAGACAGCAGCTACTTGATGTTTTTGTGGAATAAGATTTCTCTTTCAAACTATCATATTTTGCTCGCATTGTTCTTCACCATTTTCTGCTTATGCTGTTACCTTTACCTTACTACTTCACAGAGATATGGCAAAATTTAATTCAAGTTTTCCCATTTTTTACATATTTAGTATTGTGTTAAATATTGCACATATGTTAATAGTGTGTTTGATTTAATGAATTCCAGAGTTTGGAAAACAAACTTATATATGTAAAGTAATCTTTTCTAAGCATTCACTGGGGATCCAGGAACAGATTAAGTAATTTTACATAATTTCCTATGGAGAAAATTGTTTCGATTTAATAATATTTCAGATAAGAACTATCTTCAGGAACAAATTAAGATGGTGAATCAGTGTTTCCCAGCACACATATTTTTGGATGCTTATATTTTTTGAAGGCAACTGTCACATTTAAATATGAAAAATGAAATATATCAGATTTTCTTCAATATGACATTTTTCTTTCACAGAATCACAGACTATCTCTGTAAGTTAAATAAAAGTAGTTAGACTGAAATATTGACATTCTTGTAGCATCTGTAGGCCTTTATATGTTTTCTAATGAAATGTTAACACAGGTTTGCTATAAATGTTTTAAAAATTCCTAAATAAAATGTATAATATATATAAACTTTTCTCTGTTTCTTAGAAGTGCAGAAATGTTAATCTTTATGAATATATTTTAATTTAGATAAGTGCCTTAATTTCTTTTACAGGTATTGTGTTGGAGAGAGATTGAAGTAGATGATACTAATCTTGGTCATGTTGCAAAATCTTCTGAACCTGTGATGCTTCAAGTTTTTGTGACTAGTAAAAGCATTTCCAAAGAAGAGTTTAAACGAAAGGTTTTGAAGCAATACTATATAATATTTTCAATTTTTAGTATTATTTATATTAGCGTTTTCATGAAATGACATGCTTCCATAATAATATTTATTTAGAACATCTATAAAGGCTTATATTATTTTAATCTGTGTTTAGGCCTTTTTTCTTACTATCAGACTTTTTTTCAAAATTTTGAGAACTGAAAACCTTTCTCTTAACCCTTTCGTGCCTAACGAGACACATACATCCCAAGCAAATTTCAAAAAATACTTTTGGGATATAAACGCTTCTCTTTCTAATGAGAGACTTTCCCATCAGTCCTGCCAATATTTTTGAAGGTGTTTTCATTCACAAAACATAGATGGCACTACCGTACATAATGCAATTCCCGCATTTTGGGTGTGTTGTAGCAGCTCATTCCATACTCTACGAACGTAAATAGTTTAGTTTTGGAAAATACTGCCTATTTTCGATTAAATTTTGATTTATCCATAAATCTAAGGCCAGATAAGTTACTCACGAAGCAGATTACCTCTAATAAACTGGTAAGTGGCAAAGTTTTACTTCCGTTTTTATTATCGCGACGTATGTGTCCCTCTCGTCTTGGATAGTGGGAACACATTGTTCCAATAGTCCTATGTGATCATTTCTCTACATATTATATTTTTTGGTTACTTTTGAAATAGTTGCTTATTATTTTTAATTTAGGCACATACTAATTCAATCTAAAATGACTCGACGCCGGGGACTAACTAATGAAGAAATCAAAAAAATTTTAGAAGAGTCAGATGATGAAGATATTGATTTGGATGATAAAATAGACGATCCCGATTTTCAAGATCCAACACACAATTTGCAGTACTCATCCGATTCAGACGAGTATGAAATGGATATCGATCATGATACCATTCCCCAAAATACAAAGAACAGCGATGCTTTGAGTGATACTGATACGGCATCACTTTCATCAGTTGATGAGATACCATCAGCTAATGTTTCAGGCAGCAAACCAATCTTATGGTTTCATGCAGATTCAACTTTCCAACCTCGAATGACAATTCCAGCAGAGTCATCGCCTAGTTTGTTATTCAACTTAAATCGTTCAGCTACCAAATCGGACGTGTTTCTCAAGATATTTCCAAAAAGATAATCAAGATATTCCTTATGATTTGGATCTCTCAATGCACAAACCAACAACTCGAAAAGTTAGGACAAACAATTCGCCCTGCAGACTCCTCTGAAATTATGCTTGTCCTTGGATGCATGCTTGTCATGTCTTACCATAGAGTGCCAAAATTCTCTCATTATCGGTCATCTAATCCTTCTTTGGGAAACTTAGCAATAAATGCTATTTCACGAGACAGATGTAAAACGTTGCTGTCGAAACTATATTTTGCTGCACCAGAAAAGCCAGAAAATGCAAGTAAAACATATTATATTGACGAGGTTGTTTCGTACCTGAAACAAACCTTCAAACAGTGCCGAAGCGAAAGCTCATATCAATCTATTGATGAATCAATGGCGAAATTCAAGGGATGTTCATCCATCAAACAATATATGCCGATGAAACCTGTGAAAAGAGGGATAAAAATTTGGCAGCGATGTGATTCAAAAACAGGATATGTATATGACATGAACATTTATTCCGGAAAAGAAATGGGTGAAGTTCAAGGCACACTCGGGGAATGGGTAGTATCAAAGCTAATGATGACAATCCGAGGTAAAGACGTAATGCTTGCGTTTGACCGATTTTTTACAAGCGTGCACCTGATGGAAACCCTGAAATTTCCTGCTGTTGGTACATGCATCAAGACACGCAAAGATGTTCCTAATTTTGCAACAAAACTAAGCAAAAGGGGTGAGGCTGAGTTTCTCGTAACTAAAAATGGAACATTGTGTGCGAGGTGGCTTGATTCAAAGGAAGTGATGTTGCTAAGTAATTGCCATGAAGCTAAATACACAAAAGTAAATCGCACCATGAAAGATGGAAGCAAAGAAGAATTTGAGTGCCCTGTGGCAATCGAATTCTACGACAAAATCATGGGAGGTGTAGACCTTGCAGATCAAATGGCAAATGTCTATGAATTAGATCGAAAATCTTGCAAGTGGTGGAAAAAAGTATTTTTTCACCTATTGATGAGCACAGTGGTTAAATCATGGATTGCGTACTGTGAACTCAAACATCGAGAAACCCCACTTCTTGATTTCATTGTACCTCTTGCAGAAGCCTTGATGGCATCCGGAAAGCTCAACGCACAGTATCAACGACATAGAGGAACTGGACGCCCATCCAAAACATCACGAAGCTTACTCAATGTGGGTGACCATCTGCCAGTAACAACAAAAACATGACGGCGGTGCCGTAAATTTGCACTACAAAAGAAGGAATTGCATACTAAAATAATGTGCACGATGTGCAATGTCGCATTGTGCATTGATTGTTTCAAACCATACCATCCGTAATTAAATTTTTATGACTAGAAAATCATTGGTTTTCTTTACAAAATTACTCATTGAAGACTACTGGGACATATATGTCCAAGCGGTCAGGACTGATGGGACACATATGTCCCGGTCCTAAATCAGTGTTCAAATTTTTTTCTAAAAATATAACATCTTAGTTTTTAGCATTCTAGTGTGCTGTACTCATAGTTTATGTGATCAAAATTGTTCTGTTGTAAAAAAAAAAAGAAAAACTCATCGCAAAAGGGTTAATATGCGACCTAAACCAAAAACTTTTCTTGGTGAGCTTTTATGTTGGGTTGACTGCACACTTTAGTTTCTGCCTCTCTTCCTATTAAGATGGAATTTCGCTCTGCTTTCTTCTTATTGCAACAGTATCAAAAATGTAAATGTTCTTCAAAAATTTAATTTTGCCCGGCTGCTAAGTTTGCTGCTCATTATGGATTCAACATTCTACATTACGAGCCATCAACACAGATATGTCGTCTTTTCTATCACATATATATCTATTGTATTTCATTTAATTAACTTATCTATATATCAATGCCTAATTCCATTCAAAGATATATTTTGCATTACACTAAGAAAAATATTGTTATTATGTAGTACACTGTTATTATCAATTTTATCCAATAATGAGTGAAATAATGATTGCACTGTCAGAAACTTCTTTAGATTTAGGAAATAGAAATGGCCTTGTTCAAATTATTATTTTAAATGAAATGTGATTTTTTTATGTTTCATTCAAAATAATTTAAGTATGATGTCAATTGTATTTTGAAATGTAAACATGAAATATTTTTGCAACATTTTCAGTCTTTATGCAAGTCTTGTCTCTTTTTTAAATTAATTTTTTTCATTTATCTTGGATAATTTTATTTGTATAGTATTTTTAAAATTAAATACTTAAATAACTAAGTTATTTTAATACAGTGTACAGTAAAATACAGTATAACCCTGCTTTTACATTCTTGGAAATCACATTTTCTTGCCATTTACGGTGTTTTTTTCCGATCCCTTTAATTTTCCTGTATTCGCAATTCATTTGAATTCTTGCTTTTATATTTATTTATTTTGAATTTCTCACTATTTGGTCTTTATATACAAGTGAACAGAAAGAGAACATGTTGATTTAACTAAAAGGGCTAAAAAAAAAAAAAAAAAAAAAAAAAAAAAAAAGTCCACCTGTAATACAGAAAAAATGAAATGCTCAGCAGGCTGCCGGTCATTACCGAAATGAAGTCAAAATGTACTAAAGGCTAAAATATGATCAAGTCATGCAGTCACCAGTATTTTCTCAGCTTCAGTTTATCAGTTGCTTGCATCTTTGCTGTTTTGTTGCTTTTGTAGTCTATCACCCTGGCGTGTTTTGTGCTGCATCTACAACCGAACTGTTTTCTTATTTCTAATAGAAGCGAGAAACATTTTACTTGTCCAGAATTGGACAAATAACAATAAAAATTAAAATAATAATAAAGAGGAAGAATATGTTATTTAGTAGAGTATAGAGTAGAAGTTATAGATCTTCAAATAGGTGGATTATCGTTGAAGGACACATGTCCGACTCACAAAATATAGCAATGCGTTAATCAAATATGGAGAGCTAGAGAACATAATGAAGAAATACTTACACATGCTTCCAACATTTTAATAACATGCTGCTGCATGAAAGAAAAAAAAAAAAAAAAAAAAAAACTCTTGCAAAGTGATTAATAGGCTTGGCGTTGAACTTCTTGGCACCAAATTGATTGACTGCCAGACTCAAAAAGCACTAGAATAGGGTGCGTAAAACTGCATGCATTAAGTCCAATAATGTGGATACTAAAAATATCTGTGATTGAAATCAGAGGGTAGATTGAAGGAACTAGTAGAGCAGTGTGCAGTCAAGGAAAATTTTTAATGTTGTTAAAACATTGATTTTTAATGTTGGTTTTACAAGAGCATTTTGAACATTGATAAAACTGGTAATTCTTTTCAGTGTCCTTTCCAGCAAAACCTTGCCATTTAAAGGGGAGAAAGTGACATGGAAATAAATGTACTAAAATGCACCTTATTATGATGTTGGGTACAATGGCTCTTAGAAACTTTGTTCTCTGGTAAGTGGCAAATCTAGGAGGCCACTTTGCTTTAAAAATATGAAGGTGCTGTTCGCACTAATGTGATAAATGTGATGGCATGGATGATAAGGATATCTTTGATAGGTAAATGCATGCTCTTGATTTAAAGATGAGAGAACAGACTAGGAGAATTCTGCTTGTTGATTGCTGTTTTGTGCATCTAAAGAAATTCCCCTTGAGGAATGTGCAGCTTGAAATCTTGCTTGTGAACTGTGCAAGCAATTTGCAGCCTTTGGACCTTATAATTCAGGCTTTCAAATATTATTCTAGAAAGAGCATTGTGCTGTGGGAAGTTTGATGAAACAGAAGAGGAGTCAATCTTCAGTTTCAGTTCTCGATGTCCTACATTATATTGTAAAGATATGGAAGAAGCCACATTGTCCAAGTGTTTTCTGAAAGCTAATCCTCTTCAGGGTCAGTGAATAAGAAAGTAATGTGAAAGATGATGAAGAAGTTGATGATCTGCTTGGAAGAGTTAGACTGATTGCTGAACAGACAGTTTTGTGTTGTTGATGATTAAGTTGTAATCTTTGAAACAATGTAGATCAAAGAGATGGTGGAATCCATAGATCCACATAAGTGCTGAGCAAGAAACAGTATTGGACATTTTGGTCCAATGATAGGCACTATGATGTCTGTATAAATTTAATGTTAAGTATATCTTTAAATTACGAAGTATAAATAGTATTAAAAAAACCAGCTTCCAGTATTGTATGAATTGACTAATAGATTGCTGAATGCTGAGTAGAGATAATGTAACAGTTATATGTATTCTGAAATTTGTTTACTTTAATTTATAGTAAGTTGTATTTTAATGCTAGGTAGTGAAATTTAGTTTAATAATATTCAATACTCTCTATAAATATATTTCTAAATTAATTAGTTGTATAATTTACAACTCAAAAATGTCTGTAAAAATAATTTTACATATATTTAAATACTACACTTTCCTGCAATTTACTTTTTCTAGTACTCCAAATACATTTAATCAATTGCTGTAAAACCAAAAGCCTGCTGATAATTTAAGAAAAATTTGCTAAAATGCAGTTACTCATTTCTTTTTATTCTTTTAACTTTTATTCCTGTGCATTTACTTCAGTATTTTGACATTCATAGTCTTTTCCATTTATTATTTTAAGGTTTATTTACTTCGAAAATATTCCAGTTACTGCTTTCAGAAGTCTTTCAGCAGATTCTATATTTGCAGTTTGTCTACAGATATTATTGTTTATAAGGTAAATCAATTATTATTTTTTATGGGAAACTGAAAACCAATTTCATAAATATATTAGTCATGAAGTAAACACATAGTATGGTAATTAGCTGGGAGAAATATTTATAGTTGTTATAAACATTGCTTTATTTTTGTATATCTGAATAATAGACATTTTCTTCTTTTGTCGAAATTAACTGTTAATTATCTTAACATTTATTTCTAAATGTTCATAATTGCAATTATATATTTCTTTAAATCATTTTGAACCTATGATTAATGTGCTTTAATAAAATAAAATTTATTTCATTATTAATATTTCAGCCTTAAAAATAATGGACAGGAAAATGAAATAACAAAATTATGTGAACTCGTATTCTTTTGATTTAATTAATTATGTTTCATAATTGATAATTATAAAAACTGCAACTTTTAAACAAAAGTCTGTACAACATTATGGGAGGAAATTTTAATCTTAAATGCAGATACTTAAGTATTATAAATTTTAAAAATGCATTTGTTAAGCATTTGTACACTATTAAAAATCTATGATAAAATTCATTATTACTATATGAACTAATGCAAAATTCATTACTATATGAACTAATGCAACATTCTCAGTATTATAGAATTCTTAAAAGAGCATTTAGATTTTTATATTTAATGCATAACAAAATGCAATTTTTATGTTTCTTTCCTGAGACAAATTTGCTATGGTTATAAAACAATAATTGTTTTTATATTAATGAATAGTTTATATTTGTGCAGTTATACATTGTATAGTTATATATTATACAGTACAAAGTCCGTAATCTGGACTGGTTGGGATGTCGGCGATTCCGTATTAGGGGTTTTTCCAGATTATAGATAATCAATTTAAATCTGGTAAGATGGCATGCAAAAATTATACAATTAAAAATATGAAACCGTAATTTATGAAATAAAGAGCAATTATGATCTAAAGGGGTATCGGAATTAACAAAAAAAAAAAAAAAAAAAAAGAAGCTTAATATTTATTTGTTTACTTTAGTAAACATTTCTATTAATGTAAGTTGTTTAAGTTGCTTCGTTTTTTAATTCTCTTTAATTCTATAAACAGACATAATTTTTTGTTCAGTTACAAAATTCCACTGTTCAAGTCCTGTAATTGCTGTGTCGAGAATACCGACTAACTTGTCAATCGTAATTTTTTCGTTTTCAATAATGTTCTCTGTTACTTTCTTCACTACTGGAAGCGCGCATGGGTAAACGCTTTACTGGCTTTATGCGCATGCGTAGCAGACGCGCGCATCAAACGCGCATGCATAAGTTTGTGGCTTTGAGGTCCAGATTATAGATCATTCCGGATAATGGATGTCTGAATTAGAGACTTTGTACTGTACATATTAATTCTAAAATATCCGGCAAAAATGTAAAGACAAGTAGAAAGCACACAAATAACAAATTTTGAAAATGTCTTGCTGAGGTAGTAGTGTGTTGTTGAGATTGATAGGTGAAAGCCATGTGGCATAAATTGTTACTCCCCATGTGGATTTCGAGCAGTATGCATTATTATATGAACCTGAAGTTCAAATATATTTTATATATGGGGTTTGATGGAAAAGGAACAGCTGCCCAAAGATGTTCAGAAAATTGAGTAAACACCTGCCAAACATTTGAGTATATTAAGTAGGAGCTGTATGAAAGTTCATTCCATGTTTGCAAGTCTGATCTGTCTAGCGGTAGGTACTACATAGAAGCCATGCGGAGAACATTGCCACAGGTGCTGCAGAAGAAGCAGCTGTCATATGTAATTTAATCTAGTTGCAAATATAATTGCTGTTGAATATGCATTGTTTGTAAGCCAGCCAACCATTTTGGGGACTTGAGGTAGGAAGAAATTCATCCATATCATTTGCAAAAATTGTAGGCATTGAAAGTGGACTATTATCAACTGTATTTTAACCTTTTACTTGCACCTATAGCAGGCTACCGTGAAGCCTGACTTTCTTTCATACATGTATTCACTGATGAGGTTGTGTTTACATGCTTGAATATGTTTAATATTTACTATTCTCATCTTTGAGTATATGAAATTTACATAGCATGAAATCAATGCTCTCTGGGCAGATTCTTCATTAATGGTTTGGCTGTTGTGGCATACAGCTATTTAGCAGCACCATGCATTTTATATACCTGCTTGAACAGTTGCACATATGGCATCTTTCTACATTTCTTGCTGGAACTTCTTTCTGATTCTCCACCTTTTGCACATTAATATGGTTTCAGCATGATGGAGTGTCAGCTTAATTGAGCAATATTAGAAATTACTTTATTCTAATTACATTATCAATTGGATCAAATGCCTTGGACCAGTTCCTTGCCACCACAATTAACTGATTTGCCAAGTCTGGATTAGGACACATGATGTATGGAAGTCCCACTGAGATTGAGGATGAATATTTAGTGGTTGCTGGAAGTATGAGGGAAATCCATAGGACCTTTGCTAATATAATCCATGCACTGCCACTGTGAATCTTATAATATTGTTGATGGTGATACTTCTAAGCACATGCAGTAAAAAGTTTACTTATTCAAATGCTGTTTCTTTTCGACTTTAACTGTTTTCTCTACTTATCTCTTGTTCCTGGCTTCCTTCTGTGTTCTGGCTCTCTTAACTGCAATTGTTTTCTCATACACATTCCCTCATAAAATCTGCATATTTCAGTCCCTTTTATGTACATTTATATTTCTGCCAATTATTTTAGAATCACCTTATATAATTAATAATAATTTGCATTTATGGTAAAGGTCTTAACCTAACTATTGACATCCTCTGTGGTGACAAATTCTTTTTTTATGCCTCTAATTCATACTTTTTAAACAATATGTTAATTAAAAGCAAATTATATGAATAATACTAAGAAATTTGTTGGAAAAGCTAGAAGTAAATTCTCTTTCATGAGTAATTTGCAAACATTTCCATTTTTTTTTTTCCAGTTACTTCCTTTCTTTTTGCTACATAAGATTTCACCAGAAGTTTACAGACTTTAAAACTGCTACATTTTTAGATTTCCTATCTTTTTTCATTATTATCTGCAGGGTCAATTAACATCAAGCCAGCTGTGGACGTACTTCAAAGATTTACAGAATCCTTTGTATGAAACTTATTTTGCTATTGTGCATGCACGCTTCTCAACAAATACATTTCCTACTTGGGAGAGAGCTCATCCACTCAGGTTTGATTTTTTAAAACTAATTTTATCCCTATTTTAAACTAATTTTGAATTGGGGAGAACAAAATTATGTATGTATACTATTTTATAGCAAAGCTGTAAAAAAGAGAATGTATAGCATTTAAAAGTGTATAGGAAAAATTATACTGAATAGCATTTTTAGTTAGTGTCTTCAGTTTTTTTACTTCCTTCTATGAAGTAAAGGAAGTGTTATAATTGGGAAAAATTTCAGGCATTGTGTTTCAATGATAATATCCATTTTGGCTTCTCAATCCATTTGAATGATGTTTTTGCATGACATTTGTATGCACTTTTTTTTTTCCAAACTGGATTTAAGATGGATTCGGAAGAGATTTTTTAAATATATTATATGTTGCTATTCAATACTTTGATGGAGGGTAAAAGCAAAATGCCTTATTAAGCTACATTATTAAAATCTGTGTGTTTCTTATTTCTATTAACACTCTGTAAAATTAAATTATGAAGGAATTTTCAAGAAACTGTAGCTCTGAACACTGGTAATTTGTCTCAGGTTCATATTCAGACAAACAGGTTGGCTGCATGGGAGTTTTATTGATTCTTCCCGTGTGTAACATCAATACGAGCCAATTTCCATTAGAATGTCCTGCACAAGGCATTTTTCCCTTCAACTAGTTTGTCCTTGAATGCTTCGCCATAACCCCAATAGAAAGAGAAAATTATGCTGATAGTATCCTGTTATAACCGGATGTGGACAAGTGTTGGAGGTGAATGAGCAACAAAAGATGCCCATTCCCATGGGGTATAAAGGTATCTTATGCACTCATCAGAATATTTGCAGAGTTTGAATCATTTTTAGAGGAACTCTATAATCTGGCCACTCTATTACTTCCCTTCTAATTTTCACAAGAGAATATGAATGGCCTGATTTGAAAGACTGAATCAGTGCCTTGAAATGCCTCTGCAAAGAATATCAACTATAATATTTTAGATTATTGTGATTATTGCATAATATGATTGTTCTTAAGTTTTCTAAATTTAGGGAACAAAGTGAAGATTATTGGAAATATCTTCTATCATTCTAAATCATGTAATAAAATGCAAGTGAGGAAAACAGCATAAAGTAAATATGGTATTTTAAGAATCGGGATTATCTTCTTTGAAGCTTATATCCTAATTTTGTTCATTAACTATATGATTTTCTTTTATGTTTTCATCCATTTACCATTTATATTTGCTTTATACACACAGTATCATTCATTCAGTAGACTTAAGAGCCTACCAGTGGCCAAGTGGTAAAACCACTGAACAATAGTAGTTCAGATTATCTTCAAATCGAGGTAAATTGGCTAGCTGCAGGGCAGTTTTTGTGGTTTTCTCCATGCTTAATGTGAACATGATACAGTTTCTTTTAAAAATTCTTGCACAAAGGCATCCCTTCCTGTAGGTAGATAGCACTTGTGTGCTTTGCCATAAACTAAACAATCCTAAAAAATTAAATTTTTGTTTTATAATGTTTTTAGAAGTTTATGTATTAATTTTAAACCTGTACAAGAGCATTTAATAATAACCTGGACTGTTTGATTTCTCACTTGGCGCAATCTTAAGACTTTGTATTGACAATATGGAGAACAAAGTTTATCACATACGGCAAGTGGGACATTCTGCTACATACCATTATGCAAATTTAGTCCCCGGTGTTCTCCACTAAAGTAAAGCAGGACATTGCAGAAGTTTGAGAGTGAATGGGCACCCTCCAAACAATCTCTACAAAGAATCTCTACAAAGAATGCTTTAATAATCTCTACAAAGTTTAAAATAATTTCGAAAATCATGGTGTAAAGTTCACTAGGTTCGATATTTATAAGTTTATAACAGTTATATTTTTTAAGTAAAAGCTCCTTTCTTATCTCTCCTAATTTCATCTTACAATTCCCTACCAGAATGTGTTTTTAGAATTGGGTTAAATGCAGATGAGAAGGTGTAGTACTTAAATCGAAGTTCCACTGACTTTGATAGAGATAATCAGAGTTTCTGACGTAGTACACGTTTGCCCACGTCTCTCCAAGCTGTTACTACACTTGGTCATATTACAGGTCCTTGATAGCTTTGCTAGCTAATTCGATATTTAAGGGCCAACTACTTAGAATTGTGTTAGCTTCAGCTAAATCTTTTTAGTCATTAGTTAAGTTCTTATTTCTTATATTCTGGAGTTTAAGTCCAAGTGGAGGCTTTGTTGTACGTCCTGAGAAAGCCGTCTGTACACCTTAAGTTTGAGCAATAAAAGGTAATTAACCCTTCTTGAGTTTTGCACTTCTATTGCTGGACTTGAGCAATTATTTGCTTAGCTATTCACTAGGTTTCTTCCACACTTAGTTAATAGATAAAAGGGAAGAACACTACAATGGGAAAGATATACTGCAGCACAGGGAGATTATTTTAAATAATGATGTATTTTGCATTTATGTAACCATTCTAATTTTTTAGTCATTTTATTAATTGATGTTGTATTTGAATGCTTTAATACTTTAATATAAGTTACCATATTATATTTATCACTGGATAATTCATTACAGAAAAGAGGCCCACCAGCGGCCAAGCGGTAAAGTCGCTGAACACTGGTAGTTCGGACCGAGGTTCGAATCCTGCGAACGGGCTGGTTGCATGGGCGTTTTCGTGGTTTTCCCCATGTGTAACGTGTATACGAGCCAGTTTTCCTTAGAAAGTCCTCCACGAAGGCATCCCTTCCCTTAGGCAGACAGCCCTAGTGTGCTTTGCCGTAATTAAATAAACCTAACCATTACAGAAAAGAATATATTTTATCTAATCTAAATTTTCATTAATGTTTTTAAAAGCAATAAGTTCTCACCACCCCTCAAAAAAATAGTGTTGGCACAATATTTTTTTTTTTTTTTTTTTTTTTTTTTTTAATTTCTCAAGAAAGTAAGTTGCACAAGTAGGTTTTAATGTAGAATAATCAGAAACGATACTTTTATTTCATAATGTGTTTTCTTTTAATAAAATTTGTATTGTAAGAGCTTTTTTTCCTGTTAATTTCTTTTCTCTTCCTGATTGTTTCAATCTTAATAGTATATTGCAGTATAAAGCCATCTGAGATAGAATCATCTTAATATTTAACAGGGAATATCTCTATCTCTTTGGTTAACTTTAAAACATGCTTTAAATATCTGAAATATATTTATGTGAATAATTTAAAATATTTGATAAAATTCATTCATAATCTTCTATTCTATTTAAAAGGAAACTGTGATTTGAATTTTTATTTATTATTATTTATTATATTTTTTATTGTATATTATTTGCAGGTATTTGGCTCACAATGGTGAAATTAACACTCTTCGAGGTAATGTAAATCTCATGAGAGCTCGTGAAGGCGTAATGAAAAGTTCTATTTATGGGAAAGACTTGAAGAAACTATTTCCAGTAGTTGAGCCACAGATGTCAGACTCAGGAAGCTTAGATAATGTCTTAGAATTTCTTGTAATGGCTGGGCAGCGCTCTCTGCCGGAAGTAAATTTTCTTTTTTAATAAACTGCTTATAATTAAAATTTGTTTTCATAGCATACTATGCTTTTGCCTTGTGAAAGTATGGCTTAAATCACAAATTTCCAGTGACCATGAGTGCTTTTTGTCATTTTCAGAATATTTTTGTGACACATGAATGTTTTGTTGAAAAGTTACAAAAATTATTTTGTGTAAATGTTTATACCGTCATTATTGTTTATTTGACCTTTTGGATTAATTATGCATAAAAATTATTAATTACACTTTGGAAAAGTTCATTAATAGTTTCCCATAGGTTATTTTAGAGTTTTTTAGTTGATAGTAAAACTCCATGTCTGTTTTATGCATTCATATTGACAGGTGTATATTAGTTTCTATAACGGTTGTTTAATAAGTTTAGTAAATTTTTTTATAAGTTTCATCCCAATTCATTTGGTTATGCCACTGCTCATAGCTTTGTTCTTCAAACTAGTTGAAGCTGAATTTTGCTCTGTAGCAACGTTCTCTTTCTTCAGATGTCTAAAGTAAACATTGTAGCAAATTAGAACATGTCATTGTAAAATTTAAAACTAGGCCAAAAAAGCATAGTTTAGCATAGATTTTGAATATACCCTATTGATTTCAAAAGCAATTAGACACATTTTTTTTTTCCTCTTTAGATTAGTGGAGAAAAAAGGGAGAGGTACATTTTGGGGTGGGGGTTGACTGAAGAGGAGAAACATGTTTCAATCATCCTTGAAGTTCTGTATTCAAAATCTATGCAA
This sequence comes from Stegodyphus dumicola, assembly GCF_044657685.1. NCBI lineage: Eukaryota > Metazoa > Arthropoda > Arachnida > Araneae > Eresidae > Stegodyphus > Stegodyphus dumicola. The sequence goes on from NC_140778.1 coordinate 114,253,073, forward strand.
ACTAAGCCTGCTTTTTTTTGCCTAATTTTAAAGGTATTATCATTGTTCAAGCAAAAGTAAAGAAAACTGTGCAGGTGTTAAACATCTTTATTGAAAGAAGCCTTTTTAAATCAAAGGGATTTTTTTGGGTTACATTATGGGGTTCTATATAAAAACTAAAGACAGTTTATTTCTGGATAAATGGATTTAAATATATTTGAACATTCAATGAAATAAAAGCATGCTCTGAATACCCATTTGAGGTTACAGCAGTTGAGATCATCGAAGAAGTGCATATCATCATTATATTAGACTGGTATGTGAAATAAACAAGATTGCTGAGGCCATAGATTTTTAATTGAAAGAACAACAACAGCAAGAGGAGGGGGAAAAAAACAGTATGGGAGAGGAGATTTCAGAACAGTGATTAAAAATTTGAAACAATGGCTTGCAGGATGGTTTGTAGTAATTCATGACTGTGGATAATAATTCATAACTGAATCAAAGCAGAGGACACCATCATACAGCTAAGTCAAAACAAAGGACAACAAATGGTGAAATTATGCCAAGATTGTAGAAAACATTTTATGTTAGTTGGGAAGGGGGTTAGTCACTGGTTTTTGGGATTCATAAGGAATCATCAGTATCAGTTACTCAGGGTGGGAAAAATAATAACATGAGTTTGTTTATTATTATTTATGGACAGTTTGAAAGAGCAGCTGAGATAAAAATGGCCAAAATTAATGTGTAAAAAGGTACTCTGTCACGAAAGCAATGCTGTGTTTCATAAATCAACTGTGACAACATTAAGATGGTATGGATTAGATTTTGAATTTGTCCCTTATTTACTTTGTTCGCCAGATTTAATCTTTAGTGCAAAGCAGAAAATTTAGTTGAGTGGGAAGAAACTCATAACAGGGATGCCATTGGTGCTGTCAATGTCTATTTTGTCTACAATGCTGTATTTTGACGGGATGAAAAATGTTTACACATGGGACTAACTGTATACACATTTTTACTAAGCGTACGCATGTTCTCCTCTAAATGAGACAGTGTTTAGAAATGCTTTTTTTTTAAAGAAAACTAATATATATAATCTGCTTTTTTACAATACTTATAAAATGGTCCTTGTATGTAAGAATAATCTTAATAATTGGTATTAAAATATTTTTTGTAGGCTATTATTACAATGGTACCAGAAGCATGGCAAAAAGATGAATTAATGTTGACAGAAAAGAAATATTTGTATCAGTGGAGCTCCTGTGTCATGGAACCTTGGGATGGACCTGGTAGATTAGTCTTGAATTTTTCAAAAATTTAATCTATATGGTGTTAATTAAGCATATAGATTATAGTTTCCTGCTTAGTTTAGGGATTTGTATATATATATATTTACTAAATGCTAGTGTTAATGTTTACAAGCATCCTTCAATAATTAGTTGTCAGGGTACTGATAAAAACTAGATACTAATTCTTTTTTCATAATGCACAAATGTATTTTGTCTGAAAAAGTACACTCTTACTTATATGCAAAAACTAAATAACATATTTAATGCATACTAAAATATATAGCAAAACTAGATTTTTGATATCAGAGCAAGCATAGAAAATGCAGATATACTGACATATGAGAAAGCTGCTGTAAAAGTTCATGGTGAATGATCACTATTTAAAGTCCAAGCTGCTAGAAAGTTAAGTGAGAGTTCCGTTTTTTAAATATCCTCTTTCACTTTCTATAACCATTTCCAAAGATGCTCTAATGTCTGAAATAAAAGTTGCTGAGCATTTCCTGTGTCATCTAGTGGATGTGGCAGCTTTCTTTGTTGTGTGTCCCGATTCTTTCTTTTCTTCTTGACTCCTTCTTGAGTTTTGGAAGAGAACCCTCCAAAAGCAGGCTTCTGAATTGTATGTGGGAGGGTCTGGAAACTGCCTACCAGTTTTCTTTAAAGTTCATACCACATGCGATCTAAAATTAACCTGATATAGAAACTAATCTCATGAAACAACTCATCAAGGAGCATTGCAAATTTCTGCTTGTAATACATTAGTGTAGTAATCTCTATTTATAGTCTCCCCCCCCCCCCCCGTGGACTCCAACACTGCAGCACTACCCTATGAATATCAAAGATTAAAGTCAACATAAACTTGTGGAATCAGACGCCCAAAATTTTTTGGAAGGTGGTAGATCACTGGGTTTCCTTATACTATACTGCTGTTTTAATTTAAAATTTTAATGTTTATCCAAGATACATCAGTAATGATTATTTTTGTCAAGAATTTCATATCTTTTCCCACTCCTTGAAGAAATACCAGATAGTACTAAAAATAATAGAGTGTATGTTCTTTGTTCAGTGAACATGGATCTTGTGTAAACATGATTCATTTTTATATTCTTTTTTACAATCCCTGCGTTTCCAATATTCTTAAGGCCCACCAGCAGCCAAGCAGTAAAGTCGCTGAACACTGGTAGTTCGGTACGAGGTTCGAATCCCGTGAATGGGCTGGCTGCATGGGCGTTTTCGTGGTTTTCCCCATGTGTAACGTGTATACGAGCCAGTTCCCCTTAGACAGTCCTCCACGAAGGCATCCCTCCCCTTAGGCAGATAGCCCTAGTGTGCTTTGCTGTAATTAAGTAAACCAAACCAAAAAACCAATATTCTTAAAGCTCATGATATTAATAAACACCTTTTTCTTGACTCATCTTGAAAATGCCTTCTTTAAAATGCTTCTGCCACTGGAATTTGTCTAATCTTCACTTCTTAGTTGGAAGTTAATCTGATAATTTGAAATGCTTTCTGTCACTTCTGTAATTTGATCCCAAATTCACTAGTGATTTTTCATTCTGTAATTAATGATATATCGAGGAAATGGTAAAATATTTTGCTGGTAAACTAATAATAGTTGCTTCTTTGCTTTGATTTTATGCAATTTGGCTCGCAAAACGTTTTAGCAAAGTTAAAAAGAATCCTTTATTGTATTTTTGGTTGGATTAGATAAAAGATTAATATAGTTCATAATTTAATTTACCATTAGTTTAAAATTAAGAATTATATTTTCTCTTGTAATTTTGCATTAGTTTTAGAGAATCTTTAAAACACATTTTAATGAAGTTTTTTCTAACAAAGTAATGCTTTTACTCTTCAAAGTGTTGATGAAAATAAACAGTATTTTTAATTTGTTTATAGTCCTTTCATGGCAAATAAAATTATTTTAATCTTTTTTTTAGATTCATGCGTTTGAATTTCTGAAGAAACGTTTTTGAATAAATTTTTTACTTTGTTCAGCATATCTGTAAAGCAATATTTTATCTGTAATCTGAAAAGGCTAAAATTGAGCAACAGGAATTGATGTAATGCAAGTAAAAGTAATTTAGCTTACAAGATCAAGTACTTTTTTCTCTCACACTTGCAGTCAATGAAGAAGGGCTCTTGAAATTTAAAATTATTGTTTTACACAATTTACTTGTATTACACCAATTTTTATTGTTCAATTTCACCTCATTTATGTTAAATTCATTTAACATGCTGTTTATAATAATATTTTAATCTTTATTAGTGCTTCATTTCTATGTACTTAAGAGCTATTTTGTAAGGAATTGAGATAATTTCTTAAACTGCATTTTCAGCTTTGGTTACTTTTTCTGATGGTCGTTACATTGGAGCTATTCTAGACCGAAATGGTTTGAGACCATCTCGTTATTATTTGACCAAAGATGATCAAGTCATCATGGCTAGTGAAATAGGAGTTTTGGATTTACCCAAAGAAAACATAAAATTAAAAGTAAGTTTATGTGTAATTAAATTTAAAGATAATCTGTTTAGAAAAATTAAAATTATTTCTTGACTACCAAACCAAACCAAAACTAATAAATATTCTTATAACACTGTATTAACTCTCAGTGTTTGACATCATTTTTCAGGGTCGTCTGAGACCTGGACGTATGTTGCTGGTCGATGTAAAGAAACATGTCTTCATGAGGGATGATGAAGTGAAACTGGGCATTGCTGAGCAAAGGCCATTAAAAAAGTGGCTTGAAGAACTTGTAACTATTACATATTTATATTTTATACGATGGTAGAGTCTTGTATGAACTGTTTATTCTATAAATATTGTTACGAAATGTACAGGCGCGGTAAGATAGCTTTCCCGCAAAGCAGTTTTAGAGTTGCCATAAAATGGCAAGGGAAAGCAAGGTTGCCCATTTGGCGAGAAATCGCACATTTGGTGACAAAATTGGCGATATGCCATGGATGGTTGGAGAACCTTCTGGAACGAATTCTTACCGGTTTAGCCCAGAATGTTCTCGAACACCAGCCAAAAGCTATATAAATCCTGCTGGTATGGGGAGAGTTAGTGTGTGTGTGCCTCGCATAGAGTGCGAGATAGTCAATATTGAGTGTGTGTGCCTCATCTAGCGAGCTGACAGTCAGTCATTGAGCAAGTGTCTCGAAGTCTAGCGCCAAGTTGGTATCGAGTGCATCGAGAGAGTTTTTTAGTGTATCGCGGATTAGTGCATCATTTTGTCTTAAACTGTGCTGAGTCGAGAGCTATACTCTTGTGTATCGTCGAGTGCATCGCGAGTTGTAGCGTGAAGAGTCTCAAGAGTACGTGGAGTTCCGAGAACGACCAAGCAGAGTCGGAAGCTGTACTTTGGTGCTTTGCAGTGAAGCTGTCTGCACCAAGTTTGCAGTGAAGCTGTCTGCACCAAGTTTGCAGTGAAGCTGTCTGCACATAACCTGAAGGCAGTGTCGCTGATCATGTCAGCGTGTTTATAGTAGTTCATCGACGACTGTAAAACGTATTATGGAGCTGTCCTGACAATATTGGCTAATAAAGTGTGTTTCGATACTTTATCAAGTGTCGTCCTTATTCACTCCAAATCTACGAACCCCGTACGAACGTGAAGGAAGAAAATAGTGCAACAACTGGTGTCAGAAGAAAAGAAAAATGTAACAATATAATATGCAGTATACCTCCATGTATTACGAAAGATGACATATAATATGAATTTACTGAGCATCACAAAATAAGTTTAGTTGAGAAATTTTTCATGCTAAGAAATCGTGAGTATAAAATGAAGAAATTATAAAGTGCTCTATATACAGCTTTATACATTTAGTGAGCAATTTTTATTTCTTGTAGAGAAACATATCTATATGTGTGCATCAGTACAAAAGTCTGAGATCTAGAATTATCAGGACTTCAGCGATTCCGGGTTTTGGAAATTTCCAAATTTTGGATAATCAGTTTAAATTTTGTAAGACGACATAGATATGGCAGCAGTTGAACTTTGCTTATTTTTTAGGTCAAAACAGAAGAATGCTAACTCCCAACAGGGCCAGCATGCATGGTGGCAGAATTTAAAGATGGCAAAAATGTAAGAATTTAAAGGAACACCCAGCAATAAGAATTAGGGATGGTACAATTTTTAGAATTTCAGTTTTGCACTGGGTAACACAAGTTTTGGGCAGCAAAAAAATATAATCTAGCGAGGTACTAAGCAGCAGAATTTATGACCCACAAAAATTGCACTGGGCTACAAAGTGGGTCATCCTGGCTGTTCCCCCTCCCACACAACTACTCAATTACTCAAGGGCCGAAAGTCTGATCCTGGCCAACATCACTATGTCAATCAAAGTAGCAAATCTGTATCCAGGTATTTGAAAATTAAATGCAGGAATCTCAGCTATATGGCAGAAAAATCTCTTCTTTCATTTTGTTGAATATTATATTTTGTTGAATATTATATATGTTGAATATATATGTAATAAAAATAAATACAGTAAAAAGTCTTTAATCCTTACTCGATTTGTTTACTTTATTAAACATTTCTTTCAATGCGCGCATGCGTAAAGCATACATTACGCATAGTCTAAATTAGGAAATTGCAACCAGAAAACTATTTGATGTGTACTCGTCATATTTATAACGACGAGGAATTTGATTTAAATCATATCAAAGACAGAATACATCGAAATGCAATACTACATTTAGTAAGGAATTATAAGCTGAATAAAATAAAAACATCTGACCTGAAGATAAGGATAGTGCTGACAGATCAACTTCCAGTTCATTGCGTGCCGCGACGTCCCCCCCTGCACAGCAGCGTGAAATTGATAAACAGATTTGGAATGGTTAGAGAAACAAAGGATATGCCTTTATCCATTTTTTGCAGCAATTCCACTTTTTGTTTGATGGACATCGAAACATACTTTCGCTTTGTAGATCCTTTACATATTAGTAAATATATATTGGAAATAATATTTGACATAATCGAAAGTTCAAGCTTACTTTTATAAAATTGCTCTAACAGTCTGCAAAAAATAATAAGCTGGATCCAATTCGAAGATTAAGGAACAATGCAATCTGCAACATTAACTGAAATAGATAATTAGATAATTTTAGCTTAGCTTATACCTTCCGTTATACATTATTGTGCATGCGTAAATGCATTATGCGCATGCACACACGCATATGCGTGTGCGTAAAAGTATTACGCATGCGCAGAAAGTTTGTAGCTTTGAGGTCAGGATTATAGATCATTCCAGATTATGGGTGTCCGGATTAATGACTTTTGACTAATATGTAAAAGATTAAATTAGCAGCGTAAATTAATTTTCCATCTCTATTCTAAAAATAGTAACTGCTATTTGCACTGCGTCATTTCTAGATTAATTCATGTCATATGATTCTTACATAATTCTGGTGATGTAAATGGAACTAAAACTCTAGCAGCCAATAGTAATTTTACAACAATATTAATATCCATTTAAAATGCATTCAGAACCAAAACTCAGTCTGAATTAAGATTTCACCCTGAACATAACTTGCTTTCTAAGCTTTGGCCTAGCTGGACTGCAGTCTATCTGCTCCTTCTTTCTTACTGCAAATTTATCTAAAGTGTAAAACTTTTCTGTTTAGGCACAATTAATGTGCTAACTTGATTGTGACCACAACATGTTTGCTGAAATAAAAAAATGAAGATTTAATTAAATTCCGTATACATCATGGATCAATACTTCTATGCCATGAAAATTCCTGGTGGTCATAACTTCTGACTTTGTTTTTATTACATATGTATATATTTACAGATAGATAGATTTTGTGAAGGGAAGATTTTTTATTCTTTTATTCATTTGTTTATTTTTTGGTTAGTGTCAAGAAGTCCAGATATTAGATCATTCCAGATACTGTACATCTGGATTTTAAATTTAGTACTGTATATATAAATGATATGATAAAATTACATAGATTTAAATTTGCTTATTTAAGCTAGTTGGAAATACACTGAAGTGACAAAAGTCATGGAATAGCAATATGCATATATACAGATGGCAGTAGTATCGCATAAAAATGTATAAATGCGAAGTGCTTTGGCAAGGCTTTCATTTGTGTTCAAGTTATTCATGTGAAGAGGCTTTGACGTTATTATAGCCGCACGACGAGAATTAACAGACTTTGAACGCGGAATGGTAGTTGGAGCTAGACGCATGGGTCATTCTATTTCGGCTATCGTTAGGGAATTCAACATTCCGAGATCCGCAGTGTCAAGAGTGTGCCAAGAGTATCTAATTTCGGGCATAGCATCCCACCATGGACAGCGCAATGGCCGACCACCTGCACTTAACGACCGAGACCAGCGACGTCTGCGTAGAGTTGTCAATGTTCACAGACAAGCAACATTGTGTCAAATAACCACAGAAATCAATGTGGGACGTACGAGGGACGTGTCTGATAGGACAGTGTGGCGAAATTTGTCTTCCTTTGGCTATGCCAGCAGAAGAGCGACTCGAGTGCCTGTACTGACTGCAGGACATCGTCTGCAGCGACTCTCGTGGGCTCGTGAGCATATCGGTTGGTCCGTAAACGAATGGAAAACTGTGGCTTGGTCAGATGAGTCACGATTTCAGTTGGTAAGAGCTGATGGTAGGGTTCGAGTATGGCGCAGACCCCAAGAAACCATGGACCCAAGTTGTCAACAAGGTACTGTTCAAGCTGGTGGTGGTTCCATAATGGTCTGGGCTGTTTTTACATGGCATGGACTCAGTCCTCTGGTGCAACTGAACCTATCACTGACTGGATACCTTCAGCTACTTGGAGATCACTTACAGCCATTCATGGACTTCACGTACTCAAACAATGATGGGATTTTTATGGATGACAATGCGCCATGTTACCGGGCCACAATTGTTCGCGATTGGTTAGAAGAACATTCTGGACAATTCCAGCGAACGATCTGGCCACCTAGATCGCCCGACATGAATCCCATCGAACATTTATGGGACATCATTGAGAGGTCAGTTCGTGCCCAAAACCCTGCACCATCAACACTTTCACAATTATGGATATCTATAGAGGCAGCATGGCTCAATACTTCCAACGACTTGTTGAGTCCATGCCACATCGAGTTTCTGCACTTCGCCGGGCAAAAGGAGGACCAACAAAATATTAGGAGGTATCCCGTGACTTTTGTCACTTCAGTGTATATAATAAAGTGAGTTGCCATCATCCAAAGCCAAGATGACAATAAACAATGTGTCAACACAAAAATAAATTAAAAAAAAAAAAAAAAAGACAAAAAATTCTAAACATGTTTTGGATTTACGAAGGTTACAAGAATTGGCATAAATTGCATAAATTATCAGGACTAATTTCAAAGGTTGGAGAAGGTTTGGTATTACTGCAATTTTAGGATCTCCAAATGTGTTAAATAGAATCCATTCTCACTGCCCACCAAATGATTCACATGTATATTATTACATTAAAAATTGAAAGTAGGAAATATTGGAAGAAATTTATGAATTCAGAATATCTAGTAATTTTCTGAGATTTTATATTTATTGTTCTTTTCTTCATGTTCATGAAAAAGGAAGAGTATAAAAATGTTTTTCTCAACAGCATTTTAATTTCATAATTAAATTATTTTTTTGACTGTGTAAAAGAATTCTATGAAATTAAAAATTTAATCCTGGTATTTTTCATAAATTTAAATATTATAATCATTATTCTAAAAATTACAGGAGGTGAAAATATATCAACGATTTTTAGTGCAGCTAGAAATTTATATACACTCTTTTGCAAAAAAATCGAAGCATGATGAAGGAAGTGGTTATTTTTGATGAAATTTAATATGTGTATAGCTCATACACAGATAATAAAGTGATTAAAAAATCAAGGTCATAGTTCTTGTTCACGGCTCACAATCACCCACTGAGTGTCCAAATTAGTAGTTGGTCGAACCGCCCCTGGCAGTAATGCATGCTTGAATTTATCAAGGCAAGGAGTGGTAGAGGTTCCTAATGTCATCCCTGCAACATGTTCAGCCAGGCATTCATCTGTTGTTGCTCCAGATCTACGATATTTTGTAATGCCCGAATGTGGTGGCCTACCATATCCAGACATGCTTGATTGGTGAAAGGTCTGGCAAAGGAAGAGTATCAGCCACACGGAGACAGTTCAGAGATATGTGAGTGGTATGTTGCCTGACATTTTGTTGGAAAATGGCCGCAGGATAATGTGCCATGAAGGGTAATGCAACCAGCCACAGGATGGTATCAACATATCGTTGAGCTGTTAAAGATATACAGGGATGACTAAAGATGATCTGCTGTCATAAGAAATAGTGCCCTACAACACCACACCAGGGGCTATGGCTATATGCCTTTGTTAAACAAAGGCTGATTGGGACTGCTGGCCCCGTCCTCTCCAAACACGAAAACGGTGGTCGGATTTCATTGCTGAACACTATATGGCAGCCATGATGATCGGTTGCGACACCACTCCAGATGACTCCGCCGATGTTGTGGAGTCAAAGGCAAATGTCTTAAAGGCCTCTGTGAGTGTAACCTCGCCTCAGACAAGCGCTATGAGATGGTAGATGGTACCATGGGAGGTATAGACATATCTGTAGTGCGTTGAATAGTCGACAATGATATCGTCGGGGTAATTTGGGCCTGGCGAACAATCATCCTATCTTGCCTCGCATTTGTGCTTGGCCTACCAGAGCCTTTATTTCATCGGCAATTTCCTGGTAGCAAACATTGCTGCCAACATCTTTGTACATCAGTGGCTGTACGCTGCAGGTGGCGGCCTATTGCTCGGTATGACCACCCAGCTTTACGCAACCTTACAATGCGACCATGTTCGAAGTCTTATTGTCGAGAAACCTCAGCTTAAATATTCTCTGATTTGTATTTCTGGTGAAGAAACAGAAAGGAGAAGTTAAAATAAAGACCTAAATCATAATAACTGGTTGATTAAAATAATGATAACACTACAAAATGCACTTTCTGAAAACTACATCCATTCTGCTATAGCATTTAAAAAATGCAATAAAATAATTTAGCATTTAGTTTCTAATTTTAACTTTGAAAGAAAAGATAATTTTCTGTATTACCTCAATGTGTATGTTATTTAGATTATTCAGTTATGTATCTTGTAGAGACCACCTACAAGCATATTCTTAATGTCATTTTGCATGCAAAATTGTTTTATGTGTAAGGTCATCTTGTATGTATAAACTAACAGTATAATGTTCTTTAAATTTTTTATCTTTAGTTTTTGCAGGAGCTTATTTATCTGTTCAAATGTTTGTTTGCTTTATTTACTGTGTATTACAATTTATATAAAACTATGGAATGCAGTTGCAATGATGAATTTTTCTAGATAACTCTTGAAAAACTGAAATCATGCTCACTAAGTGTCAAGCTTCAAGAAACAGCCCATGTTGAAAGTGTGATGAAAAGCCGACACCTTCCTCTCTTTGGATATACCCCGGAAGCTATTACTTTACTTCTGATGCCAATGATTCAAACTGGGTAAGGGAAAACAGTTCATAATTGCAATTTTTATTTTTCATTTTTCAGTTTACATTAAAATTTTATTTAAACTCAGATTTTAACGATATTTTACGGATTTTCACATTTACTTTAATTTTTTGTGCAGATACTTTTTTTGCCATTGACATCTCAAACATTATTTAATATTTGTGGCAAGCACACACACAAAAAAAAAAGTTTATTTTTTAATCAAAGAAATTAAACACTTACTTAGAAAATAAAATGTGATATTATCGCAATTTTTGGGAAACAATATATTGATGTAGACATTTGTTAAATTTTATGACGGAGGGGAAGAATTTAGCATTGAAACTCTGTCTTTTCAATTATCAGATAAATGCTGCCCCCTAAAAAAATGCTGATTACCAAAAATTTTATTTTTTTAGACGTTTTTCTGAATGGTATATTAAGAAATATTATTATAGTAACCTCAGTGTAGGTTTTTTCTACAATGCGATATGGTGCTGATGCCATCTGCTGGTTATAGGTGTTGTAGGTGTAGTAAAAAACAAAAAAGTTTCAAATTATTTACATACAAATATGCATTTTTGTGTGTGCTGCATAGAAAAATGTAATAAATAAAAGAAAATAGGTTTTTATTATTTACTCTGAAGTTTTGTTTCTCTTGGAAAGTTTTCGAATATTTCTTTCTAGTTTAAAAGTAAGTTATTTTGTGGTTATTTTAATATATTACACATATTTGAATAAATGCCAATCTGAAAATTTTAATATTTAACCCACATACCTCTAAATTAAATACATTTGAATTACAAATTATGACCAATAATTTTTTTTTCAGTTACCTACCCTTAAATTTCAGACAGAAAATAAATATAAATTTGATTGTTTTGTTAAAAAAAGTAATTACGGCCCTTCAACTACTCTCAGATATATGTATTTGGCTTGCTTATAGTAAGTGCTTGTGTCCACTGAGCTAGATCATAATCATAGTTACCAATTCAGCAATTAAGTCAGTATTAACATTACAAAGTTACCTTATCGTCTACCATAGTTAAGGATCTGAGATAAAACACAAGTATTTATAACTGTTATATCTTGATTAATTTATTGTAGAAGGAAAGACATTCACATAAATTGTTTTTATGCTTATCAGTAATTTGGTTAAATAATACCAAAATGTAAAATAAATTAAAGTTTGCATATAAATTATTTTATATAATATAAATTTTCCCACGTAAATAAGAGTACGATTGTTAGATTTTGAATGAAGGAGAAATTAGTTTGCTTATAAGGGACATGTGGAATTTTTCAGCAATATCAAAACTGAAATAAAATAAGCTGTAATTATATATAAAATTTATATCATTTCGTATTGCTTTTCAGTTCCACAACTGTAAGATGGAAACAAATTTTATTGTATATATTATCAGCAAAGTAAAATATTTCTTTTAAGTATTGCATTGAAATAAAAATTTATTTACATTCATCTGCCATTTATTTTTGATTAAATAATTTTTTAGGTACTTGTATGTTACCCATTTGACTGAGAAATTGTCTCCAAGCAGTGTGATTTATTGCCAATTATGGACAAGAGTAACATCACAACATACTCATAACATTTGTGCTTTGTTTGATGTATCCTCGATTAATTCTCAGTGATCCTCCATTTGTTTTTATATGAGGAAGGATATAAATTAATTATTACTGCTGCATATATTCTTGCATGTTGGAGGGGGTAAAGGGTTCAAGTGCCATAGAATAACAATTGAGATTACCTTCTGATTCATTAACAGTGGGAAAAAGAACAGCTGGCTATCGTTGACAAAACACTTGATGGAATGGAACAGTTACTTGTGGGAAGTTTGTGCTCTTAGTGTTCTAAATAGAGCTTATGGTAAAATTAGAGGGAGTAGAAATGGACAAATGCCTTTTTACACAGCACAAAAAGAAAATCTGATTGAATACTTTGTAGTGGCTTTATGGTAGCCTATCTAGAGATACTCATGAATCTTTTATGCAGATAGATTTTCTTGCAGATAGAATTGCAGCTTGGAATCCTGTAGGAATAATTGGCTTAATTTTGGTGGGTTCTCCTCCAACTTTCATAATTCATTGGTAGCAAACTTTTACATTATAGATATTCATAGACAGGATATAAGAAGTAAGTAAATATTAGAAATAAAATATGGTACTTTCATAAATACCATGTTTTATTTCTAAAATCTACTTGAGATTATGAATTGCAAGGTTAATTTTATGTCATTCTTTTTTTAACCACAGTACTTATAACTTCAGTTCACGTGTAAATTTAAAAAAAAAAAAAAGTAGTCTTGAAAAGACATTAGGTTATTTAGAAGTAGGATACATGAAAAATGAGCAAAGCCCTCGCCAGACTCGGACCTCTCGAATACATGCCGAGTGTGCTGACCACAAAGGCATTGCTAAGAAGGTGGGAGAAATACCTTATAAGTCTTACTTATAAGACTGATAAGTCTTACTAATCATATTCTTATATAGTGCTACTTCTGTGGATATCTTATTCTTTGCATTATGTAATTAACTATAGTAATGTATTATATAGTTACTCTATCTTGGAGGAATTTTAATTTACTTTTTATATTTATAAACAGAAAGGAAGCTCTTGGATCAATGGGAAATGATGCTCCTCTGGCATGCCTCTCTCATTATCAACCATTACTGTATGATTATTTCAAACAACTCTTTGCGCAAGTGACAAATCCTCCTATAGACCCATTTAGGGAGGACATTGTTATTTCTTTGGTAAAGATATTTTCCTTTTAATTTACAATGTGTTTTATGTTTGATTTCTAAAATACTCTGAAATGTTTATTGAGCATGGTAATAGTGTCATTTTTATCACATTGTTACTTATTTAAAAATCATATATATATATATATTAATTTGAGGGTATGTGATGAGAACCTGTCCCTGTTGTTTAAAAATTCAGTACTTTTCTGTTAATTGGACATGGCTTAGCACTTAAATGTTAGAGCAAAATCTAACCAGAGGGAGACAACTCTAATGATACATAAAGCTTCATGAAAAATAATGAGTTTGTAATAACAGTAATGTATCATATATTGTAATATATACAATGTTTAATGTGTATGCTCTTGTATTTGTGCAATTCTTTGATGGTTTTAGAAGTGAAAATTGATTACTGTGTACATGTACACAGTGATCTATGGTATGATTAAAATAATTATTGTTGCAATGAAATCAGATTACAATATTTGGTGCTTTGGTGTTCATTTGGCAACTTATGTTTTTTGAACAAAAATTCTGATTAGTAAATTAGTCAATATGCACTAATTAAAAAAAAAGTTTCATTCTTTTCTGTGCAAAATTCACGAAATATATATACTGAAGATTTTCACCTCAAGCATAAAACTGCAAATAAAATAGCCCATTAGTAGGCAAGTGGTTAAATGCTGCTAGTTCAACCTGGTTGAAATCCTGGTGCCCTTACACACTTTGCCCTTACACACTTTGCCACAATCAAAGCAACATATATTATAACCTAGCTTAATCAACAGCATAATAACTCTATTTTACTCAAGTAAACTGTTATCTGCCTAACAAAGAAAAAGTTATTTTCTACTTGGTTTCTAAATTTGATGTAAAAGTGGTTCTTTAAATAGTTTTAACTGTGAATATATTTTATGGTAACTGTGATAACAATCAGTTAAGTTTATTTTCACATTTTCGTAATAAATATTTTAAAAGCTGTCAGGCACTGTGATGAGATTTTTGAACACCATATTTACCTATTCCTAGTAGTTATTTTGATTTCATATTAATGAACATAATTATTCTATAAATGATCATGATATTTATTATTTTTAATTTATGTTTATTAAATGAAGTAATCAGCAGTTTGACTTAGCTGTTGAAATTCCGTTATCACTTGTTAATAGGGCCTACCAGTGGCCGAGCGGTAAAGTCTCTGAACACTGGTAGTTGGGTCCGAGGTTCGAATCCCACGAATGGGCAGGCTGCATGGGCTGGCTGCATGTGTAACGTGTATACGAGCCAGTTTCCCTTAGAAAGTCCTCCACGAAGGCATTCCTCCCCTTAGGCAGATAATCCTAGGGTGCTTTGCCATAATCTCAATAAATCAAACCAAACCTCTTGTTAATAGAATATATGTAACACATTTTATTGAAAATATATTCTAATTTTATGTCTGTAAACTTGTATCAGAAACTTAGACCTGAATTTTTGTGAAAACTATCAAAGCATAATTGTTGAAGTTCTGGTGATCCAGATCTCGGACTTCGTGCTGCATCTCCCCCCCTTTTTTTTACGTAAGTGTATTGCTTACATAAAAAAAAAAAAATAAATTTTTTAAAAATTGAGAATTTTTAAGTCCATATTAAATTTGTTAACATTGTCTTTTATAAGCATTCTGTATAGAATCACTATTAGAAGTGCTTTCTGAAATATCTGTTATATAAATTCGACAGAATTGCTATGTTTTAAATTCATTTTTATGCATTGCTTGAGAAAGATTTTTAATATTATATTTTAGTTATTGCTTAATGCAATAAAAGGTAAATGTTATAATCAATCATGCGTATAGATATTTTTTTTATCTTACTTTAATAGGCTTGCCCGATTGGTCCTTCCTTTAACATTTTGGAGCCAAGTGCAATGCAGTGCCAGAGGCTGTGGCTTGATCATCCAATTTTGACACTGTCTGATATGGCAGCTATTAAAAATACAAATTACCGAGGATGGAAGGTAACTTGAAAGTTAAGTTTTTAAAACAAATTTATAATGACTGAATGATGTATGTTATTAAAATTTCAAATTACTGCAAATAATTTTTTAAAATAAATTATGTCAATCTGTTTTAATAAAAACTTTATATTGGCAGGATAAATGGTTATACATACTTTTGGTAGGAATGTGTAAATAAGAATCAAGAGACGGTGCAAACATGATATTTTCATTAAATGGCCTTTGTCTCACAAAGCTAAGTGCAAAGACTATGCTTTAAATGCTTCAAAGCTAAGTGCAAAGACTATGCTTTAAATGCTTCAAAGCTAAGTGCAAAGACTGTGCTTTGAGTAGCAAATAAGAGATAACTGTCATAGATAAAAGTATTAATTCAAGTGAATTTTATGGACATTATTATAGGTAAAGTTAAGTTTGAATATTTGATTTTAATGATTTCTAAACTTTGGGGTCATTTCATGCAATATCAAGAGTATGTGAAAAATATGTAAAATTTGGCAAAACCACAGTTAATCATAAAAATTGTGACAGAAAACAAGAAACAGATATGTAAGTTACAAGATTGCACTTGAGTGAAATACTTGAATTTTAGTCGTATAATCCTACTAGACAAATAGTGAATTGCTATTTCTGAAATAGTACGATAAAGAATTGCACAGGTTTTTAACATGTTTTAAAATTAAACTTAACTTTTAACATAAAGGACACAGCTCATGCTACAAGTAATCACTACTTGTAGCGATGTAATTGAAATAATAATAGTCAAATAAATTTAAACATTGATCAGTAGTCTAAATAGGCAATAACTAAGCTATAAGCTAGGTCAAATAATTTACTGATGCTTAAGTTTAAAGTAACTGGCTGCACAAAAATGCAAAAGCTGAGATAATTATATTTAGATAGAACTTGGCTGAATTCTAACACTGTGTGAGTGTCAGAAATTCTCTAAGATTCAAAATCTCTCAGCTTAAATAGTCTTAAGATATTTTGAATTCTAGTGAGGAGTATGGAAAGAAAAAGTTAAAGATTAAAATCATAATGACTGGTTAGTTCAACATGAGAACCTTATAAAGTTAAATAGTAACTCATAGCATAAACACCAATTTTGCAAATATGCCATTGCAGATCTTAATGCAGTTGCTTCTATTTACTGTATGTAACATTATGCATTTGGTTCTGTGGAGAGACTATGCATTACTGAATTTCAAAAATTTGTTTTTATGGCCAATGTCCACATTTCACCGAGTGTAGAATGTATTTTTGAGTTTGCAGAATCTTGTCATTAAAGATTGTTACTCCCTTTACATTAATAGAAATAGTGTGAAATCGTAAACAGGTTATCTAGTAATTTAGGTCAGTGTTCTAATAGTGTCATGTTAATGGCAGTACGTGTTCTTTATGCTAGACTGATCTTTTACAGGCAAGTGAGTAGTAAAACAGTCTGAAGAGCATTTTTTCTTATTGGAAGATATCTATTGAAATGTATTGAAAGGCTGAGGAATGGCGATTTTGGGATTTTTATCAGCAGCAAGCTGGTAAGAGTGAAATTTAATGCTTTTGGTTTCCAACAGCGTGACTTGTTGAGATTTCATCTGGGCTTTGAAATCTTTATATCCAGAGTCGTCTAGAAGCTTAGTCAGGATTTTTCATGAATAATCAGAATCTTTGATGTGGGAGTTTGGAGCTCCTCCTTGAATATTTGAAGTCTGTGCATCGTGCTCTTCCTCATTTGCTGTGATAGAAGCATCTTGCTCTGATGTAAACACTGACGTGATCTCCTGGGCAGGTGCAACTGGTTAGGAGATTTCCTATAAGTCACATTCACATTTCAAGTTTCCAGTGTTGTATATTCCTTTAGATAATGCTTTTAATTTCTGATGCTTTGCAGATTTAGGGCCTGAAATTTTCTTTGCAGGCTTTTCGGAGGTTTCCTTGTTTTCAATGATTGTAATGTCGTTGTCTTTGTTTGGAAGTATGGCGTATCTATTGCTGTTATGTGAGGAGAGGGAACTAAGTGGCCTTCATCGTTTATTTCAAACAAATTCAAAATCCATGTCCTCATTATCCATTTTGCAGCTTAAAGCAGCGTTTTCTTGAGAAGAGGGGGTATAAAGCTCTGAAAACATATCCTGGTATTTTGGTAACTCATCAGCAATCAGTTTGAGAAATTTCTGTATCAAACGAAGTAATGCATGCTCACCTTTTTCAAGGAAGTTGTTTTCCTGATGAGCCGTAAGATCCATGTAGTCTGCTAATATCTGCTTGACAAAAGCCGTATTTCGATTCAGGTCGGTATCCAAAAAGAGAATCTGGTTTGTATTAGTGCACGTAAAAGAGCAGGGAAAATTGCATTCTCAGAGTATGCAACATTAAATCGACACGTAAGGACCTTTTACAGTTCCCAGAACACAAGATTCAATGGGAACAAACCTTCTTAAAGTGTTGACCAGCGTAAGATACATAACATAGATTCAGAAAATGCGAGAGCAAGGGAAAAGATCTGGAGAAAACTCTCTCTACTTGAATTCAGTTTCTGGGAAAATTGAGGTCAGCCTTTTACTTACATGTTAAGTATTTAGTTTTAGTTTATGAGTATGAAAAAATACTTTTGTTCATGTGTTGGTATTTATGAGCATTTTGTATGCATTTTCTTGTTTAATTTATAAAACACATTAAAAATAATCTAAATTTGAGTAAATGTATATATATTTTTTGTGTTTTGGAAAGGTGGTAGTGGGGAGAGGAGCAATGATGGTCTAGTAATGGTGAAATGGGTGCATGGGACAAAAAAGTTTTAGAACCCCTGATTTAGATAAATATGAAAGCAAGATTTGTTAACCTATCATTCCAGAAAAATGTGACAAAAGGAAAACTGTCTTCATAATATTAACACATAATCAGCATGTTTTATAAGAATTTTGTGATTAATTTCTTATCTTCTGGAGGATTTTTAGATGAATAATGACAACAGAATTTTTCTTTTGAATTTTTCTTTTTTTATCCTAGAAATCTTTTTTGTCATATTTATCTTTCTTTTCTTTTCTTTTTTTTTTTTTTCTCACAAGATACAAGCATGGGAAACTGTAAAAAGTCTAATGTTTCTAATCTTGTCACATTGACAAGTATCTGTAGATAGGAATTTTTTTATAAAGAAATTGAAAACTGACAATTTAAATGATTGATCTTGTATGTCTTAACTCTGAAAAACGAAGCCTTCGACAGTTGGTATGTTAAAATACAGAACCGCCCAAAATGTTTTTCGAGAGTCAGAGCAATTTTCTCTCTCCCCATTCATTAACGCACAAAGAAGAGTGAAGATTTCATATGACATCCTTTCTACTTCTCACAAATAAAGATAATAAACCACAAAAGCTGTCTGCAGTAATCTGGTACAATGCATTTGGGGAAACTGCACCTGCTACTACATACCTTAGGGCAGGAAGGGAAACAACATCAGAGTTTTGGCCATTTGGGGCTGTTGTGCTCATTTGAATGAAAGGGCATTTGAGGCGTTATGGTATTCAAAGTGTTAATACATTAATACATCGAGCCAATGCTAGGCATTTCGCTTTCTAGTGCTCCCTTTGTGGTTCCTATATTCTACTACCTCATGCCTCTTTAAATTCTAAAATTTTTGCTGTTCCTAATTTCTATTGCCAAATACTTGATATTAATTATACTCTTGTTTATAAATTTTGTTTAGAAATGAGAATATTAATAAATAAAATTCAAAGTGCTTCATTAAATTATAAAAATTCTGCTACACTGGCTCCCATCCTGGCAATATACCATTTCATACTTATTCTCAATATTCATATTATTAAAGAAATAAAATTAGAAGTTTCTCATACGCATTGTAAATGCATGCATTTTTTTAGAACGTTTCAGTAAAATCTGAAAATTCTAAAATAAAGAGGAAATTTGTTGAGAAGAAAATTGGTTACATAGCGAGGAAGGAAAAAAAGTGTTTTCTAATGGCATTATTGTTGAAACATCAGCAAATTAGGAGATGAAGCATAGAGAACATTGATTTGTTTGTTGAAACAAAGTTAGGAAAAATGCTAAAAAGAAGGACATTGATATAAGTTGGCTTATATATCTATACAAAATTTTTAAAATAAAAAGCCACATAAATGTTTTGTGCTTTTTTTGTTACAAAACATATAAATTTTATAGCTTTTAATGTGTAACTATCCTAATAGCATTTTAGAATCAATGTCATAAATTATATATGTTATATTGAGCTGTAATACGCACTCAGATTGTGATTTTATAGTGCTTTTTTAACAAATATTTTTTAAAATAAAAATATTTTTAATAGTGACCATGTAAATCCATAACAGGCCCATTTTCAAATTTTGCTTACATATGTTGTCCTCAAAGAAAAGAAAGAAAATTCAAGACAAATTAAAGTTTAGTTTGAGCAATGCATTGCATAGAGATGACTATTTATTTCTACAGTTCAAAATATATATATAAAAAAAAATTGAAATTTTTTAGCTATAAATCTTAAAATGTGTGATCATAGGCAAAAATGCCTGTCCCTTTCAAGTTTCATGTCATTTAATCTCTGTTTTGTAATCTAATTATTTTTTTTAAATAAAGGAGTTTAATTATCTTAAATATGAACTATTAGTGTGTTATATTCATAATAAAAATTAATCGCAGAAGTTTTTTTTTTCTTTAACAAATCAATAGAAAAATAATTTGTTTTCCACTTCATGTCAAGTCCATTAAGTTGAGATTTGTTTACCCCAAATTAGTTTGTAAATCTGTCTAAAAGCTGCAATACATATTCAGTGACATAGATAAACTAGACAAGCTAAGTTTGACTACTTTGAATATGTACTGCCCACATTAAGGCAGATTTACAAACTAATTGGGAGTAAAATAATCTCTAACAGACTCAGCATGAAGTGGAAAGTAAATTATTTTTATTAATTTGCTAAATTTTTATCTAAAAGTTTTCAATTGATTTTTTATATCTTAAATTGTAGAAATATATTTATAGTCATTTTATGCAATGCGTTGCTCAAATTAAATTATTGCTGGGTTAAAAAGTGCTTAGAAACTCACTGTAACATAACCCAGTCGTAGAATCAAACTAGTTGTGCATGTTTCATCTTTTGTATTCAGCCGGTGCTAAATATTTTCCTACCAAATGCTTTTTTTTTTAAGCTCATAGCCAAAGGGTTAAATTATGTATTTTTAAAAATTTGCTTTTATTTTAACTGTAGAAATTTATCATGCAATTAAGCAAAATTTATTTTATTGAAAATTTTCCAGACCAAGGTAATAGATATTGTATATCCAAAAGAGAATGGATGCAAAGGTTTAGTTCACGCTATTGATAAAATCTGCACAGAGGCTGGTGATGCAGCTGATAATGGTTATAGTCTTGTGATACTATCAGACAGAAATGCTAGCAAAGAGAATGTACCTATAAGGTAAATTCATATGCTTATTTGTAAAACATTTATTCTTGAATATAATAATTAATTTTTCTTGTTTATATGGTTTATACATTGAATCGTCTCTTGGATAATTACCCATAGTTTCTGAAGATTTTGATCTTCTTTGGAAGTGATCATCAAGGAAAATTCGTTCTGATTTGCATAATGACATGATGTATAGAGAAAATTATCGATTTGTACACTAACTTATCTTATTCAAGGCTTTGTCAGTTTAAGAAAAACATTGATGTAGAAGGTTGACATATAACACAGCTGATGAAACTAATATTTAACTAAAAATGATTATTATTATGCATAAAACAAATTTGGGAAAAAATTCTGTCATAGTTACAGGGTTGCCATGCTACCTGGAAAAACGGGAAAACCGGAAAAAGTCAGGGAATTCGGAAATTGACCAAAAAATTCAGGGAAAAGTCAGGGAATTTAAGTGTTTTAGTCAAAATCTGGAAAAGTCAGGGAATTTCATACAACGATCCCGCCAAAAACGGCAAGTTTTGCGCCGACGTCAGAAGACATCACTTTTTTGGCGAATTGTGTATCACGTGAGTGTCATTCGGGCAGCTGGCATAGAGCCAATTTCCGCAGCTCCAATTTGATTGTCTTTTAGCAAAGCAAGTTTCCCACAACTTTTGGTTTCCAGTAACCTCGAGAATCGCATGTGCAGTGCATGAACTAAAGAAAGTACCTGTTCTCGTATAACACAAAATGGGTTTAATCCTAGTATACGGTACCATGGAGGTTAGAATCAAAAAAATATGTATTGTAAAGAAGGAAAACCTCTCTGCAACAGACGTGGCTCCATTCCATCATAGAGAGAAACAGCTGTGCATGCTAGATATATCTGTCGCCAAAGCTCGAAACCGGTGTCAAAGTTCGAAGGTCACGTTATCAAGAGTTCATAAAATGAATATCGTTTAAAATTTCTTTAAACTCTAAAGGAAAAGAAAATGTTTTTTGGCGTAAGTAAATTTATTCATGGATTAATTATTTTGAGGAAAAAAAAAAAAAAACTACGAAAATCCGTTTTTAAAATTATTGCGAAAAATCTAAGAAAAAACTTTCTTTGATAAAACGTTTCTTCTTGGATTTTTCTCAATAATCTAAAAACGGATTTTCGAAGTTTTCTTTTTTGTCAAAGAACGTTTCATCTTAATACGTGTTTCTCAATTTCCTGTACACATCGCGGAGAGGGAAATTTTGGCCGCCAGATTCCGTCGCCAAATCCCTTGGCAAATTTTTCCTCCGCTTTCTAGCGGCGTAATAGCATTTACGTGTATGGAACCTTTTCTTCTTTACATAGACGTTCTTTGGTTAAAATAATCTCCATGTATGGTACAGCGGGATTTGGCGACATGGTGATGAGCAGTGAACGGGTGATTTGGCGACATGGTGATGAGCAATTTTCAAAATCATGTGAAGGCCATACCATATACTAGGATTTTACCGCAAAATCTTTTTTGTTTCTTTTCTTTTTAATAAATACCTTGTCATTTTGCAGTAAATAAAAAAATAGTAATCTGTCATCTGGGCTAACTATATTCACTAAAATATCGTTGATTATTCTAATTCAATTTTTAAGTAATTATCTTTATTTTTATGTTATTCATATCATTTAATGTTGCTTCTTCCCTCTAAATTTATTTATCATTAGTAAATAATATTTCCAAATTTCAGGAAATTTTCTCTGGCATAATCCTGAAATTAATTCTAGCAGTATGATGACATCACGAAATTTAATGCACATATTTTTTCCTTATGTATGCTGCGAAATAAATATGAAATACCTCAATTTAGTAAAAAAATATCATTAAATAGATTTCTTTCTTTCATTTAGCTGCAGAATATCTGCAAAAAATGCCTTATTTTATTTCAGATTGGGCAGATTCTAATCTCAATCTTCAGTGGAGAAAACAACTCCTATTATAATTATATTTGTGTTTTCAAGTGTTAAGGTGCCTTTTAAGAAGACACCTCGCACAAATTAAATTTACCTAAAATCTAACCTAACTTTTAGCATTGCATTGTGATTTATAAGAACCGGATTAGCCTCATGTTGAAGCTGAAATGTTATATTATTATTTGAGTAATAATTAAATAAAACATACAATTGTTATCCAATGTATATATCTTAAATTTTATTAAGTTTCTTAAGTGGAAAAGTAAACAAAATTATCAAACAAAGTGTACCAAGAATAATTAAAAATAAATGTCCTCTGGGATTTATTGAATAATTAAGTGAATTTGCTATACAGTACAAGTAATACCATAATTAATTTACCTCTTAGCACAGCCAACGTACATTACGCAAATAGACTGGAATTTTCTCGAAACATACCTGGAAAACGTGGAAAAGTCAGGGAATTTCATTCTCCTGTTTGAGTGGCAACCCTGTAGTTATTTTCCTGAAACATTTGAGTAGTACTTTTTAAATTTGTAAAACAGATCTTATAGATCTAAAAAAAATATTGTCTTATTCAAGGCTTTGTCAGTTTAAGAAAAAATTGATAGAGAAGAGTTACATGTAACACAATTGATGAACCTAATATTTAACTAAAAATGATTATTAAATAATGCATAAAACAAAACTTGGGACAAAAATTTGTCATAGCTATTTTTCTGAAACATTTTGAGTAGTACATTTCAAATTTGGAAAACAGATCTTATAGGTAAATAAAAAAAAAAAAAAAAAAAAAAAAATAGCTGAAATGTTATATTATTTTATTTAGTGATTTAAAAAGTACATACTGCATATTTAAAACACTCATGTCCTGAAGTCAACCTATTTCATTTTATATTTTGTTAATTACTTTTCTTTTAAAAAAAAATTAAACCCCTGAAAGTTATTATAAACTTTTTTACTTGATTTAAACTTCAGGAAATATGAGATTTTTTTTCATTATTTTGAGTAGAATTTATTGCCTACTTAGAAATCGTTGAGAAAGCTTTGCTTTTTTTGAATTATCTTTGGTGCCATGTAATATTAATTTCTAATATTTTACCAGTTATCAGATACGAAATGAAGCAATTATTTTAAATTGTTAGAAATGTGATGATACATTTCAAGATCATTATGCCGCAATTCATCCTAGGTAATAAATTATAAGATCTATCAGAATGTTTGGTCTGTTTGGGATTTTGCTAAAGGTATGGCAGAGTAATCTTACTAATATGAAAAAAGGAGAACAGCAATGCTGAGATGCAGAATACATTTTTGCCTTGCAAAAATAGCGTGGTATGCCATCTGTTTGATTAGAACTGACATAACCATATACTTTAGACCTATGCACTGTGTTAGTAGTAACATGGAGAGTATTCGTAGAATTATTCTTCACATCATTCTATTTCACTGTGGATTAGCATGTGCTAACCAGAATTTGCAATATATTGTTTCTTCTTTGGAGAAAATGGGAGGTTTCAGTCACAAACTTCAGGCACAAACAAAGTTTCAGATTATCAGTCAAGATCAATGAGTCCAGGAAAAATTTACTGCCGTTCGGCAGAAAAACAAAAAGTAAACCTATGTATAACTTCTGAGTAGCTTTAACAAATGTTTTAGGGCATGGGAATCTTTAGATGATATCATTCAAAGCACGTAAATGAATTATCAGTGCAAAAACAAACATTTGGAGTGTAAAATTTAAGAAATAAAATAGTTTAATTTTGACATAGTGTAAATGGATTCTGCATTATTAATATTTGATTAGTTTATTCCTTTTTAAAAAATGATATTTTCCTGTGTGCTGTCAAATGACATTTTTTTAATGGAAAAAAATTACCCATTTTAAGTAAAATTAAATATTTAGAGCTGATATAATTGTGTCTCCGTATCTGCTAATTTGATATTCGTGGTTTTGGTTATATGTGATTTACAGCAAGTAAAGAACATTTTAAATTTGTTTTTAAAGGCACATGAAGTGACAACAGAGAAATGTAGCAGTCCAAACATGACCAGTACTCTTTTGTTACACAATATAGCATGTTCTTCTATGTAATCACAATCATGAGGCTTGTTTTAGACCAATGTAACCAAATACCTAGGATGAGAATGATCATTATGTAACCTTATGTGTACTTAGTAATTAATAGTGGAGAAAGGCCGTACAAGACCCTCATATTCTGCAGCTTAGGCAGATAGCCTTTGTTTTGTTTCAATTAAATCATATAATACGCATGCATATCCTCCGTTCATAGATTATCTACAGATTCAAGCATTTCTTTCCCAACCCTTTCTTTATGGCTATAAATATATATGAGGTATAGTTATACATGTCGGAAAGTATTTCAGACATTTGTTCATGATTCTTTGTTAATTTTGAATCTGCCACTTTCAGTGTTACTTTTATTTGTAGTAGTGCCACATTAACCAATTTTTTTTTCCATTGCTTTGTTAAAAAAAAGGGGAATAATTTTTTTTTTTTTTTTTTTTTTTTTTTTTTTTTTTTGGGTACTGCAGCTTGAAAACTTCAGAAACTGTGTTTCTTCATTTCTCAGTCATATTTTGGAGAGTGATCTAAAATGTTAGAATATTTTATTTTCACATAAATTAGAGTATATTATAATATACATTATATTTTATTTAGCAGGGTATTAGTTTGATATGCAATGATTGAAATATATAGTATATTTTATTTATCGTTCACGATGTTTTACAGCAGAAGTTGACAAACTTCTTTTTGGAACTGGACAGACTGTAAAAATGTTAAGCACAGCAGCACAACAATGATGAAAAGAAAAAAAAGAAATAGTTTCAAAGTTTTCAATGATTATTTTTGCATAATATTTATACAGTCAAAAGTCGTTAATCCGGACTCGTCGGGACTTCGGCGATTCCGGATTATAGATCATCAGTTTAAATCTGGTAAGATGGCATGCAGAAATTATAAAATTAAAAGTATGAAACCATAATTTATGAAATAAAGAACAATTATGATCTAAAGGGTATCAAAATTTACAAAAAAAAAAATAAAATAAAATAAAAAAGCTTAATATTTATTTGTTTACTTTATTAAACATTTCTTTCAATGTAAGTTGTTTAATTTGCTTTGTTTTATGTGCTAATACTTTCTCTTTAATTCTGTATAAACAGACATAATTTCTTGTTCAGTTACAAAGTTTGGCTGTTCAAGTCCTGTAATTGCTGTGCCAAGAATACCGACTAACTTGTCAATTGAAGTTTTTTCGTTTTCACTAACCTCTCTGTCACTTTCTTCATGCCTTTATCCATTTTTTGCGGCAATTCCACTTTTTGTTTGATGGACATCGAAACATACTTTCGCTTTGTAGATCCTTTGGGAGCTCCAGCATCGGAAATTCTATGTGACATAATCGAAAGTTCAAGCTTACTTTTATAAAATTGCTCTAACAGTCTGCAAAAATAATAAGCCGGATCCAATTCAAAGATTAAGGAACAACACAATCTGCAACATTAACTGAAATGCCTTAGAATCAGTTAAAGATAATTTTAGCCTTGCTTATACCGTCCGTTATACATTAAATGCGCATGTGTAAAAGCGTAACGAGCATGCATAAATGCATTATGCACATGCGTAAAGCATAAAGTTTGTGGCTTTGATGTCCAAATTATAGATCATTCCGGATAATGGATGTCTGGATTACAGACTTTGTACTGTATAAGGAATACAGCATTACATACAGATGTGGATTGTTTATTAATTATAAAGAATACAGCATTACATATAGATGTAGATTGTTCATCTTTATGCTAAGCATGACCAGAGTCACTAGCTAGTTTTTTCAGTTACTTGCTAATGATAACAGGATCCAAGTTCAAATATTAGAGGTAGGAGAGCAAAGTCCCTCCGACCATGTAAAATTTCAAAATTAGGGAAGAAAAGTGATCAGTTTTTGGTTTATTACAGTGTGCATATCATGTATCTTAAGGGTAGGAATAAGAGCTGTTTGTTTTATTGCAGAACAATTCTTGAGTTAATTGTTTTTTAATGTTTTAGTGCTCTTCTAGCTTTGGGAGCTGTGCACCATCATCTCATTAATGAACGCAAGCGCCTAAAAGTGGGTCTTATTGTTGAAACTGGGGAAGCAAGAGAAGTTCATCAAATGTGTGTTCTTCTTGGATATGGTGCTGATGCTGTGTGCCCATATCTAGCATTTGAAATTGCACTGTGCTTGAATAGGGAAGGCTTACTTATTCCTAAAATGAAAGAAGAGGAAATTGAAACTAATTACATTAAAGCTATGGCAACTGGAATCTCTAAGGTACCTTATTGATAAATAAAAGCATATTGTAATAAAATATTTTTTATAAATGATATAAACATTTAAATATTTTGGCATGTATTTAATTGTCTAGTATTGTATTATAAGAAATTTCAAGTAAATTGATAATGTCTGTTACTTTAATTCATGTCATTTTTTTTTTGTTTGAAGAGAGACTATAAAATACTGCTATATTAATTAACTTTTAATTGACTAACTTTCAATGAATTTTGGAAAATCATCAGAAAGTAAATTTCATGGTCAAAATCTTGTTCATTTTCACTTAGGAGACACACACAAACAAACACAACCCCCTCCATTTTAATTGAAAGTAGAATATTTTAATATATTATTTAAGCTTTGGAGTAGATATTTAATAATGCAGTAGTAGTCAAATCTCCTGCATATCAAAGAATCATTTCATAAGTTCTACATGATTATATTTTAAAATGTATTACAATAGCCCACAAAGCTTTTTTTAATTAAAGCTAGCTGTCTTCTAAACAGGATTTTTTTAAAAATTTGAATTAACAATAATTACTTCAACTTAAGCCTATTGCAGCAAGTTTCTGTAAGATTCTATTTAGAGCCTCATACTCTACCATATGTTAATCTGTTATACTGATAATATATAAGCTCATTAAGTTGTATTATAACAAAGTATTTTGATGGTGAGCTTATATTAGTAAATCTAAATTTGCAGAGGAAGGGGGAAAAATACAACAAATTTTTAATTTTGCCCATTTGATTTGCAAGCTGTAAAATAAGTAAAAGAAAAGGAGAAAAATAGGCAAGCTAATAGAATTTATTTTTCTATAAATATATGAGATAAGTTTATGTGTAATAGCAAATTTTATGACAGCAAATTATGTGAAGTACTCAGTTTAGATTTATTGTTAGTTTATGTTTTGACTAGATTCCCAGAAAAAATAGAATAATTTTACTTTAGCTATTTTGGTGTTTAGAATTTTATTTTACATTTTTTGTTAATTATATTTTAATTAAAAATTTCAGGTCATGACTAAGATGGGAATATCCACACTTCAAAGCTATAAAGGTGCTCAAATATTTGAAGCTTTAGGTTTAGCTAATGAAGTTGTTGAAAAATGTTTTAAGGTAATTAGAAAATGATAATATATTTGATGAATGGATTATATATGTGAAATATTTATGTAAAATAGGGATACATTTTCTACTTGTATTATTATAATTATTATCTTAGGATTTGTTTACTGATATGCTTTTGAAACTTGTGCATTATTCTTGAAGTAATTTGAAATTTCATATAACTGTTCTCTTAGAAGGTATACTAATATTTATGTGCATACGTATATTTTAACACTCATTTGTATGCAGCAAGTTTTCCTCCCCCTATAAATATTGTAATCTCTGTGTTAACTCTAAATGAAACTGAAATATCATTTCTTTCCACTAATATAAAGAAGAGGAATTTCTGAAATTAAGTTTTATTGCTAGTGTTAATTTTTCTTTTAATTCTTGAGACCACATTTTTGATAATGTAAGGCATTTGCAACTGGAATTCCAAAGAACATTCTTTAAAAAGCTATATAATTAATTTTTAAAAAGGAAAGTAGTTAGGATACATCATTGCTTATGTTTATTTTATGCAAGTTTGGGGAATTAATATTGTGACAAATTTTGATATTTATCCGAGTCAGTTTTCATAATGGATTTTATGAAGTCATTTTTATTAAATATTTAATATTAAGTTATTGATTTAGATTATTGTGATTATGTAAATATTGTGTTTTCTGTTTGTAGTTTTCATTTTTGTATATGCTCGAATGATGTTATGTATTTATTTTTATTTATCTAATTTGTGGTTTTTATATGGTAATTTTATATTTATTTTATTGTTAATGTTTAACTTGTGAAGTTAACAATATTTCGTAATTTCTTGTCTACTTGATGTTGTTTTGGAAATTTCCCAAAGATAATTTTGAAAGTCCTAGGCGGGATTTTTGTGTAAGATTCCAGAGGTACATTCTCTCTCTCTCTCTTTCTTTTTTTTTTTTTTTTTTTCTTTTTTTTTTTGAGTAATGGTATCTGTAAGTAGTAAGCTGTTTGAACAGTGGCTGTAAGCAAAATGGATCAAGTCTTCTTGCTTGTTCTATGCTGTTGAACTTTCTGCTTGGTGACTACTGCTTTAAATTATTTTGCATGAAAGATTTTTGTAACCTATGATATTTCTGCATGTTCAAGAAAAATTTAGTTTACTTTTGCTGTCTCCTTGGGATATTTATTGCTAATTACATTATCTGTAAGAGCTGTTTTAATCTCATTTAGAATAAAGTTTTAAATTTACGTTGTTCATCAGGCTCAGTTATTTAAAGAAAACTGTATAAATTCATTGCATGCAACAATATTCTTTTTCAAAGCTCTACTTATACTATAAAAAAAATGTGAAAGTTCTGTGTTGTACTTTTGTGCTTGCACTGTTATATCATATTTTGGAACATTCTTGTTGTTATTTTAGACATCATTATTGCTATTTACAAGCTCACAAAACTTTTAGAAGACATTCTATTGAAAATAAAATAGATGTCTACTTTTTATGCTTTTGTATACCTTATTTTAATATGCTTATTTCAGAATACTCCATCAAGAATTGGTGGTGCAAACTTTGAAGTAATTGCTTTGGAAGCTCTTGAGAGACACAGTATAGCTTTCACTGCTAGAAATGGTGATAGTCACATATTAAGAAATCCTGGTTTCTATCATTGGAGAAGTGGTGGAGAAGCTCATGTGAATGATCCTTTAAGTATTGCGAACTTACAAGTATGTTTCTTTTTGTAATGCAATTCCAATAATTAATTAAATTCTTTAATGAAGTGGAGAATCATAGATTATGTTTACCTATTATGCTTAAAATTGCTTAATGATTGTTATTCAGAGAAATTGTAACATCAAATAAATAAAATAATAATAATAAAAAAGACATCAGTTATAACAAAGATATTTATTTGATGGGACATGAATGAGCAAAATTTTAGAGTCAGGTACATTTAAATTTAATGCATTTTGTCCCACTTTAAAAGGAAAGTAGTCCACTTTAAAAGTCCCACTTTAAAAGGGAAAGTATGTTATAATTGATCATATGCATTGCAGTATACAAAATTTTGATAGCTGTCTGCAGAACATCATTCCATGCAGACTAAATGAACATCTGGTGCTCATCAATTGCTACTGTCGTGACATATAGTCCTATTTTTCTCGTTATCATATCAAACATGTTTCTGTGAGGTAAATGAGTTTGCTATCTTTTATAGGTGAAAAAAGAATATACACTTAGTGGTCAAACAAGGAATTTTAAATAAAGCATGTGACCTGGGCAGTAAGATTGTCCTGTTGGAATCAATTCTAGAATGTTTCTTTAGCAATAATAGCCACTAGCAATTTGTGGCAACTGTAAATTAAATGTGATGGCATTCCTCATTATAATGCTGATGGTAGGGTCACTATAATGCTATACTAGATGGTAGTCATCAAGGTATTGGCAATCAAAGGTCTGGCTGCTCTGGAAATACAAATTGTACCTAAACTCTTTAGGGAAAATTATGTGATCTCATTCAAGGTCTTGCTATCTTCATTCTCTACACCACACAGTCTCTGATATCAATGTAGGAGGTTAACTGAAGTAGCAAAAAGATATACTGAACTACAACTCCTTAGTACACAATTGTTATCAAATAGTTCTAGCAGATATTCCTAATATGTCACTGTTCTCCACTGCTGTACTAATGTGTAGAAGTTATTTCACAATCCATCAGTGCCATATATACTTAGCTATTTATCCTCCCATTCTGACATGCCTATAGGAGTTCAATCCTTTCACATCCAATTATTGAATCATCTTCCATCCTTTGTCTTCAAGTACGGTGCTATGTCTAATCCATACTTACTCCAGTTTCATAGTACGGGAAATCACCTTCCTTTAGGCTGATTTTCGGCATCCATCAAATGTGTTTAGATTTACCATTTTCAGCCCTTTTTTTTTTATCCTCAGAGTCAGATTCAACCTTTTTTTGTATGCCCATCATATATGTACATAGCTGAAATCTAAATTATTTGCATTTCTTATAATAACTAATCTGTGTGCTAAACTTGAGTTCTAGTTGATAACTTTTTCTTGGTATAGCAAATTCTCTAAATAATTTGTATGTGCTAAAACATTTATATTCCCCAGATGAATAAAATGACTGAAAAAGAGTGGATGCTTGTGTGCATGCAAAACATTTTATTATTCAAAAATCTTTGCACTGTAATGATTCTCCCAGTGTTCTAGCAACCATTTATCCTCTCTTCAAGAGCTTGATTTTTTATTCATCCACTGTGGCTAGGCGCTAAATCTGGATTACAACAGGTGTGCAGCAGCATGTTTCTCTCATCTACACATGACAGGCATTGTCTTATAATTAATTCTGGATGGGAATACAAAGCATCAGATGCTGTTCATGGGATTTTTGGCATCATATGTACTTGATTTTCCTACTAGAAAACATAGAACATCAGTATTTCAAATGCAAAGTAGCAGATTCCAATACTGTAGAAAAGGGAAATTTAAGTTGGCCATTTGAAAAAGTTGCTACAGTTCTAGGCTGAATTAGTTGTCACCAAGCAATCAAAGTGTTGAAGCTGTTACAATGAAAGCTGAATCTTCTTCAAGCCTACAAAAGGCATCCATCTTTGTAGCTTGCTGGTTCAGCAAGAAGTGCAGACAATGCTTCTATATTTCCCACTGAGCTCATCAAGAGCTGCTCGTGTTGGGTCCCAGTTCACATAGATATTGAAGGTAATGAGAAGATAGATACGTAAGCAAAACTTGCATCCTCTCATCCCAGTGCTCCAAATATGGAAATTCCCCTCCCACTTGAAAAGATTGACTGCTCAGTGTTTACAACAGAAGTGGTAAGAACTTTAGCATTCTGACCCAGCAGGCTACTCATTCGCAAACTCTTGTTCAAACTCAAAGAGAACACACTCTTTGTTCAGCAGTCAGTCCAACACTCATAAGCAAACATACTGCCTTTATATACATTTTTACTGGGCATAGGGCTGTTACTACTTACTTTGCATTGGATTAATATATGACAGCTTGTGTTTAAATATTATGTGATCCAGAGAGAAATCCAGAGATCCCAGTCATTACATCTTTTTACTGTGAACTAACTCTCTAGGCTCACCTAAAGAAATCTGAGCCACAGTAATCTGAGAGCTTGAGCAGTCAATACCATAAAAAAAACCCACAAGCTCAGAAGAATATTCATATTGCTATTTCTTTTCCCTACGGTATAGGATTGTGTAATCGGATTAATTTCTAGCATTACATACTTGCTGTATTTTTGTATATTATACACCACTACTGTATAATGTATAATATATAATATTGATGTATAATATATGATGTGTGTGCTGAAGACTAGATAGGGCATGAATATGTTAATTCTCAGCAACCAAAGAAAACCTAATAACTTCTTTTTACCAGTACTTTTTTCATTGATCTATGTTAACAATTAAGAGTTAAAATACATGTTATCTCTGGTGTGCATTAAATGTTTTACTCTTATATCGCATTGCATATATTGTTTACAAGTTGCTTGTTGTGATTAATCACAACAGTAGGCAGGAAATAGCAAGTTGCAAAACCTATGCAAAAAAGAATTCTTGGTTTCTCCTGACCCTTCCAGAGTATTAGAAACTGTCAGAAAGATAATCATCCTTAAATTTTATGTATTGCATATATCAGGGGTGGCCAAAGTGCGGCTCGCGAGCCTGAATGGCTCTCGCTGGCAATTTGTGCGGCTCGTGCATATAAAATATATGCATGAAATATGATAAACTAAAACTATTCAGTGTCCAAAAAGAAGTAATTAATTAGTTTAGACTCTATTTACAAAGTTATCAGGGATTTCTTTCTATTTGAAACCTCCTCCACTACTTCTATAATGATGTAAATATGAACTTGTGGCTTTTAGAAAATCTAGATGCGGCTCTCGAACGCTCCTGAATTCAAACATGTGGCTCTTACTGACATGAAGTTTGGCCAACCCTGGTATATATTTTTTTAATTGTATAAAAATAGTTTTTATATTTTTTGTATATGTAGTTTAGTCTCTCATTTTTGTATGAAACATTGTGATAGTATTAGTTTTCTTTTTGTTTTAAAACAGGAAGCTGTCAAAGTTAATTCTCAAAAATCGTATGATCGATTTGTGGAAAGTACAATACGCAGTATTAGAGACTGTACGCTCAGAGGACAATTGGAATTGAAGTTTCATCCAGATCCTATTCCTTTATGTGAGGTTGAATCTGCAGATAAGATTGTTAAACGATTTGTGACTGGTATGTAAGATTCTATTTCTTTGGATAAGTTATTTTTGCTTCATTCCTCTTTGATTGTAATTTGCACATGCATTCAAATATTTTGTATAAATCTCTAAATATATAAATAAGAAAAATAAAAGTGTGCACATTATATTTAGCATGTATTATTTGATATCATCTTTTATGAAAGTAGTTACTTTTTTATGAAATATAAGCAAAGTGTGCTGTATATATTTGTTGGGTCACAGTAAAACACTTTAGTTCTTTTGATTATGTTGTTAAATCAATTATTGATATATTTTCAATTTTTTCTTTTAATCTTTTATCTAACTGTGATTTCATAAAAGGCTATCAGGGTGTGACACTAAGTGAAATCTTCATTATTTTTATGCAGTGGTTATAACTAATATGTTATGCTTAAATATTAGAAAATTTGATATTTAAGTATTATCCCATCAACCATGAAAAGCAGGCAAAGTTTGATGGACAGAGATCCCAGAGATAAATACACATGAACAAGTCATACCACTTGTTCATGTGTATTTATCTTCTGTCTGCAACTCTTAAAATAAAACATTCATCAGTCTCTCTGCTCAGACCATCAAACAGCCACTGTTGTAGAAGTATTGTAACCACTTTGTTTTGCACTTCATAAATAGGGTTTTGTTGATTTCTATTAGTGCATATTAATTGCTGTTATAAATTTTACCTTAATGGGCAGACTATTTAACTGAAAGAGGATTTTCATGTTTACTAATACAAATCCTAATTTAATTCTTAAATCTGCAACATGTATAATATTGCATAATATCCAATGGAGATAGATATCCCTTATGTTTGTAAAAAGTTTTCAAGATTTGTATAGTTAAAATTCTGAAGTCTAGTCATGTTCATTGAGTAGTGTTTCTATATCAAGCTGAAAAGTACTTTTTGTTTTAGGAGCAATGAGTTTAGGCAGCATATCTATTGAAACCCATGAAACTTTAGCCATAGCTATGAACCGCATTGGTGGAAAATCTAATACAGGAGAGGGTGGAGAAAGCTCTGATCGCTTCCATTGTTCTGATAGCTCAAATAATAAAAGATCTGCTATTAAGCAGGTAAGTTTTGATTTTTTTTTTTTTGTCTATTAATGGGTATTAGTGCTAATACAACCTTTATTTTTTTTGGTAGCTTTATGTATTATTATGTACTTTAATGAATGCTTCCATTTTAAAATTTTGCTTTCTTATAATTATAATAAATAAGAGAAGCTTTTTATTTTTTATTACTGAAATATTAATATGTTTATTACTCATACAAAGCAAAATTTCTTATTATTAAATGTTTGACAGTAATTTCATAGAACCTGAAAATGTGATATATTTCTTTTTTAAATAATATAGAATGTTTTTATAAATTTATTGAAATTTAAATTAAATTCAAACTTTGTTTCTTTTTATATTTTATTCTGCATTTTGAAAAGGTGATGAACAAAAAAAAAAAAAAAAAAAAAAAAAAAAAATTATTTGTGATTTCATATAATTGCCATCAATATGCAAGGTCTCTTATCATATGCCTGGTAATAGGTTTATTCCAAACCAATGAAAGTCTTGAAGCTATTTTTTTCTAATTAATGACATTTTTAAATTATATAGCTATTGCTTAGTATGCTTAGTTTCCTTTGCTGTAAATATTTTCAAGTTGAGTTCTTTATTAAGAACCTGAATTGTAAGAATAAATCAAGATCTATATTAAAGGAAAGCTATTATTTCGAATAACACCTCTTCAACAATAATTTTTAATAGCCTGACAAATTATTTTAATTCCCCATTTCTTATACATTTTATGCATAGAATGTAACTTCATCTGAATGAAAACATGATATTATATTGTTTTAACTAAATGCAGGTTGCTTCAGGAAGATTTGGGGTAACTATTGGCTATTTAGCAAATGCAGATGAACTCCAAATCAAAATGGCTCAAGGAGCAAAACCAGGAGAAGGTGGAGAACTTCCAGGACATAAAGTAAAATACATTTTTCCCTGTCTGCAATTAATTATGAAATTTACTGAACATAAAGCGAAATACTTTTTTGGTCCACAATTAATTATGAAATTCATTTTTAATTGATATTAATCAAAGATTAAGTTTTTTAATAAAATATTTTATTTAGTCAATAATTCGTAAATATCATAATATCATATTTAATAAAATATTTTATGTAGTCAATGATAATTCGTAAATATCATATTTAATAAAATATTTTATTTAGTCAATGATAATTCATAAATATCATAAATTGTCACTACTAAATTAAAAGTTATTCATTAAGTACATTTTCATTTTTTATGTGAATGATTTATGTATTTTTTCTTGGGGGACAGAATTGCTAAGTTTTACATAGAATATAATAGTGACACATTATTATTTTTATGTAAAAGCTTATTTATTTAACTACAAAATCTGTATATTTTTACAAAGTTGGTTGAAGAAGTAAAGGGATAGAAATTTGAAGGTGTGAATCAATAAAACATCATTCTGAGAGGTACTGAATGAATACCAAATAAAAAAAAAATAAGTTTAACTTGGTAAAAATGTATCAGATTGGCATTCTGGGAAGAAAAATACAAAAATAATGGTGATAGAGACTTTTTGGTAAACAAGAAATTTGTATGAACAGTTTTGAAACTTGATAAGAAAATTAATGAATTTGCAACACACTTATTGTAAGGTTGCAAAATGCATTTGTAATAATTACAGTTTGTGTTGATAAATTCATGACTGCCGAATGACACAGAAAATATTAAGAATAATTTTCCATAAAATTTTCTATGATGTATTTTTTCAAAGTAACTAAGAAGTAAAAAAAAAAAAAAAAAAAAAAAAAGGAAAATAATAATATATTTCATGTACTCTTAATTTGAATTATTTCAAATGAAATTTTAATCACATCAGTATTTTTTTGCATTCCATATCTTAACTGATAATTAATCTTTATCGAGTCGATGCAAACTTCTTATTTCATACTTCTCTTTATTTTATTAAAGATTTTTATATTTCTTTTAGGTAACTGTTGAGATTGCAGCTACACGACATTCTACACCTGGAGTAGGTCTTATCAGTCCTCCTCCACATCATGATATATATTCCATTGAAGATTTATCTGAAGTAATTTTTTTTTAGTATTTCAAAGAATTCCTATTAAAATAAAACCTTTGATATGTAAAATTTATTTATTATGAGCTGAGGAAGTTCTTCTAAGACTTGTTCATGAAATGGATGAATGTATTAAGATTTAAACTTTTAGAATTAGAATTTCAGGGATTATATTTTTGTGGTCAATTAGGTTTGT